>NW_020837987.1:4437616-4834355 GCF_003676395.1 Aethalodelphis obliquidens | reverse complement strand
GGGAGTAGACTGCTTCGGAGGAGAGCTGACTCCACCTTTGGGATGCAGTAAGATCCAGACCAACAAGACCTGGCAAATGCCCTCTGGTGTTTGGGGCTGAGGCTGGGGCATCACCAGGGTGCTGAGCAAGGGCTGGGTCAGTCCAGTGGGAGGAGACAGAGACGGCTGAGGGGAGATCGAAAGCGGATAAGCAAAGACGATGTCACCCAGACACTAGGATGAGAAGACGGGATGAAAGGGCGGATAAGACCTTGGGGCCATATAGGTTTGGGTTTGTTGTTTTTTCTTGTTTTTGTTGTTGTTGCTTAATGAAAGACCCTTATACATATTTATAAACAAAAGAAAAGGGCCAGTGCAAAGAGGAAAGCTGAAGATGGAGGAGATAGAGGTTGGAGATGGAAGGACCTTCATCCTCAGACCTGGACATGGACTTGAGAGCCTTCGGGGAAGGGACAGGAAGCCAAGACTGCAACTGCTGACCCCATTCTTCTCAGCAAAGTAGAAAGCACGGGCAGGGCCAAAGAGAGAGGCAGGCTGTTGAGGGACTGAAAGAGGGAACTGACCAAGGCTAAGAGTGATGGGTGGTGCCCAGAAGAGCACCAAGGTTAAAGACCATCACTCTGCGGCCTGATATAGCAACAGAAAAGGGGGCCACAGCACTGACTTGGAGCCAGGGTTCTGCAGGGCAAACAGCAATCAGAGGTAGCGGTGAGACGCAAGCTGCAACCAGGACTGAAGACAGCTGACGCGAGGCAAGTCCAGGGTGTGGCCTTGGGGGTGGGCGGCTGAAGAGAAGGCAGAGAGGTCACCGAAGTCAATGAGGTTCTGGAGGCCTGAGGCTGTTGGCTGGCTCCTGGCAGCAGAACTTGGTCAGGAGAGATGCCCATGAGAGACAGAGCGCAGCCAGGAGGTGAGCGGGTGCCAGAGCCAAGGAGAAGGGATGGACAGAGAGGAAAAAACACTCCAAGGGTGAGGTTTACCAGAGATCTCTCGAGCTCATGCTCCCTGCAGACTTCCTTTTGTAAAATGTTGTATTATCCAGGTTCATCTGTATGAAACTGCCACTTTCATAGCTCCAAAATGTGGAACATCAGCAGTAAGATAACAGCAGTTCAAGCAAACAGCTGCTCATGTTTTCAAAAAATCAGGAAAATGTTACCTAGATCTGGCTTCTCTTAAAAAAAAAACCCAAAGATCTATCATCACTCACCTCCCACTCCCACGTGGCTTCAATGGGAGCAGGAGGTCCCATTAGAAAGGATGACCCACCAGCCCCTTCACTTCTCCCACTACCTGCCCCAGTCTGCACACAAAGATTCAGGAGTAGCTACGGAGGCCCAGAGAACACACCCCTGCCCAGGCCCTGCAGCGAGTGGGGACAGGAAAAGGGGCGGTCTCCCCGGGAGAGAGCGCTGGAATCTCATTCTCTTCAGAAGGCAGCCCAGCTTCGGCTCCTGGTACCTGCCTGGCATGAGAGGCAATGGCTTCCTACTCCCTCCCTGCTCCCAGGCGGTCTGACAGCAGCCACAGGACCTACCAGACCACAAATTCTCACCGTGATGCTCCTAGATGAGCAGGTCCCCTCCCAAAGGCAGGACAACCCTTTGGCCTACACACTCCCTTGACCACCTGACCCCTCCTGGGCTGCAATCCCAGGGAGTATAACGGAAGCGTACATATCCTTACTTGTCTCCTTTTGCCCACATTCTTCCCTCGGCCTGCAGTGCCCCCATTGCCCGTCCCATACAACCTCCTTCCCTCTCAAGATCCAGTTCAGGGCAGTCCTGAGCTGCTAGCTGGAATGAACCATGAAATACAAACTCCAGGACAGCCTTAGTCTCAGACATGATAACCACCACCCCCTCCAAAGCCAGGTGCCTGCTTATCAGTAAAGGAGGGAGCGAAGCCCCTCCCCAGGCCTCCTCTCAGAACCTCAAGCCTCAAGTTGTCCAAAGGACTTGGGATCAAAGGGCCAAGGTCAGACTGAGAAAGGGAGGCTGTCAGAGACTGGTGGTCTTTGCAAATGATGTGAAGCAGGATTCCCCTCGGAAACATCCCATATACACAGCACAGCCGAGAGCGAGGACAGCCCAGTATGACCAGCTTAGTCTCCCCCCCTCCCCCCCAGCGTGGGCTTCTCTTCCCTCAAAGACTCTACTTCCAGCCACTACCATTATCAAAGCCTCAGGTCAGGCGGGCTCCGGTGGTATCCAGGCCACGCCACCTCCCTGCCCCTGTTCACAGCCCTTACTGCTGGGAGAAGGGAAACACACAGCTTCGGCTGACCGGCTGATCACAAAGCATGGAGTACGACGAGCTGAGGCAAGTGCCAAGGGTTAAGAAGAAATTATTCAAAAATAGCTTTTTCTGCCTATTAACGTGACTTTTTCTCTAAATTAGGGGCAACGCATCCACTGACTTTGCCAGAACTCCCGGCCCAGAGACCCAGAGGCTAAGCCACTGTCCGAAACAAGCCCCAGACCTGGAGGTTCACACACACACTCCGTCTGCGGGAACAAACGTCGCCAGCTCCCCAGCCCCACGGGAGGGACACACGCTTTTTGCAGCCCGGTCCCTCGTCCGAAGCCCAGCCCTGGGCCCAACCAGCGCTCTCCTCGGCGGAGCCGGCCGCCTACCCGGAGGTCGTCCCCGACCCCCGACGAGGACAGCGGAGGCCCGGGGCCGGGGCGCGCGGGCCGCGCGGCCGAGCTCGCTCACCGAAGTAGTCCCGCGCAGTGCGCGCCTCCAGCGCCCGCTCCAGCTCTCGGGTCAGCGCCTCCAGCCGCCGCTCCGCCGAGCTCGGGGCGCCCTCCCGGCCCGGGGGCAGCTGGAGCGAAGGCAGAGCGAAAGGGGCAGGCCCGGCGGGCTCCGGGGAGCGAGCCGGCGCGGAGCAGGCGCCGGGCAGGAGCAGGTCGGGGTAGGCGCCGGCCGAGCCGCGGGAGCCGAGGCTGGACACGCTGGAGCGCGCGCTGCCCACCGACGGCGGCCCGGGGCCCGGGCGCGGGTCCGAGCGGCCCGAGCGCGGGCTGCCGTGGCGCTGGTCGTAGCCCAGGCTGATTCCGCTGGAGCGGGCGCTGCCGCTGCCGCCGCCGCCGCCGCCTCCGTCGGAGCCCGCCAGGCTAGCCCGCGGGCTGCCCGCCGGCTGCGCGCTGAGCTCGGGGGCCGCCGCGCGCCGCGGGCCTCGCTCCCCGCGGCTCAGTCCGTCCACCCCGGCCTCGGGGCCGCCGCCGCCGCTGCCCTGCCCTCTGCGGCCCAACGCCTGCGCCGCCTCGTCTCCCGGCCCGGGCCGCGGCGCCCGCCGACCCCGGCCCGGAGAGTCGCCGCCCGGCTCCAGCTCCCGCAGGGCCAGCCCGGCCAGGAGCAGAGCCGCCTCGTCCGCGGCCGCCCGGGAGCGCTGCATGGCCCGGCCCGCCGGCCCCGGCGCGTCACCTCCGCCTCCGCTTCCCGCCGCCGCTCCGGCCGCGCCGCCGCATCGTCCGCCCGAAGCCCGGAGCCCGCCCCGGGACCCCTGGGCGCGGGGCGGGGCCGGCGCCGGGCCGGGGTCGCTCTGCGGGCCACGCGCGGTCCGGGGGCCGCGGCGCTCCGCTCGGTAGCGCGCGCGGCGGAGGAATGTGCGCTCGGAGGCGCCGGGCCGCGTCCCCTCCTCCCTGCGGCTGTGCGGGGGGCGGAGGGACTCCTTTGTGGGGGCAGGAATGCGAGGAAGGAGACGGCGCTGCGGCCTCTGGAATGTGGGGGGAGTGGCGGCGGCGGAGCCGCGGTGTCCGCGCTTCGCCGCGAGCTCGGAGGGGCGCGGAGCCTGCGCTGGGCCGCCGGGGCGTGCGGCTTGGAGCTGGCGCTCGAGTGGCGGAGCGGCCAGCTGTGGCGCCGCGGGGCGGGGTGGGGGGGCCCGTGGGCCCGGGCTTCGTTGTGCGCCCCGACCGTCGGGCCTCTGGAAGGATCCCGTATCCCCGCGGGCTGAGCTGGAGGCGGCTCCCCCAGTCCCGGCCAGAGAAATATGAGCAGTTGACAAACGTTTCCCACATCCTCCCCCATCTTTCTTCCCAGCGTCGCCACGGTTTCAGGCGCTGGGCCGGACAAGTTCGGCCTTGGGCAGAAGCGCTGCACCCATCCGCCCCAGGACACTGGAGACCACTGCGCGTCTCCAGCAGATGCGACCCCAGGATCTAGCGTGACCCCGAGATCCTAGCGTGTCCCAGGGCCATGTGGCTGCGCACTGGTTTCGGGTGCCCCCACCTGCCTGGTGGGGAAGGCGCCTTGTACTAGGAGCTGGGGCTGGACGGAGACTGGTCCCCAAGGCTGGTCGCCGTTCACAAGCGCCCAAGGCCAGGCAAGGCCGGAAATAGGCCTCGGGCTAAGCCAGGGGGCGGGGAAGCCTCAGTTGTGACCCACAGGGCAGTCACCAAGAGATGTGAGGACTCCTCCGTTTTCCAGCACCTGCCCACAGGGGCTTGGGTGAGGCGCCAGTCCTGGGACGGGATAGGGCCTTGTGGCCACATGGTGGGGGAGGGGAACGAGAGGTGAGTAGGGCTTTGTCCCCAAAATACAAGCTACAAAGCCCTTGTCATACATTTCAAACAGCTTGTAGGAAAGAAAAGCAAACCATTATCTGTCAGGGCCTGTGGATCCAGGAAAACAACCTTGAGTGGAAGAGTTCTCATTTCCAGGCACTTCCCTCCTCAGAGAATGCCAGGAAGGCACCCACAGTGTCTCAGGGAACAGGAAGCCTGGATGGGGAATGGTCCCGGTGAAGACTGACCAGGGCTCTGGCCTCAACATTGCTGAGGAGCTCACTGTGGCACATTCTCAGCTGTCAGGGGAGTAGTGTCCGACCCAACTACTCCTCCCCGCTTCCACCTCTCAGAGCTGGAAGAATTCCAACCCCTACAACCCAGGCTGGGGGGTGGGGAGGCACAGGTAGGGGCAAGTGGTTTGGAGGGAGCAAATTTCCGGAGGAGCCATCTGGTGAAAAATGATCTTCCACTCTGAGAAAGGAAAATACATGAAATCAACAGCAAGGTATTATATTTCTCTGATCACATTATCTACCATTTGTAAATGGAGATATTGGCAAGACTGTGGTGTATATTTGTGTATATTTTACTGGTTATGAGTGTAAGTTGGTACATCCTGTCAGAAAGCTGCAGTTTGGTGTTATTAACATCCTCACAAACAAAAACACTCTTGAAAGCAGTCATGTTCCAAGTATCTATTCTAGGCAAGTAATCCCAATGCAGACAACAGTGTACCCACGAAAGTGTTTATCACCTTACTTATGTAATCTAAACAGTCCTACCTAGGATCTCCAGCCTTCTGACAAGGAGCTCAGAGGGAGCTCTCTGCCCTCAAAGGTACTTCTTAAATAACTGTTCCATCCTTTCCTGACCACTTGAGCTTTCAAGACTTAAATAATATACTGGAGTCCAGGGTCAGCTAAAGGACATTACTCTAACAGTAGATAGATAGACAGATAGATAGATAGATAGATAGATAGATAGATAGGATAACAACCACCCACAAACAGGAAGAGAAACAGCCTAAAATATGTTTGCTTTCTCTCTGGCAATCTTGGCAGTTGTTCTTGGCTGGGGGTCGTCCCACACCTAAGACAGGAAGATGGTGGCAGCAAAGATGAAAAAGTTGCCAGAGTCCATCAACTCTAGGCTCCTAATCACTATGAAAAGTGGAAAGTACGGCTGAGGTACAAGCCAACTCTGAAAATGATCAGACAAGGCAGGGCAAAACCAGTCATCCTCCACTGAAATGGAAAACTGGTGTCCATCACCACAGTGGCAATAATATTGAATTGGGCAAAACGGATAGAAAATACTAGAGAGTTCGCACACTGGCTATCATTGATCTAGGTGATTCTGATATAGTTAGAAGCATGCTAAAACAGACTGGTGAAAAGCATGCAAAATTATTCTTTAATAAAATTGGCCAGAACTCGTTTAAATAAACAAATAAATAAAATATTAGCTGTTCGGGACTTCCCTGGTGGTGCAGTGGTTAAGAATCTTCCTGCCAATGCAGGGGACACAGGTTCGAGCCCTGGTCCGGGAAGATCCCACATGCCGCGGAGCAACTAAGCCCGTGCACCACAACTACTGAGCCTGTGCTCTAAAGCCCACGAGCCACAACTACTGAAGTCCGCGTGCCTAGAGCCTGTGCTCCACAAGAGAAGCCACTGCAATGAGAAGCCCACACACCACAACAAAGAGTAGCCCCCGCTCACCACAACTAGAGAAAGGCCACGCAGCAAAGACCCAACGCAGCCAAAAACAAATAAATAAAATAAAAAAATATTCGCCGTTCCAACATTAGAATAAAGTACTTCCATGAAGTGGGAAATTCATTAAGCAGTTATTTATAAATACCTTTAAAATATTTAATGATGTGGGGAATCCTACCATCATGCCATTAAGTGGATACAAAGTAGGATTCAAAAGCACATGTTCTTATCTATACGTTACCTGAATGTGTCCCAGACCCCATCTCCTTTTGTATCCTCAATAAAGGGTGGGTTTTGATCTCAGTTCGCTGGCTTTCTGCCTGAGAAGCACAATGGGGTGCTCTCTGGCCTTTTTCTTCCTGAGTCCAGGGGTATGCGTAAAAGATGAACAACCAGCGCTCTGGGGGA
This sequence comes from Aethalodelphis obliquidens, assembly GCF_003676395.1. Lineage (NCBI taxonomy): Eukaryota > Metazoa > Chordata > Mammalia > Artiodactyla > Delphinidae > Aethalodelphis > Aethalodelphis obliquidens. The sequence goes on along the minus strand of NW_020837987.1, from coordinate 4,827,718 downwards.
GATTTGTACAAATGGTCAATTCTAAACTACCAACATGATGTCACTGAACAGACTTGGGAAGAAATGGGTATAATCAGCTCTCGAAAGCTAGTATGAGCTGGCTCCAATGACCACTGCCTGGGTCCCACTGTTGGAGAAAGAAGTTTCACAACAGAACTGCTGGGTCTCTAGTTCTATCATTCTTTCAACCAGAATCTTCTTTGTCTAGACAAACGGACCAACACTCAGGAGGCTAGAACAGGACGTGTTCAATCTAGTCTCACACCAAACCCTGAACCACCATCTTTTCCTTCTAAGGCCCCAGATGCTGATCCTACCCAGACTCTGTCTACACTAATGGTGATTTTTTTTTTTTTTTAAGAGAGCCCATTGTCTCACCTTGTAATGAGACCCCCTTATCTGTTTGTAGTGTCCATATTTTCTGGACCCCAATTATGGACAAAATTCAGTGGTTTTCCCACAGTCTTGGGACACACTCAAATGTCAATCAAATATGGACTAAGTAACTTGGGTTATGAGGGAAGGGGGATGGCATGCAGTCAAACACCATATGGAAGAATCGCTGGGATCCACATTTCTTTCCCTCCCCTCAGCTTACAGCAGTATTTACTTTTATAAAATAATTTTTCCTGGGGAAAGCAGAAGTAATCTTTCACCTAAAGCACACTCGTACCTCTCCCAGCTCAGCACCTAGGGGCCAGTCCTCCCATTAACACACAGCACCAGACCCAAGGTGCATGTTCTGCCTAATCCACTGGGAGTTGTGCCCAAAGGGATTTTTTTCATCCCCTTTTCTGAGGCCCAGTTCTTTCTACCAGATTGAGTCCACCAGCTTCCCCTGGTCCTAGTTCATCCCTTAGGCCTCTCTGGGGGCACAGAAGTTTCAGAGCATTGACCACTAAAGCCATAGATGGTTGGTTCCCCAATCTAAGAATTACGGTTAGGATCTGACAATTACAGATTGCTTCCTCCATCAGGGAGCAAGTGGCCATCATGGGAGGACCTTCACTTTCCTGCCCTGAAACCTTATTCTGCACTCAGGAATGGGAATTTATGCACAAACTTTACATGGCAAAGACCCCAGCCAGTCTGCATCTCCATGGGGAGGAGCTATTTGGGGATGACCAAATTCCTACAGCCTTTGGAATCACATTTTTGAGAATGAGGTTGGTGTTCATGACTTTCAGTGCTGCTGGAAGCTGCCACTGGGACCAACTGGGAAGCTTGGCAACACACAGGCTGCAGGTCCTCAGATTCTCATTGCTACCTATTGCTGCCTTAAGATGAGAAGATTCGTGCACACCAGCCCTTAGTTTCTTACTGCTTTTAAAGATTTCTACAGGCTGGCAAATTTCGCAAGGTTTTCCAAGAGCAGCATAGTGCAGAGTAGGGATGCAATGTTTATAGAATGAGTGAATGATGGTATGTACAATGCTTACATTCTGAGAAAGTAAATTTCAGAAGATTTATAAAGTAAATCTTGAGGACCTTCTTGGAGCACTATACATTCTAGTAAAATTTTTGCTCAGCCTTTCCTTGTGTAGTAAGTCATCATTTGCTGCAAGATTTAAAATTCTTGGAGACTTTCCTGGTGGCGCAGTGGTTAAGAATCCACCTGCCAATGCAAGGGACACGGGTTCGATCCTGCTCCGGGAAGATCCCACATGCCACAGAGCAACTAAGCCCATGCTCTCCAACTACTGAACCTGTGCTCTAGAGCCTTCGAGCCACAACTACTGAGCCCACATGCCACAACTACTGAAGCCCGCACGCCTAGAGCCCGTGCTCCGCAACAAGAGAAGCCACCGCAATGAGAAGCCCACGCACTGCAACGAAGAGTAGCCCCCACTCGCCGCAACTAGAGAAAGCCCACACACAGCAACAAAGACCCAACGCAGCCAAAAATAATAAATAAATTTATTAAAAAATAAGATAAACTTCTTAAAACTGTTATAGGGAATTCCCTGGCGGTCCAATGGTTAGGACTCTGTGCTTTCACTGCCGGGGCCGGGTTCCATCCCTGTTTGGGGAACAAAGATCCCTCATGCTGCTTGGCCAAAAAAAATTAAATAAATAAATAAATAAAATGAATATATAAGAGATATATATATATATATATATATATACATGCAAGCACAAAGCAGCATCAGAGCCCTATAGTTCAACGCAGTTTATTTAGTGAGAGCAGTTCAAAAGGAGTTCCCTGTGTGCAGAATGCAAATAATGTATTCCCAGTATGAAAGTGTCTATAGAAATACTTCACTAAATATGTCTTGCAAAACAATCAAATGGATCCTGGTCCTCAGGAACCCTACTTTAAGATGCAAGGAAATGAGAGATCTTCACGACACCTACAAGCCCCAATGACTAGAAACACGTGCCAACAGTTTTTCTTCCCTAATTTCTTTGGGTTTGTAATAGTTTTTGCTTTCTGTATTACCAGAGGCTTAAATTTGCCCATCGTCCTTGGCCATGGGGCAAGTCCCCTTCAGACATATGTGCCATCAATGGGCCATTTTCAGGAACAGGAACATGCACTATGAACCAAACGTTTTCTGGCCGCTTCTAAGTGGCCCTTTAATCTCCTGGGAACAATTTGGTCCTCTTCTTAGTTCTCCGGAGGCTCAAATGAAGACTTCCTCCTAAGTCTCAGCCTAGCGATACGGACGAGCAAAGCTGATTTCATCAATGCCAACCCAGGAATCGCTGTAACACTTTCTCATTCCATCTGATATTTTTAATAATCTTTATTACCTTTCTGACTTCAATCATAGGATATACTCAATACGAAACTTGAAAAAGAGACAGGCACTAAAGAAAAATACAGAATATATATCTCCACTTTTACTATGAAAGTTTTCAGAGAAAAGTTAGATGGCAGAGTGAACAACGTATATAGGCTCCATCTATATTCAATGTTAATTTTGCTTTTTTTTCTTCCGGTATCATTTGCTGAGCCATTTAAAAGTTGTAGGTATTTTGAGCTTCATCTCTAATGTCACAATAAGGACAATGGCCTATATAAGAACATTACCATAGCTACGAAAATAATTCCATTATCACCTAACTTATTCCACTTTCAAATTTCTAATTGTCACAAGAATTGTCATTTATTTTGCACTTGAGTTCTAGAATATCACACATTCTATACTTGTCCAATTATTTCCTCTAAATGTTTAATTTGTTCCTGTACCCCTTCTACTTCCTGTCAGTTGGAAGTCTAGATGCTATATATAAGTTACTTTTTTCGGGGGGTGCCTAGGTGGTGTTGTGTTCTTTAAATCAACATCTCATCAGTAAGCACATACCAGGTTGTCCCATTAGTGATGCTAGGTTTGATCACTTGATTACAGTGATGACAGATCAGTCCATTGTCAAGACTGAGCTTTTTCCTTTCACGAGTTTTTTATACAGCAACATTTGAGCACTCTGCAAAGGTTCTGTTCTCAGGAGCCTTTTACTAAAGGTTTTGATATCCACTGATGATCTTTGCCTGATTAGTTATTTCGTTAATGGTTCAGGCTCTATATTAAAACACTGAATCCTTTCATGGTACATGCCAAGTACGTGGAATGATCTTTGGGACAATGAACTCTCTAGGTAAACTTGAGTCGCCAGACTGCTCCCAATGAGGCTGGAAGATGGTTTGTCAGACTGTATTTCAGGCTGGAGCTGCCAGGGATACACTATTGTGGAGCCTTGCTTCCAGCCCGCCCACTAAGAAGACCCATGTGGGAAAACCATGAATACAAGGCCAGATCTAAAGTATCTCCACTCTCCAGGGACATGGGAGCAGCTTGAATCTTAGTCTAGTTAAACAAGACACTGCAGTCAGACCTGCTTTGCTGGTAAACCCAGATTTTATAAAAACAAGTAGAAAACGGACAGAAACTGCTGGAAAAGTGGTCACAGAGTTGTTGCAAAGATGACCACCACTGCTCTGCCAAGATAGAAACACACCTCTACAGATCAAACAGGCGTTTAACGCCACATACGTTCAAACGGGAAAGAGAAAACCAAAGAACGTACACAACCTGCCAGAAATACACTGTTGACAATTGTGTCTAAAAAGGCAGGGTGAAGGGTGAGGTTTTAAGGAATGGAGAGACTTTCAAATCTGGAAAGCTCTTCGGAATGCAAAATTTCAAAATGGGAGTTGATCGTCAGGGACCAACCAGTTAACCAAAACTTGCTTCTGAGAGGTGGTATTCCAGAATATCTCATTTTTATCTGTTACACAGCTCTGTAATTTTGACATTTATTTTTCTGGAGGAAAATGAAACCTCCAAAAAAATCTAGAGGCCAAGTGAACCTCACAGGGTCATAGAGTTGTGGGTGGGAACCTAGCCTGCTTGTAGTTGTCGTATCTGAAGAACGGAAGTCGGTTCATCCTGGAGGCGTCAAGCAGCATGCTCCTGCGGGCCGAGTCTTGCTCGCCACGATTTTTCTGAAGGCTTTGATTACATGATGAATTTACAAATGACAGAGACGAGGAGTAAGCTGGATGGCAGAGTAAGAATTACACAAAGTGGAACAATACAGAGAATTATCAACTTGAAATCTGGCTGACTGTGGCCAAAAATACCAAAGGCAGAGAGGTACAGAACTGGGCAAACAGCTTCATGGGTTTCTGTTACCCAAAAACTCCAGGCACATCTGTGTGACAGCGGCCTAAAGGCCAAGGCCTTCCGAGGTCCGAGACAGAGATGTGAGTACTGCCCCTTCAGCACTGGTGTGGTCACATCTGCTGGCCAGAGTTGGGTCCTGAATGGTACAATGCAAGAAGGGATTTGGATGACCTGGGGACAACCCAGAGTGGAGGAAAGGCTTTCCCCGTGGAGTCTCAAATCGAAGGCTCCAAGTTACTGGGGCCGAGCAAAGATCACTTAAACGTTCTCAACAGAAGGCCAACTGTTTACAATCCGAATGGCATTAAAAGCTTTCTTTCAGAACATACTCACCTGTGGTAAACAGCAGAGGTCTTGTAACCTCCACGTCCGTTTCTGAGTTAATTTTCTAAAAGCAAAGAATATAGCATGCCTGCAGCAAATACAACGTATAAACCCGGCAGAAACGTGAACTGTGCAGGCATGTATAACAAGTATGCAGATGCCATTTATTTGGTCCATAAGTACAGTATAGTCGTATTTGAGTTTTACAAAACATCAAATATAAATAACCTGAAACTGGAACAATACACAAAATTGGCTTCTTACACAGACATACCAGGCAGTACAAGCTGAAAACTTGAGTAAATTAACAACTGTTTTACATTAATATACATAGTGCCAGTTAACATTTAAAAACAAGTTTCAATGCATAGCACTCGATACTTCTTTGAATCTGTTTCAGTCAATTAAGAGTATGAAAATGGTTAGATCTAGGCTAAAAATAATTCTTCTTCTAACCAAAAATAAAGGCATAATATTTATAACCAGGTATCAACTTTACTAAACCACAATATTGTAGAACTGTTAAATGATACCTAAGGGTATTTACATTAAAAAGGCAACATGCATTGTGTTGTTCCATCTCATGACTGGTTATGCACACACTTTGTTCAAAGGGTTTTAAAACTATATTCCTACTTTCAATACAGCATACTGCAATGTTTCTAATAGTTCTAGCAAAATGAATGCTTTCAAAGGGAGCAGAATCATCTTCAAGTCACTGGTGCCAATTTTTTCCCTTTGGAACAAAGGACATAACAAATAACCTGGTTCTGCCCAGAAGGCCTACTGCAGTGAGAGGGTTCTGTTCAGAGGCATTTCCGTTCAATCTAATGCTATAACATCATCAAGCTCCTCTGTCTGCTCTGTGCGTGACTTTTTCGCACTGACATTCTCTTTCTCATCTAATTTCCTCTTGCGACTTCTTTCTTCTTCACTGATGTCGGCATTATTTGAGGGACCTTCTTCATCCGAATCAACTATGAGCACATCATCTTGCTCTTGTGCTTATTTCAGAAAAAAAGGGAAAAAATGGTTAAAAGTGGGGGGTTACTAGCAGCTCACTAAAATTTTACGTATGTGAAAAACTAACTCTTCTAATACACAGCAAACTTTAGAATGGCTACCCTTAGGACCTTGGCTTTACACACATTACATATTTCCGTAGTGTTTTAATGTTTTCTGTTACAAGCACCTCTTTCTTTTTTAATCAAAACAAAAATTTTAACAAGCATTATATAATTCAAAGGAATTGTTACAGTTCCTTGTTTCTACTTCTCCAACAGAAAAGAGGAGGGTGAATATCCTAATATTCGCAGCAGTGGTAGTAATAAACAACAACATATACATAGCACTTACAACGTGCCAGGAACTGTTCTGAGCACTTCACATATACAACTCATTTAATCATCACAACCACCGTATAAAGAAGATAACATTATTATCCATTTTCCAGAAAAGGAAACTGAGGCAGAGGCTTGCCCACGGTCACACAGTAGCAGAGGATGAGGTCAGGATTCAAACCTGCAGAGTGGGGCTCTACAGTGTATGCTCTTAACCCTACACTACGGTTGGTTTTGTGTCACCCATCTCCCACCACTGCACTAAATCAAAGGCAGAACACCTACCTTACTCATTGCTAGAGCCTCCAAAACCTATCCACAGCAGTGCATCAATAAATGCACATTTTGAATTATGATTTTTGAAAAACTACCAGTCCTTTCCTTAAAGGAGGATGATGAACCTTTCTATTTTCAGAGGGGGGAAAAGGTCATGAACCCATGGCCCACACACTCTGGACTACCTCAAAGTCCATCTTTACAACTCTCAGAGAACATGAAAACCAAGGAACCACCATATTCCAAAGAACACCAAAGACACAGGGTCAAAGAAATGAAAACAAGTGAAAAAGTAGTAACGAGAGACTGTGAGAGTGAGAGTGAGAGTGAGAGTGAGAGAGAGAGAGAGAGAGAGAGAGAGAGAGAGAGAGAGGGAGAGAGAGTTGGGGTGGGGTGAGGCAGGTAGTAAACGTTTACATTAGAGCACAGTAAAGCACCAACACTGAACACCCAGGAAAAGAAAGCTTCTGGTGCACTTTACCGAAGTCACACTGGTTCTGAGAAAACTGTGAAATGCTAAAATGTTATACTTACCAAGCATCTGTTCACTCAAAATAGTTAGATGCACTGATTTACTGCCCCTACGAACAGGCATACAAAATCCAAAACTACTACTACTAAGAATGAGCCATCTTTCTACACCAGTAAACTGACATTTCCAGTCGTAAAAACAAACGAACAAAAAAATAAAGTGTCTATTTTCCATAAAAATTTTACCCAGTCTTAAATATCTTCATGGTTCATACATTCAAAGCTTCATTAAAACAATGCCAAACCAACACGCACCTCTAGTAGTCCTACAGAGTTCTACTTTATGGTCAACATTCATAAAATAATCAGTTTGTTCTAAACAGTCGTGCTTGGTGGGTAAATTAACAACCTGCTGGCCGGGGGGCCATGACTCACCTGTGGATGTGGAAGGCTGAGCTCCATCGTCACTGCCATTGGTTATGCTTTTGGCAGCATCTTCAGCTTGCTTGGGCCCCACTTTTTCTGGGGCATCACCAACAACTTCAAATTCAACATCCTTTCCTAGGTCTTCACTGTAAGAGAACCATGTACTATAACACTGGACCACTGCTATACTACTTACAAAAGCAAAGGCACACCAGACAGAAACTGTCCTCAAAGCTCAAAAAGCGTATACTACGTACACACCAAATATTTGGATTCTGATTTTCAAAGAGTTTTAAAAAAGACTATAACAGATTTTTATGATAATTCAAAACTCTAATTCAAATGGTCAATAACATCGCACTTTCAATTCAGGGAAAGGGTTTTTTAAAAAAATGTTAAGTAACTTTTATTGCTAAAGCAGAAAATGAGTTGAAAACTGTGAGGCCTGATGTAATTCTTAGGCATTATTTCTTCAGCTACTAGGTGAAAAGATTCTATACACTGTACTCTGATCTTGACCAGAGTAATTTAGTGTTTGGGGGTAGAGTTACATGGATTCTCGGTTTTCTCCCCATCTTTACAGGCAGCACCCTGCTTTTGTAATGAGTTCCCAAAAACATGTATAAAAGTTTAATGCATGAAAGTCAAACAAAAGACTTACATGTTATAAGGGGGGTTCTGTTCCCAGAGAGCTAAAAAATATGATAAAAAAAACCCTAATTATGCCTCCTTTTTTAGACACCATGTGATATATTTCCATTTTATTGTACATGTCCTTTCACAACTGAACACAAGCACACCACTAACATCCAACTGGTGTCTAATCGAGGCCAGATATCACTCCCTAGCGATATCTACCTTTCACTCAATTGTCTCATTTTATACTAATAACCCACATTCAGTTTTTCCTGTCATTTTATGCTTTTTATAAACTAAGTATATATATAATACTCTCCAAACAACTACACAAGTTCTAAATGTTTGGATATATAGATAGCAACACTGGCAAAAAACATGTGGATGCAGGTGGCAGCCTTTGCATTTTGTTAGATGCTACCTAAAGTAATGAGTCAGGGTGCAGTTTAAGGGTAGCAACGAGCATGTTACCTCATTCAGCAGATAAACACACCAAAGTGGAGGACCATCTGTATTTAAATTGTGTTACATATGTGCAAATATCCTGTAACGCAAGCACTTTGGATGCTTTTTTATAAAGTGGGCAGGATATAAAATCAAATAAAAAGAAAAAAATACATGACCCAGGAATCTATATAGGATAAATTTTAATGCTCTCTTGTTACTGTTCCAGATCACAATGAAATACTTGTTTTATGGGAGAAATATTTCTTTCTTCCAAATCATCTTTAAAACTAATTAAAATTTTTTATTCTAGTTCAATTATCAAAATGAATGCACCCTTGATTATAACTATTCAAACACCTGAATTTCTACCCTCTCTAGGTCTTTCTGATCAGCCACCACTGATGAGTTAGTTAACCCTTAAACATTTCTTGCTTATCCCTTTTCTTTCTGGATTCTCAGATTTTTCTGTAGGTCAAACCGCAGGGAACTTAGCGGCCAACTTGAGCATATACATGGTGCAGCTTCAAATGAACAGTAAGGTTTAAAGGTAAGAAAACATTTTCTCTCCACTTTATCTTAAGTTTGTATATTCAAATAACTTCTTACACTTAAAATATTAATAGTTCCTACCTATGAAGGATGTTGATCAATAAAGTGTAGTCCTGAAGGAAGTCGTCTGCTTGAAGCCGGCTCCCATTTCTAATTCCAAATTCTGATAACTTCTTGTGATTATTAGCTAGAAAATTTGAAAGAAATTTAGATGCTTTAGTTATATGTCCGTGGAGCAGTCACTTTAATTTTTTAAAGGTAAACCCCCTGCTATAAGCTGAACTCTATCTCCCAAAAATTCGTACACTGAAGCTCTAACACCAGTGCCTCAGAATGTGGCTATACTTCGAGACAGTGCTTTTTAAAGAGGTGATTAAGTTAAAATGAGGCTGTTGGAGTGGACCCTAATCCAATCTAATTGGTATCCTTAGAAGAAGCCAAGGCGGGAGGCCTCAGGAGAAACCAAACCCATCAACTCCCCCCACCCTCCCAACACTTTGATCTTAAGAGTTCTAGCCTACAGAAATAAGAGAAAATAAATGTTATTTAAGTCCTTGTCTGTGTATTTTGATATGGCAGCCCTAGTAAACTAGTCCACTAAAGTATTACTCACTTAGCTACTCAGCCCTGAAAACTTAACTACCAAAATTACTTCAAGGGAATCGAACTGTGAGAAGTTCTGAGAACCTTCTCCCCTTGAAACCAAATTAATCTGGAATCCTACAGGAGTCAGTGACAACTTTTAGAATTGTTCAAAATATACTCTATTTCTAAAGAGGTTATCCACAGAAATGCCAACAAACTACTTTTAGCAAATTTTACAATTCAGAAGTATGCGGAAACTTTATTTCAATGAATTTTTCAACATAAATTTTCAACATTTCTCAATGGACAGACAGCAGGGTCTCCAAAAACTAATAATTCCAACTTAGTTCTCTCTTCCACATGTCATTTCTGCTTCATTTGAATATCCCCAGCATGTAGCCCACCATGCTTAGCATCTACTAGCACTCAATAAGCCTTTGCTACATGGATTATAAATACTCCAATGAAGAACAATCTCTCCAACCAAACTTTTGGTGTCACCACCTCCTCCTACCTATTCTAGGGCCATCCTGCCTTAACTATCCTTTCTCTCCTGCATGTTCAAATGCTCCTCTCTCCTGACCTGTAAAAGCACTCAAGTTTCATTTACAAACTGCTTCCTCATTTAGCTGCCAATTTACACTCTCCCCTCACAACACTCAGTCAGCTTTACTGAGTATCTGCTCTGTGTCTACAGACTGTGTATAACCTGTTGACCTATAGCCACCATGCCTGGCACATACTAAGTAAACTGTATTTTAAATTCTCCTTACGTTTAAATTTACATATTTTTTTTACATAATCTAATAATCTTTTGCGTTCTTAGTTTTTATTTCTTATTTTACCTTTTTAGTCTCCCTGGAATGTCTCTGGAAAATAGTTTCTATCCAGACTTCCATCTCCAAGCCCTTTCACACTCACTAAAACTCCTCAGCCCAACATGTTCAAAAGGGAACCCAGTCACTGAGCATTCTATCCTGGTGAATTAGCATCACCTCTGAAGCCAGAGTCTTGGCAACAGTTCTGTCCAAGCCTAACAATGTTACTCTTCTTCACCTGTGCTCTAAATTCTGCCTCTGCTAATCTCAAATCTGCCATTTGCTTCTGCCTTAGTAAAAATCCCTCACTTCCCTCCATTTTTTTCTGACTCCCTGCCTCTACTCTTACATCCTTATCTCACCCCCCTGCAGATTATGTATTACTTCCCTGCTTAAACCCTGGTGGGAGCAGGATACTGGGGGAGGAGGAAGACAAACAGACATTACACATATGACACAGCGAATCCTCCAGCTGCACAGTCACTGCCAACCCCCACAGCACCCCACCTTCCAGTGAAACAAAATACCTGGCCATTTCTAAAGCTTTTACATTGCTTCATAAGTTTATGCCTTTGTAGATGCTGTTCATTCTGCCCAAATGCAGACTCTCCCCCCTCAGCTCTTCTTCAAGAACTGGCCCATGAGTCCTCTTTCTCCTGGGACACCCCACCCCCTCCCCGACCCTCCTTTTACAAAGCTTCAATTCAAACTTTGTACACTTTCTCTCTATAGTATTTCTTAGACGGCACTAAATCTACTTGTTGATAATCCCTCCTCTCCTTCTAGGCTGTAAGCACTTCAAGCCAGGGACAATTATCTTATTCATCTTTGAATTACGAATATCTATGACTATGCCTGCAATACAGAAGGACTCCAAACATATTTGAATAAATGCTCTCTCACCCTCAGTAGCACAAGTATTTTGTGGAAAAGGACCACATTTAAGCCACTGAGATTCTTGACCAGTTTCCATTTTTAAGGTCCTAGCCTTTAAAAGAGACAGATGGCTAGAATGGGGCTTAAATATTCAACTAGACTCTTAAAACAGATTATGACCCAGCCAAAACGCAACCTCCAATTACTCATGACCTAATATCTCCAAATTTCTTAACAAGGAGCTATAGCCAAAAAGAATCCTGACACTCCCCGTCAGGACAAATGAGGTGTGGGAACTTCTAAGTCCAATCAGATTGACCAGTGTGGTCTGAAGGAGGCATAACCACAACACAATTCTCACTTGGAAAGCTTAAACAGAAACTAATGCATTACACCTTATATAACAAATACATTAACAAAAGGGATGAACTGCTTAAACTTCCGAAAAGGAAAGCCAAGAAAACCAAAACTGGGCACTGATTTCAGCAATACTCTCTGCTCTATATCACGAGCAGGCTATCAAGGCTTCCCCACTCTTGGACAAACATCAACCCTGTCAGCTGAGGTACTGAGTACCATGTGTAGTGAACGGATAAACTAACATGCACTCCTTCACACAGGCAGTCTGCATCCAAATGAGGGGGAGTGAACACAGGCCATGTATAATAAATACCTTCTGTCTCTCCCTCTTCTGAAGATATTAGGATTGTTCCTTTTCCATCTTCAATTTGGACATCTGGTGCTACCATAGCAAATTTTTCTTTCACTATCTATAAGGAAAAAAAAGATTCAAAATATTAACATATGGAATTAAAGACCATAAAAAGCCTAGACTTTTTTTTTCATAAAGGCTCTTAACTTTCCCCTTCCATTGGAAATGAGCCAAGTTGCTCTTCAAGGTACCTTAGGGCAAGCAGGAAAGCAATGGGAATGTACCCAATTATCTCATGCCCATGTTCCATCCCCATGTTTGACCACTGATAAAGATCAGGTAAAACTTCCTCCAGATGGGGACTGAGAACTCCTTGGCTGGCTCTTGGTATTTTGTCGTTCCCAGCAGATTAGGTACTAAGCTAGACACTTGACATATTTTATCTTAGTCTCTATTCCAAACCCGTACTGACAGATGTTTTATAGGTGAAATATTTCTCATCAATCTGATTCTCAGATAAACAGTCTTCCCCTTCCCAAGTTCCATCTCTAAATTCAGAGACGGATCAGGAGTGATAATACTGTTAAATCCTACCTGATCCTATAAAACAAACAAATAAACAGAAAAACCAAACAATGGAGGAACTCTCTAAAGGTCCAATAGTGGAATTACCTTTAGCTCAAGAATGAGTAGATACCAACTATAATCGTTTCTTTCCTAAGAAGGAAGATGGGGCAACCACCCTCCAGTATATCAAGTCCTGCTGCTTCCCCATCCAAAACATAAGCTCAAATCAACTCGCCCTCTGTAACCATTTCTGGGAGAAAGGCCATTCATTCTCAAGCAGCCATTAGGGCCACGAAGGTCTACTCCCCCATGTCAGGAGATATATAAATATGTAGCACCATGATGGACATAATCAGAGGAACTATCTGAAATGAACCCCAAAGTGTGAAGTGGAACCCATTCAGGCCATGTTTTTTTTTTTTTTTTTTTTTTTTTTTGCGGTACACGGGCCTCTCACTGTTGTGGCTTCTCCCTTTGTGGAGCACAGGCTCTGGACGCACAGGCTCAGTGGCCATGGCTCACGGGCCCAGCCGCCCCGTGGCATGTGGGATCTTCCCGGACTGGGGCACGAACCCGTGTCCCCTGCATCAGCAGGCGGACTCTCAACCACTGCGCCACCAGGGAAGCCCCAGGCCATTTTTTAAATCTTTCCTAATTTAAAAAAAACTAGGAGAAACTGAAGGACCAAGCTATAGAACCAGACCATATCCTAACCCTCCATTTCTCACTCCAGAGCTCTACAGGTGAATCCAAGTGTGCAAACGATGCACCTTCGCAGGGACTAACTTAACATACCAGAATCAGGACCGTCACTAGATCACGTAAGGATACCTCCTATCTGCCAAGAAAATACAGAATTTACACACTGCCTGAGAAACAAAGAACTTGCTTACTAAGATACTGTCCACCAATGTACCACCTGTGCTCCATATTCTAGCCAAAAACACCTATTCCCCTCTGGGATGTGAAGCACATATTCTGGAACCACAGACAGGAAAGACAACAGGACCCAGATGGTAAAACAACCCAGGATACCAGAGCAACACACCTCAGTAATTAGGGTAATTATCTGCCTTTTAGTTTGTTATCACAGTAACACTGTAAAAGGCAAAAGGGGACTTGTTTTTTCTTATAAAAAGAAAAGTGAACCACCTTTCTTATAAAAAGAAAAATGAACAACCAGGAAGAGAACTAGGTCCTGCATTTACCTTATCTTGTAAGGTGAGAACAGTCACTTTATGGACGTTCAGCCGCACAGTCACCTCTGGCTTGCTGGCACATACGTAACAATTAGGGTTGGGAGGATCCAGTGCACAAGGCACAAGGAGCTTCTTTCTTGGGTTTGGTTGTTTATTCAAAAAAATCTTTGGGAAAAAAAAAACACAAGCAAAAATCAGAAATTTGAGTCATAATTCATATATCATACAGTGTTCACTTAAATACTCCCTTCCAGAAGGAAAATCAAGACCTTTTGTTTTTTTTTAAAAAAAGTTTGAGTATGTACTTATTTATTTGTTTATTTATTTATGGCTGTGTTGGGTCTTCATTGCTGCGTGTGGGCTTCCTCTAGTTGTGGCGAGCGGGGCCTACTCTTCATTGTGGTGGCTTCTCTTGTTGCGGAGCATGGGCTCTAGGCATGTGGGCTTCAGCAGTGGTGGAACATGGGCTCAGTAGTTGTGGCTCGCGAGTTCTAGAGCGCAGGCTCAGCAGTTGTAGCACACAGGCTTAGCTGCTCCATGGCATGTGGGATCTTCCCAGACCAGGGCTTGAACCCGTGTTCCCTGCATTGGCAGGCAGATTCTTAACCCATGCGCCACCAGGGAAGTCCCAAAACCTTGTTAAGAGACTGATTTTTCCAACCTTCTTTTTAAATTAGCTACCTTGTAAATAAGGCTGAGCTTACTGAAAAGAAATCTCCGTGTACTGAAGACTCTATATAGGCTATTCTGCAAACTAATTTGGCATGAGTAAGGGCCTAACCATACTTGTCTCTGGTACCATCATTAAATCAGTTTTGGGGTTCCTTCCTAGTGGCTATTCTTATCAACTTTAAGCCAACTTCTAACAAGACCAATAAACTAATTTCTCTAATTAATGATAATGCTTTCGTAGATATATGGAACAAATGTGCTGCCTTTTTTTCAAATTTTCAGATGACTATGATATTAACATTTACATAATAAAAGGAAAAATAATGTATGTCTGGCCCTATTACTATTTCCCTAATACGCAAACAAAAAAATAATAAGAACCAAGGGGGGAAAAAAAAAAAACTGCACTGAAGTTACAAATGTCACAACATTGGAAACTGATACACAAATTCTCATCGTGCAATTACCATGTAGTATGGTATCTGCTAAGATGAATTAACTCTAAAGAAGAACCCCATCAATTCCCCGAAGCTTAAAGAAGTAAATCCCTTGACAGGCATTAAGTGCTAGGAAGAGCCCTACTGTAGCCTCTCCCCACAATAAATACTAGGCATATACATTTGTACTGTCAGGGCTGGAAGCAGGGTACAATGAGAGAACAGACTTATTTGATCTTGATCTTCACTGGGAAGGTAGAAATGAACAGTAATAAAAACAATTGCTAACACTACTAATACTCAGGCTAACACTATTATTAATCTATCCTGGCATTCATTTATAAATGTGAACAAATGAAGCCCGGACATACAGGTATCATTAGCCCAAGAGAAGAAGAGAGATAAGAAAGCAAAGAAATGGAAAGGATGTTACAGAACAAAGTAGACACTTGTTCAGGCTGCTATAAAAAGGTAGAAATCAAAAAATATATAGTTCTTATAAATTAAAAACATGACAACCAAAATAAAAATTGAAATAGAAAACTGAACCTAGATGGCAGGTTCACTGATCATATGAGTCTACATTCCCTCACCCTGAAATTTCACGGAAACAGTAAAAGGTATTTTAAGAGTGCATTAATAATGGCACTGGGTGCCTTCCCTGGTGGCCCAGTGGTTAAGAATCTGCCTGCCAATGCAGGGGACATGGGTTCAAGCCCTGATCCTAGAGCCCGTGCTCCGCAACAAGAGAGAAACCACCGCAATGAGAGGCCCGTGCACTGCAATGAGGAGTGACCCCCGCTCGCCGCAACTAGAGAAAGCCCGTGCACACAGCAACGAAGACCCAATGCAGCCATAAATAAATGAATAAATAAAATTTTAAAGACTAAATAAATAAAATTAAACACAAAATCCTCTCTGAAGAAACACACCTTCAACAGGTCCTTAAAGAGTTATCACAGATATAGTTTTAACAAATACTAATTGTTTTTTTAAAAAATCATGTATCACATAAGCAAACAAAACACTATGAGAGAGATCTAGCAGATGACTGTAAACTCATCCATAAAGATTGCAGACATAAACATGATCAAATATAAGTTTAAAATAAAAAAGAGTGACAAAAAATGACTGAAGAACAGGGGACTATAAAATAACCAAATAGAATTTTAAACCAGAGAACTCTTAGAACTGAAAAACAATTGAGAAAAGTTAATATAAGAACTCACACAATGAGTTCTTCCAAGGAATCAGTAAAACTAGAAATGTTAGAAGCAAACTAGCTTCTGCAAATGTGACAAAAATAAGAGAAGCAAATATGTTTTCCTTTTTGTTATAATTTCCAGGAAGCTTACTTAAACATGCAACTCACAAGGTAACTTGAATAATTACTTTTCCATTGCTTTAAACCAATTTATTGTTTTAATTTAAAAATTGCAAATAGAAACACTCACTGTTCTACACTGGTCTATTTTTCCTGATAAAATCTTCAATCCTTCCAATACTATCAACCCAGCAATCACTGCATTAGTAGTAGCGATAGCAGGAATAATGTTCCCTGCCATTGCTGGAAAAAAAAAAAAAAAAAAAAAAAAAGTTTAGCTGTTAAAAACCTTAGAATTTTAGATGATACAACTGAAGTACCAAAAAACTTACATTTGATATCAAATCTGCTCTTCATATTCATACTGAAAATATGCATCCTGAGGTTTGCAGCAGAGGTGACGAAATCCATTGCAGATGGGTCATCCTGCCAATAATTTAAACAATTTAACAAGTCTCCCCACAAATTTACTCATTTGGTTAGTATTTCTTTCAGAACAGCAGTTTCACACATTTATAACAAGTCAACTAGAACAAGAGATGGCCTCTCTGGATGAGAAGGGGGCAGGGGCTCATCATCAGCTCCTGTGATCCAGGAATGTGGTCTTACCAAGAGCCAGCAGGTTCTAGGAATTCACTCCTGCTTAAACAAATGCACTGGAGACTAAGGGTATAGACCAGAATACCAATTCCATTTATTGATTGTGGCAATCCTTCCCTGGGTCCATCAGTCAACAATAAGGTTGTTTGACAAGTACAGACCCCAGGGAACACAAGCTGTTTTGAGAAGGCTATTTCATTGAAGCCTCAGAAACAGCTGAACTACTCCTTTTGGCTTTCCTTCTCCAAACTCCCTTCATGTACTCCACAGACCTATACTGTTTCTTTTCAGATGTGGCAGGACAATAATTTTCCCTTTACAACTTCTGTTCTTCCTGAGCCTATATCCTAGTCTCTCTAGTTAGATTTCAGCAAGGTTTCCGGCTTTGAACTGAGAAGAAACTATCGTAGCCCATAATTCAGAAACACCAAAGTATAAAAGAAAAAGCATTGATAGAACGTGGGTTCTTTACATACTTATTTAGCTGGCTATGTAACCACAGGCAAATAAACCTCCCTGAGCCAATATTCATTAATCTGTTAAACAGGGAAAATTATATAAATATCTTGTAAGGTTGTGGTGAGGATTAAATATGATTATTTAACACAGTGTCCATCAGGTACTTCCCCAGGCAATTGGCTTATCACACCCATTAGTTTCAGAGTTTACTCACAGAGGCTAACAATTCAGTTCCAAGTTTTGTTATGTAGCCCCTGTGTATAGATGAAAACCTCCCAAACCACTAGTGTAACAGTAACAATGAAAAAAAAACTTTTTAAGTTACTCCTTATAGCACACAAACCCTAAAGACTAATGTTTACAAGACTCCCCCAATCTAAATTTACCAGCTTTATTTCAGATGACTGATTCAACCCATCTCAAAATTTGCACATAAAGTTACCTTAGTTTTCTTAAACTGATCAAACTTTTCTCCTTACTTTAAAACTCACAGCAAATCTTTACCAATACATGAACATATAAACTTTATCAGATAAATCATTTACAGCCACAGAAAATATTGACTACAATTAAAAATAAGTAAACTCACCAAATTTCAAAATGTAACATTTAACTGCAAAATACTTTTAAATATTGTTTTAACTTGTAAGAAAGACTACATCTCATTTTTCAATTGAGAAGTCTCTCAGACTTTTAAGAGTTAAAAGGCAATTTTATTACTCTCAAGGCCAAATTAGGCCTATGAGCTGCTGTCTCCAAAAAGATATTATGACTTCTATTAACAAATCTCTATTACGTAAGAAGTTCTCTTAAGCCTATTTGCTTAAGTCAGATAAACCTTTTACTCCATTAAAGTCACATTTATAAACCATGAACACGTGAGAATCTAAAATGAGGTTTTATGATATTGCTTAAATTCACATATAGAAAATTCATAGTTCAATGTAGTAATTAGAGATGAAAACATCCAAACAAAAATCAACATGTCCTCAAAATCTGGTAGAATAAACAATATCCCCAAATTACTAGGTTCTGGTACAGCTCAAGAACTAAAATATACATTTGATATACAAGTAATTGCCCCACATTTTCAAAACAAACCTTGTCCCATATAAGCTCAGCTCCATCTCCCTTTTCTGCTAAGTGAACTCTCAAAGTCTCAATGCTCTTTGAAAAAAGACGTGCATAGCTCTTCACATCTAGAACTTGCTGGTCTCTCAGACCTAACTGTGGTTCATTTTGTTGATCTGATGCATTGGTTTCTTCTCCTAAAGAAAAGAATATTAGAAATTTCACTATTAACATCATTCCTCTACTCTGTTTAACAATTCAATACCCGACGATAAGAAAATCAAATAATATGAAACAAATTCCATTAAAGTAATTATCACTATGATACACTTATGTGTACAAGAAAATCGCTAATATTGATATGGGAAAGGTGCAAGACTGTCTCAGAACTTCATAAGGAGATTACTAGAGGATTCAAGAATATAATGTAGATAAGATAATAATCACTATGCCCAGAACATAGTTAGCATTCAGAAAGCGGAAGCTATTAGAGCAATAATTGAATTGGGCCATAAAGTGACATATCCGTTACTGTAGATAACTATAGAAAACTGCTCCAAACTGACATCCTAAGTCTCCTGGTACCTTTTAAGTTCCACTATGCTGAACACTGCTGTGCAAAACAAGCTGAGACACAATGTGTTGAAGGAGAGTGGGTAAGGAAGTAGTCACTACTACAATAGTTTTTCTTGCACTTAAAGTTATAAGTAAGTTAAAGGAACAACACTTTATGTCAGGGAAAATATGAAACAACTAAATGTTAACTGGTAAGGGACTAGTTAAATAATACTGACTGAAAAGAGCAAGTCAGAGTATATAAATAGTATGATTCCATTTACGGAAAGTGCATATACAACTGTCTGCGTCTACGTGCACGGAGTTATCACCAAGACATTCCCTAAAACATTAATAGTAACTATTTCCCTAGGTGATGAGATTTCCAGTGATTTTCCTTCTTCATACTTTGCTGAACTGTCTGAATTTCTTACCATGGGTGTATACCACTGTACACCAAGAAATGACAGGGCTGTTTAAAGACTTTAGGTTAGAGAATTTCCAATTTAGGTTATCCCAAAGACAAAAATGTATCCTTCACCTTGACTTTGCACTTCGGCCCAATCCAATGGAACTGGAGGTTTCCTTTTCCGCCACAGTTTGTCCATTGTCAACAGATACCTGATATCATCTTTAAAAAGCTAAGATAGAAAGAAGGGAAGAAGGAAAGAAGGAAAGGAAGAAAGGTAAATTCCATGAACTCTACAGTCCCTATGCTGACAAAATATAACAAAATTTCCCTGCTGATTTACTTTAAACATTACACTATAAAATCTGATTTAAAGAACACATGTTATATACCAGTAGATTAACAATTCTCAAAGGGGCAGGGGGAGCTTAAAACTTTGTGTAAAAGGAAATTTTACACAAAACCCCCGTATGTGAAAACAGTTAAAATCAGAGACGCTGGTGAAAGCAGAGTAAGGGAACTCTGAACTGTGCTGACTGACCCTGTCCTCCCAAGTCACCTCCCCTAAATTAGCTCCTCAGATCAGTCGGAAGCACAATCATACCATTCAAGCAGACTAAGTGAATACACACGAACTCCATAAGAACTGAGCCTAAAGGTACCAGTTAGCAACATCTCCAAGTTTGTGGGACATACCAGTAAAGCACACACATTTAAAAAGGGCTCAAAAACAGAATTTCTTAACCATCTGCAACATCTTTGAAATGTGCTCCCGCCCCCCCAAATAACCTCAAACACACAAAACAATTCCTATTTCGAAAATAAAAACATAAACATTACCACATGTCGACTGAGAGACCATCACATGAATCACACTTCCTATGTGGCAGAATACCAGATGATTTTAATAGTTTTACCTTTTCCTTAGCTATATTTTCTATTGTTGACTGATTTATTCCACAGGTTTGTTGTATGTACCGGGTATGAATTTAGATGTAGCTAAGTTAAAAGAACTATTTCTATCAAAATATACTCAATTCAATAAATATTTATTAAGCATCCTTAATCTTTCAAAACCAGCCAAATATACAACTAATTAGAGTACAACTCAGTGTGAAAACCACACAGTTCTGAGTACTATAAGTTTTTAAAAATATTTATTTATTTATTTTTGGCAGCGTTGGGTCTTCGTTGCTGTGTGCAGGCTTTCTCTAGTTGCGGTGAGCGGGAGCTACTCTTCGTTGTGGTGTGTAGGGTTCTCACTGCGGTGGCTCCTCTTGTTACAGAGCACAGGCTCTAGGCACGCGGGCTTCAGTAGTTGTAGCACGTGAGCTCAGCAGTTCTGGCTGACGGGCTCTAGAGCGCAGGCTCAGTGGTTGTGGCGCATGGGCTTAGTTGCTCCGCAGCATGTGGGATCTTCCCAGACCAGGGCTTGAACCCGTGTCCCCTGCATTGGCAGGTGGGTTCTAACCACTGAACCACCTGGGAAGTCCCTATCTTCACACTCCTGTCTCATTCTATAAACCTATGAATCTCAACCAAATCCCTAGTCTAAACTGCTCTATTTACCTATAGAACCACCTGTCATCTCGCTAATATCCGAGAAGAATCTCAAAATTAATTCTATCACCTTCCCCTCTTCCCCAACCCCCACGCACACATCTGTTTCCCACCCTACTTATCTCAGAGAACGGCACCTCTGTTCACCTGCTGCCCAGCAGGAAACCAGTTAGTATTATTCTTTGTTCCTGACTTTATACATACAAAGTCCTGTTGAGTCTAACTTTTCCTCCACACTCCACTGGGAATGCAGATGGGTTGTACTTCAGATTTCTCTGGCATTGCACACTCCAGAAGGCACTGTCCCATATTGGTTACAAGAGGAACATCAGGTCCTACAATAGTGCACTGCATACTTTCTATACCTTATACACTACCCTTTAATGGATTCCCACTGTCTTCGTATAACATCCTTATCGTGACCTAGAAAGTCCTGCTAGATCTAACCTCAGCTTACCTTTCCAGTCCTCTTTCCACTCTCCCGTTTAATGGGGATTATTTCAGTTCTTCAACCTAAAACTTTCTTTCTATATGCTGCACACTCATCCCCACCCTTATTCTTTAAAGTCTTGAGTTGAAATGTCAAGACTTTAAAGAAGTCTTGACAGCCTCTGGACAGCCTCTTCCGAACCCTCATACTAGGTTTAATAATAATGTTTAATAATAAGTGGGGTTAAGTTTACTTATTATTAGAGGGTTCCAATGCATCTGAACTTGAAATTCCTTGTTCAATGTTTGACTTCCCTTCTAGATGCTGAGTTCCCTCCCTAAAAAGAGCTGGGACCCTATTTTCTGTCTTTCACCACTAAATCCTCTGTACTTAAAGTGGTCCCTGGCACACAGCAGATGCTTAAAGTTACCTGCTGAACAATGGATTGGAGAGGTACTTCAGATTATTCTGGCATTCAACTGCTGCTCAGGTTGGAATGGAAATCGGTATATGGATACTAGTTTGGAAAACACTGTCGATATCCGTATCAGAGTTAAGTGCATTTGATTTTAAGTATAATCAAAATAAAAACCATTTTCTAAGGTAAAGGCTGTAGTGAGGAAATAAATGCAGTAGGTTTAAGAAAGTCAACCTGTGACATGTATTGTCACTGAGGAAAGATGAAATAGAAGCTGGAGGGAGCAGTAGGCCATTTGCTTAGGACAACAGGACGTGTGCATGTCAGAAAGCAGACAGGAGGAGCCAGGAGACTCAAGATGCAGGGGAGAGAGAAAATACTATTTGAAGAAAAAGGTACAAGACAGAAAAATAGCAGGTGGAAGCGCTAGCCTTTACTCAAAGGGATTTCTCTCAAACAGAAAAGAGCTAGTAAGAACCTACTGTATAGCACAGGGAATTCATTTCAGTACTCTGTAATGACCTATAAGGGAAAAGAATCTTAAAAAAAGTGAATATACATATATGTATAACTGACTCACTTTGCTGCACACCTGAAACTAACACAACACTGTAAATCAACTATATTCCAATTAAAAAAATTTTTTTTTTTTTTTTTTTTTGCGGTACGCGGGTCTCTCACTGTTGTGGC
Organism: Aethalodelphis obliquidens; assembly: GCF_003676395.1. Taxonomy (NCBI): domain Eukaryota; kingdom Metazoa; phylum Chordata; class Mammalia; order Artiodactyla; family Delphinidae; genus Aethalodelphis; species Aethalodelphis obliquidens. Next base: position 4,805,299 of record NW_020837987.1, on the reverse strand, counting down.
CTCTCCCGCTGCGGAGCACAGGCTCCGGACGCGCAGGCTCAGCGGCCATGGCTCACAGGCCTAGCCGCTCCACAGCATGTGGGATCTTCCCGGACCGGGGCACGAACCTGTGTCCCCTGCATCGGCAGGCAGACTCTCAACCACTGCGCCACCAGGGAAGCACCCCCCCGCCAAAAAAAATTTTTTTAATTAAAAAAAAAAAAGAAGCAGGGAAAAGAGAAAAGACTTTTAAAAACACAGATCTGGGGGCCTAGCTGAGCCATAATTAGGTAGACCTAATTAAAGCAATCTTACAGATTTCTCTAAAAATACTGAGCAAACAATATATAAAATGAAGAGGAATTCACCCAAGAACACAGGCTTAGGGATTCAAGAGCAATTTAGAACATGTCACCCAAACTCTCAATAGAAGATTTGAGCAGCAAAGGGATATAAGACGAGAAACAGCAGGAACCAAAAGTCAGTTATATAAAGAAAATCAAGAAGTTCAGTGAAATTGAGGGAAGGAAAGACAACCAAGAGTGAATAAGCAAGCCTCTGTATTTTACCTTCTATAAAGATGCTATACTGATTTAGTATTGATGTTAAAATCTCAAACTTGTTTATCCCACCTGCATCAATGAATTCACTAAGATAGCAGTAGGCATAAAAAGAAGTGTAATTCAATCATGTACTAGTTTAAAACAGAGTAACAAAAATCTATCTACAATTATAAAAAAAAGTAAACCTAACCTTGGTAAAAAGTTTAACTGGATCATATCCAGTTGATTTAGCCCATTCCTTGGTGGAAATACGTTTAATGTCACCATCTTCATTAGATGCTCTGGCTCTGGCTTCGGCTTCCATTGGTTCCCCTACAAAACAAACACCATTTTATTTTCAACTGTAGTTAGTATAGAACTAAGCTCTCATCTACCCTTAGGGGAAAAAAGAGTCACTCATGGAGGTCACCAGCATCTGACACATTCTGAGTTCAAGGAGACAGAATTATAACATGCTCATCACCATCTTTTTCTGCCTCAGTTTCTGAAGGCCATATGTAGAGCAGTTCCAAGTACAGACCTATAATCAGATCTGGGAACAACTCCTGGCTCTATTTACTAGATTTGTAAAATTTCCCTGAACACTGTTTCCTCACAAGTAAAATGGCAGTACCCATTTTTAAAAACACATCTTAAATACATATTATCTAGCACATAACAGCAATTATTTCCCCCTGCATTAAGCTATCAATATTAAATTAGCAAAATAAAGATAGTGCTCACCAATAAGAAAATATACCCCAACTGGTTTACTCACAGGAAGCTTCAGGGTCAGCTCTGTCAGGAGACACTTCTTGATCAGCATCCTCTTCCCCAAACAACTGGCTATAATTTAAGAATAGTAAATATTTATGTACAACAAAATACTCTGAACAAAGGTTAACTTTTCTTACTTTTCTCAAAAACAACAAATTTAGTTATCTCAAATCTTTAGTAGGGATGAAAAATAAACAACTGACAAATTATGTTCCATAAACTTAAAAGTATTAAAACATTCTGTTTAAAACAGCTTGCAGGGACTTCCCTGGTGGCACAGTGGTTAAGAATCTGCCTGCCAATGCAGGGGACACGGGTTTGAGCCTTGGTCTGGGAAGATCCCACATGCTGCAGAGCAACTAAGCTCATGCGCCCATACTGAGCCTGTGCTCTAGAGCCCACGAGCCACAAGTACTGAGCCCGTGTGCCACAAGTACTGAAGCCCACACGCCTAGAGCCCATGCTCCGCCAGAAGAGAAGCTACCGCAATGAGAAGCCCACGCACCACAACAAAGAGTAGCCCCGCTCGCCACAACTAGAGAAAGCCTGCACGCAGCAACGAAGACCCAACGTAGCCAAAACTAACTAAATAAAAACAAAACAAAACAAAACTGCTTGCATTCTCATTTCAACCACAACACAGGCAAGGCTACATTTTAGTAGACCTAGGTTCACTTCTGCCAGCTAGGCTCTGCAAATTCCTATGTTAAAATCTTTGATCAAGAGACACGTGAGCAGCTTTTACATTCCAACATGGATAATATTCCACTGCCAGAATAATAATTGTGAAGTATACCTGCAGCTAGCTGTTAAACAAATACTGACCCACCTATTATGTGCGAGGCACTGGTCTAGGTGCAAGAAACTCAGCAGTGAATAAGATGGTTTTCTTTTATAAGAAATAACAGAAAAGCATTAAGCTGAAATTCTCTTTCGTTAAGCAAGTTATCCTAAGAATTGTTTAATAACTTTCCAACCATTCCTCAAGCACGTAGCTTAAAATAAAGCTATCTTAAAAAGCTATGTTTTTGTGTTTTTTTTGGCTGCAACACGCGGAACTTCCCCTACCAGGGATCGAACCTGTGCCCGCTACATGGGAAGTACGGAGTCTTAACCACTGGACCACCAGGGAAGTCTGATAATAAAGCTATCTTGAAGAAATCCTTTGCACAGTAAAAATCTCAAAGATCCTGATACACTTTACAAGAAAATGGCCATTTGTTTCCCACACTGGCTGTGCCCCAAAATACAGCCCCACAACGGCATATAAGAGTTCCTATCGACTTACTTCCTCTCCGCACCTAATGTTCTGCGCCAAACTAGCAAGTATAAAATAGTATGTTACTGTGGGTTTATTCATGATTTTGCAAGTCAATCATAAAGTTAAACACTATCTTCATTTGCTTATTGCCTATCTGGGTTTCCCTTTAAGTGAAAAAATGTCTGTTAGTATTATTTTGTCAGGTTGTCTTTTTCCTATTGATTACAGGAGTATATTCCAGATCACAGTTTTAGTTGCTTATATGTTACAGCTATTTCATCCCATATAACAGCTTATTATTTATACATCATTTAATGTCTCTTGATGACGAAACACTAAATGAATTTGAATGTATCAATCCTTTATTTTATAACTAACACTTCTGTATCTTGAGAAATTGTTCCTTAACCCCAAAGATAAAGATTTTCTTCTATATTAGAAAAATTTAAAGTTTTGTCTTTCACATCTGAATAATTAATCCACTTGGACTTAATTTCTATATATTGTTAATTTACACATATCGTTTGAAGTAGAGAATACAATTTTTTTCCACATTGGTAGTGAACTGCCTTCCCTTCTATTTAGTCCCTTCTTTCATCTGGGATCTACTGTGCAACCTCAGTTACAGTCTGTTTTTCTATCCCTGCACCAGCAACTCACTAAATTACTTTTACCTTATATTAAATCTTGAAATCTGTTAGAGCAAGTCCCCTCAACTTACTCTTTTCCAAGAGTGTTTTGTGGTTCTGCTTAGGCTTTATTCTTCCATATAAATTTCAGAATCAGCTGAACAAGTTCCAATAAAATCCCTGATGAGATTTTAATTAGAATTGCATTGAATCATATCAATATTTTATATATACAAATTAGTATAAACATATTTTTTGCTCTGTCAGCTAAGAGGGCCTAAAAGAAATGGCACCCCAGAACTATGCCTAAGCACTTGCATCTTGGTTGCTAGTATCATTCTTCAATTAAAGGAACCAGGGCTCCTTGAAGAAATGTCTAATTCTAGGGCTGAAGCAGGAAACATAAAAGATGAGCGTGGAGCATCTTGTAGTACCAGAAAGTAAGGAATTGCTCCAAAAAACCCCCACACATTGATGGCAGTATATCAAAGAGCACAAAGCCAACTGAAGAGCTCCCAGTGGCCAAAGCTGGAACAATTTGAGCAACAAAATAAAACAGTATAAGATTATAACCGAAACCATATTCAATATCAATGAGTCCACACTGATATCAATAAATGGGTGAGAAGAGACAGGACAATATAGAAAGGGGAGAGAGTAACTTTACAGTGGAGAAAACAAACACTACCTTAAAGTAATCAAGGCCTACATTAATAGTCATAAAACATGTTGACAACATGTACCCTTCATATGATATGATGAAAACGGCACTTTACCTCTGTGATCTTTCTCCCAAAAATCCATAACCACAGTATCATCAAGAGAAAAACATCAGACAAATTCCGACAGTGGGGCATCCTAAAAAATACCTGACCAGGGACTTCCCTGGTGGTGCAGTGGTTAAGAATCCGCCTGCCAATGCAGGGGGACACGGGTTCAATCCCTGGTCCGGGAAGATCCCACGTGCTGTGGAGCAACTAAGCCCGTGCGTCACAACTACTGAGCCTGCACCCCAGAGCCCACGCACCGCAACTACTGAGCCTGCGTGCCTAGAGCCCATGCTCCGCAACAAGAAGCCACCGCAATGAGAAGCCTGTGCACAACGAAGAGCAGCACCCGCTCGCTGCAACTAGAGAAAGCCTGCACGCAGCAACGAAGACCCAATGCAGCCAAAAAAAAACCTGACCAGTACTCTTCAAAACTAACAAGGTCATCAAAAACAAGCAAAGTCTTAAGAAACTGTCACAGCCCCCTTAAGGTGGGCCTGAAGATATAACTAACTATAATGGGGTATCCTGGAACAGAAAAAAAGACATTGGGCAAAAACTAAGGAGATTTAAATAAACTATGGACTTTGGTTAATAAATAATGTATCAATATTGGCTCATTGTTATGTACGTCATACTAAGATGTTAGTAACAGGAAACTGGGTGTGGGAACTCTGTGCTATCTTCTCAATCGTTCTGTAAATCTGAAGCTGTTCTAAAAAGTCTATTAAAAAAGAAAAAAAATGTTTGCCAAGTAAATAAAGCTTGCAAGTGTATTTCTTGTGAAATTTTGTTGTTATACTATTATATGTGTACTTTTCTGAGTGATTATACCTTAATCAAAAAATAAAGAAAACTAATGTTTGCTGTAGATTTCTAGAAAATATTTTTTATCAGGTTGATAAAGTTCTCTTCCTAGTTTACTAAGAATTTTTGTCATGAAAAGGTGTTTGCTAAATTTTACCAAATGCTTTTTCGACATCTATGAAGATTATATAGTTTCTCTTTAAATTCTTAATGAAGTAAATGCCATTTATAGATTTTTCTTGTGTTATACCATGCTTGCATTCCTGGAATAAATACAGCTTGGTTATGGTATACTTTTGTTTTACACCATTCTAGATTTGTATGCTAATGTTCTGTATAGGATTTTTTCATCTACATTTATGAATGAGAATGTCTCGCAATTTTCCTCTTATAACAGCCTTAACTGTTTTGTTTTTTAAATAATGTATGTAGGACATCCCTGGTGGCACAGTGGTTAAGAACCCGCCTGCCAATGCAGGGGTCACGGGTTCGAGCCCTGGTCTGGGAAGATCCCACATGCCGCAGATCCAGGAAGCCTGTGCACCACAACTACTGAGCCTGTGCTCTAGAGCCCAAGAGTCACAACTACTGAGCCTGCGAGCCACAACTACTAAAGCCCGCGCACCTAGAGCCCATGCTCCACAACAAGAGAAGCCACTACAATAAGACCGCACACCACAACAAACAGCAGCCCCTGCTCGCCGCAACTAGAGAAAGCCTGCGTGCAGCAACGAAGACCCAATGCAGCCAAAAGTAAATAAATACATAAGTAAATAAATAAATAACAAAATGCCCTCTCTTAAAAAAGAAGAGGTTATTTATTTATTTATGCATGCATGCATGCAGTGCCTGGTCTTAGTTGTGGCATGCGGACTCTTAGTTGCAGCATGCATGCAGGATCTAGTTCCCTGACCCAGGATCGAACCTGGGCCCCCTGCATTAGGAGCGCATAGTCTTACCCAGTGGACCACCAGAGAAGTCCCCAGCCTTAACTGGTTTTGCTATCAAAGATATGATAGCCCCTGGGGGCTTCCCTGGTGGCCCAGTGGTTGAGAGTCCGCCTGCCGATGCAGGGGACACGGGTTCGTGTGGTCCGGGAAGATCCCACATGACGCGGAGTGGCTAGGCCCATGAGCCATGGCCGCTGAGCCTGCGCATCCGGAGCCTGTGCTCCGCCAACGGGAGAGGCCACAACAGTGAGAGGCCTGCGTACCGCAAAAAAAAAAAAAAAAGATATGATAGCCCCAAAACATGAAGTATTCCATTTTTTAAAAAAGTTTCTCTGAAACTTTATATAAGATTAGAATGATATATCCCTTGCAAATTTAGTGGAAATCAGCTATAAATTCACATAGGTTTGGTGGATCAGTCAGAGAAATTTAAACCACTGATTAAATTTCCCTAGGGAGCCTTTTATTTCTTTTTGAGTCAGTTTTCTAAGTTTTTAAAATGAATTTATCCAATCATTAAGTTTTTAAAATGTACTGACATAGGGACTTCCCTGCTGGTCTAGTGCTTAAGAATCCACCTTCCAGTGCAGGGGATGCGGGTTCCACCCTTGGTCAGGGAACTAAGCCCACACGCAGCCTGAGTATGAGGGCCACAACTAGAGAGCCTGCATGCCACAGCAGAGGCTTCTGCATGCCGCAACAAAGACCCACCGCAGCTGGGGGTGGGGGGAATATGTAGCGGCATAATCTTTTATTATCATCCCTTTTTTCCCCCTCATTATTCTAATCTGTGTTGAGATTATACTCCCCACTTAGTTAACTATCCCCCTCTCCTTTTTATGATCAAACTTGCCAACTTATTTTTTGCTCTTACCTCAATTATACCGTTCCTTCTAATTTTTTTGACTTTATGTTGTTCTTTTTCTAACATAAGTTGGATGCTTTGCTCATTAATGTTCACCTCTCTTCATATGTGTAAGCCTGTATCTTTTCTTCCAACTACCACATTCAATGTATCTTACAAGTTCCACATGTAGTATTTTCAGTATTATTACGAAGTATTTTCAACTTCCATTATTTCTTTTTTAACCAATGAGTTACTTCTAAGTATGTTTTAGTATTTCCAAATACATAGATTTGTATTTATTTAGTTACATGCCTGTCTCCAGTCAGACTAAGCTTCATCATCATAAGTACAATTTCTCCAAGGTATTTAAATAAGAATGACCCCACTGTCCATTATCAGTACTAAAAATATGCCCAGAAATATATATACTCTTACTTGAACAAATATTTTGCCCAAACGATGCAATGAATAGGTTCTGAAGGTGTGTTACGAATTGTACAGCCAGGAAAAGTTCTCTGGGTTGGTTTGGGATGACATTCGTAACACTCAGTCACACCCTGCAAAGTCAGGACATGAGAAAAACATTTATCCCATCATAGTGGCTTCTCAATATTGTAATATAATCATAAACATTTCATTCATCTATATTCCAACTGTCAAGAAAATTTTAAAATATTAGTGACTCAAAAATCCTTACTTTACAGATAAGGAACTACAACATAAAAGTTAATTGAATCTACCATAGTCACAGCCAAGACTAAGCCAGGACTTCTCTGATTCCTGGCCCGGTGAGGAGAAAATACAAGTTTACCTTGATCACACTAAACAGATGGGGAAAGACAAATAACTTTCCAACCAATTATCTCTCAAAGTTGTGAAACTCAGTTATTTAAATATTATTTATAGATTTACCTTATAAGCTCCTGAAGATTAACTGAATTTAAAGCACTAATTTCCAGATCTATCCAGATACATGGAAAAATCCTAAGTATTACCAAACCAAATACTCTTCATTTCGTTGCTAAAGGGTTATGTTTAAAGTTATACTGTAAGGAATCCTTCAAAGAAGTCCACGGCACCTGAGATAATTTTCTAAAACTTAGAATATTCTTTATCTTGGCAATTCTCAATCTCAGTCTTAACACACACTAGTGTCTCAGGATCATGGTAAAGACCCCAAACCTGCAAATAATATTTTAATATAAATTGCAGCAGATGAAGTGTTTTCTCCGTAATGCCATTTCTGGTGTCCTTCCAATATGCTTTCTTGGGGGCAGCGATATGGCAAGCAGTCACCCCTCATAAACTGATATTTATAAGTCTTTGTAGAATGATATAAATTAAGCTTTCGAAGAGTAATATTAAACAGTAAAAACAACTGAAGCACAGCCACAATTTTCAATATGGAAAAACTGCCACAGAGCAGACAAAAATACCAAATTTCAAGTAGAGTTTAATTCCTTTTAGTTTCAAAACCTGCAAAATGAGTCTTCAAACGTATCTATGTTTAATTTCTTAAAAGAATTCAAAGAAAAAAGATTTGAGCAGCAAATGAATAACAATGCTGAGATTGTATAAAACTGGGTTTATGAACACACACGTATTTGTTCTTATTCTCTAGTTTTATCTAAATATTTGAAATGTCAGTACTCACAAATACTCCAAAAATTTTTTTCAAAGTACTCTTCAGATCTATAAATCCAGACTTTAGACAAGTAACTTTTCAGAAGGCTGGTTTACCATATATCAACTACAACATGACATGTAGTCTCACGGCTACTAAGAATTTAAAAAGGCAAGTTTATTATGCTTGCCAGCCTAAGGATTTTAATATATAAGCTACATGAAACAAAATAGCACAGAGCTAAAAGATCTTTGCACAGAGCTAAAAGATCCAAAGTTTACTTCTTCCCTCCTTAAGGTCCCAAAGAAATATTTGGGAAGCAAAAAACCAACCAAAACAAACCAAACCAAAAAAAGTACTTTACCTTTTTGATAGTGGTTACTTGCCCAAGATAACCAGCAGTTCCACTCTCAATAAGAGGGACATCAGCTGCTAGACACATTCTATTAACATGGTTTCGGGCAGCTGGAAGAAAAATACTAGTTAACAGGAGTTTACCAAAAAAAAGAAAAAAAGAAAAAAGAAATTATGTAGTTACCTTTAATTAGGATGAAATTTACCCAAACCATTTTTTATTGTTTTTATTTCATGTACAACTTTCTTAGCTATGACCAGAGTAATACAACTGTTATAGACATTTAAGAGACATTCAACAAAATTTCAAAGGTAAGGAATTTATATCACAAATTTACTGTAGGAGAAGCACCCCTATATATTACTTTTTAATACCGAAGTGCCACCTTCCTCCTCTATTGCTGTACCTACTTCTATTAAATATGGCTAAAACATTGTTTCAACGTTTTCCAACCCCTTAACTTGCTCTTATTCCAATAAAATTATCAGGTAATACATGGAAGTAAATGGAGAATGTGGAATATCAACTTTGGAACTATTTATCTTTTTTTTTTTTTTTTTTTTTGCCTCACGGCATGCAGGGTATTAGTTCCCCGACCAAGGATCAAACCCACGCCACCTGCAGTAGAAACTCAAGAGTCTCAACCACTGGACCACCAGGGAAGTCCCAACTTGGAACTATTAAGGCAGTTTAAGGTGAGGGGAAAAAAGATGAGTCTGGTTAAAAGAGTTACCCTCTTTCTAATGCTACTTTGTATGTTTTTCCTTTTGATATTTCTGGCCCCAAATTGTTACAAACTCATTTGACAGATGTACTTTTACATGTGGAAGTAGTTACAGAAAGAGTATTTTAAGTTATTTTCACCCCACATTCCAGACACAAAGATTTGTTAACAATAACTGGCTATATGATATTTGATTATATGAAATATCACCAACTTGTGTAAAGTTTAAATGGTCCAAAATGTGTACACGTAATAGGATCCAGTCTGATATATTGCAGCACCAGATATACCCAAAATAATTCAAGAGCCATGACTTCTATGCTAACTTTGACATCCTATTGCCTTACTCTCAAAACAGTGGTTTTCAGCCTTCATTGCCCTTTAGATCATCTGGGGAACTGTGAAAAAATATGATCTTTAGGTCCCATTTACAGAGTTTGACTCAATTGGTTTTGGGTGAAATTTGGGCACTGATATTTCTTAGATCTCCACATACACGAAGGAAGTCACACTGTGCTTAAGTGCTGGGATAATCTGAAACAAATATACATGCACGCAACCTATGCATCATCCTCTTTAATGATTTTAACTTCCCCTATATTCACACTAGTTCTAGTTAAAATTACAATCAATTGGCAAGCTTTAAACCTGATCTTACTTCCCTTTAGGTCTTTTAAGTTCTAACTCATAAGGAAATATTTTAATTAACACTAATTTTGTAAACAACCTTGTTATGGAGGAAGGGAAATACTTAGAATTAAAAGTATTAAAATAATCTCACCTCTGTTATCTAAAGCATTCATAACCAATATAAATTGTCGAAAAAATTCCACATTATAGTCAGGGCTACAAAGTAAAACAACAACAAAAAAAAAAGGTCACCAAAACAACCGGCCTTACACATGAGCTTCACAGTATAATACAGGGTCCTAAAAAGCACATTAAAGTAATAAAAGTACAAAAATAACTGATATTAGGGGTCTCTACAATATAGATAGGTTTGATTTTTCCCCAAACACCAGAAACAGATTTAAACCACACATCTGTTTTGGCCAGCTACCTCGGGCACAGAGCAGAATCTCAAACTGGCATGACTTCGAGAGTCCCACCAGGCCTTCTTGGGGCAGCAAGTGCCTGGGAACATACAAAGAATACATTCCCAGGATCTGCCTGGCCTGTAGCTTCACCTCACATGGTCAGGATCAGGCAGGGTTCAGGCCCCTAGGGTCCCTGCTTTTAGCAGCACTGGGAAAGCAACACAGGGTAAGGAGGTTGTAGGGCTATAGGCAAGCTTGTAGAGCAAACATCCAGAGAATGAAAAGGAAGCTGGAAACACAAATTCCCTGAGAAAGCACAAGACTTTCTCTAATCCAGGCCTCAAACAAGAACTCATTATTTTTAAAACCACTTACTTGTGGACAACAACTATAGATAAAGGACATTTTAGACGCAGGGTTCCTTTGCCCCAACGCCTCCAAAATTATATTTTTACTCTATCTTTACTGAGATCAGAGTATATTTATGTACCATCAAAACTACTGCCCCATCACAATTCCCAGTGTTATATTACAGAAGTCACAGTCCTAACAAACAAATTATTTTGAGAGGGAACCTTTTAAACTGAAAAAGGCCACAGCTGAAATCGATCAGAATGAGAGCAATATATTTAGAAAAGTCTGAATCATCATGTATATTGATTTCTTATAGTTTAGAATATCTCTTTATTTAAAACAAGAATATAAGGTCCTTTTAGGTTTCCAAGTAACTTATTTATTGACAGTATTAGAGTAAATGACCTCTTATCTAAATCATTCAAATTATATATATATACATATATATATATACACACACACATATATATATATGAACTGTTAAAAGAATGTCACTTATGTGGACACAACCTACTACATTTTAATTATTCTAGAAAAATTTTTAAATAAGCAGAATGACTCTGAGTTCATATATTTAGCTAATAAAAGTATTATACTTTAAAGGTTTAATTAAAAATTCACAGCAAACACAATTTTGCAACATAATAATTAGCGCATACTTCATGATGCTGTCATGGTAGGCTATGATATTAGCTTTCGGGTAAAACTGCAGTACACTTTCTTTGGCAACCTGGAAAAACAAACAACACTAAATTACTAATTTACTAAATTACTACAACATTTCTATCTGAATATGAAATCTATCTATGGCAGACAATAGTTATTTCACCTACTTATATACACTTGTACATGAATGGCAAGCTTCAGCAAAAATATCAAATGCAGTAACCAAGTGTCATTCATCCATTCAACAAATATTTACTAAGCATCTTCCATATATCAGAAACTGTATAAGGCACTTGGTGAGCAAAAGTGACATTAATCAAATAACCATCCAGATAAATTTAACTACAAACTATGATAAATGATACACAGAAAAAGTAGAGGCTGTAATGAGTGGAAGATATGATTTAGTCTAAGAGATTCAGGAAAGCATGCCTAGAGAAAATCTGAAAAATGAAAAGGAGAAGAGTGTAAGTTTGCCCAAAAAGCTGGGAGAAAAAGCAAAGAGAAAGATGTTTTAAAACCCTGAATCAAGATGGAACATTCAAGGAACTAAAGAAAGATCTAGATGGCTAGAACTCAGGGGAGGCTGTTTTCTTCTAAAGGGGACAATGACATAAGCTGTAGCTTCTCTTGCCCACAAACACAGGAGCAGCCAAGCTCTAGGCAATGTAGGAACACAAGGCTCATTCTAAGTAAACAATCAGAAATTTAAGAAGGGGACACCATTTACAGGATTGGGTAGAGCACTTTTATTTCCTCTGTAGATAAGAAAGGATGGCACAGTCTTCTGTCCTTTTCTAGACATCTTCTTATTCTTCATAATCCCTCAGCTAAAAAGAGATGGCTTCCCCCATATTCTCCCTCCTACTAGAGAGTCCAAATTAACCTAATACCATAAATAGAAGATCCACCAAAGGGCAGAAATATAAGTGAATAAATAGAAATGATATGAGAAATACAAAGTTACCTGAGCCTTTGATCTTCCAACATGTTTCTTTTGAAACAAAAACTGCCTGTTGAGGTTGCTGACATCAATAGTATCCAGGTCAATCTACAAATGCATAAACCCCAGATAAATCACAAATTTCCTGGTATGTCTGAGCAATACGTATCCCTATCCTCAGCATCCATAACCCAGAAGTTTTGATATCTGCCACGTTAGGGGAGAAAATGCTTTTTGACCAATATACTAAAGTTGTTAAATTGATCAAAATAATTTAATGCGTATTAAAACAAAACAAGATTTAATTTCAGATACAACTTTCTCAAAAATATTTTAGAAAGGATGTTTTTTTGTTCATTTGTTTAATCATACTGGCAAATATGTTAGGTAATTCCTTAGATGACAAAATGATGCTAAAAATGCATTATATTTCCATCATTTCTCTATCAATCTGATTACTCTTTCAAATCCAACATAATAGATCTAACTGTGCCCTGTTCTTTTTCTTAAATGATACTTGCCAAATAGATTTACTGAATTTTTGCTGCTTTCTTTAATTCAAAAGTCTTTACCCACACACAATTTCATTTACAATCATTACTTGAGGGCTGTGGAGGGAAGCTTCTACACAAGGTTAGAAGTCTCACGTTTTAAGTCTTATCTAATTGCTGCTTCAAAGTAAATATAAGAGAAGAAATAATTATAACTAAAACCATTTTCACTCCATTTCAATAAAGTTACATGAAGAGTAATCAAATGTTCTAACTGTGAAACACCCTAATGGTTTTGGTGAAAATCACCAAAACATATAATCACCTAACATTTTTTATCTGTGCTTTCTAAATTTACTACAAAAATTAAACCAAATAAAAAAGGATCAGCATTTATTTTTCAGGTGCCCAAATTCGCTGCCTTGTCTATTACAAAATGATCCTTTTGAAGAAGTATTAGTAGGTATTAGCTATGCCACATTCATATTTGGGATACAGAACTGAATGGAAAGACTAACCCTATAAAAACCAATGGAAAACGCGTAAATGCTTTTCCCCCCAGTCACTCATTTATTAGTTCAGTCGGCCACCTCTACTTTTTTTTTTTTTATAATTCCCTGTTTCCACTACACCTTAAGATTCTATAAACTCACATCCAAATTTCAGGCTACAACTCCAATCTCTAAAAAGTTTACGTTAACAGAAATGACTTGACTCAGAATTACAGTAGCTTCCCGTCACTGTTCAACAATGCAAAAGTTAAAATCCTAACCAATACCTTTAACGAAATAATCTACGGTGATAACAATGACTGTCACGCAGATTGCACCCAGCCAGAAGAGAGGAGCGCGAGCCACAAAGGAGTCCTAGGTAAGTCACTAAACCCCACAGTACCTCACTTTTCCTCTTATCTGTTAAAAATAAAATGGGGTGAAGACAGCGTTTACAAGCCTATGATGGTAGTGAAGATTAAGTGCGTTAAGGCGAGTAAACCGCGCAGGACAGCGCCGGGCTCGGGACAAGCGCTCAGTAGGTCCTGGTTGTTACCACCGCCATCCTCTGCTCTGCATATTATTTGAGTTAAGGGGGACTTCGAATTGAACACTCACAACATCCCCAAGGGACTCGAGACAATCCTCTCCTGCCTCCGGTTAAAGCTGGGGAACTGCTCTGAAGCGAAGACACGAGGACTCTTCCACACCCCAGAGCCGCCACAAATTGGCGCTGCCTGGGAGGCGGGGGACGGCTCTTCGCGGGACGCCCGGAAGACCCGGGCCCTTGGCCTCCTCAGCTTGCGGAGCGGGCCCGGCGTGCAGCGGCGCCCGCCCCGCAGCCGCCGAAGAGCTCCCTCTAGGTGGGCAGCGACGACCCCAGGGCCTCTTGGTCCGCCCCCGCACCCACAGCTCAGGTCCGGACCTCCGGGCCCCGATCCCCCGGCCCCGGCTCCACGGCCCGCCATTCAGCCCGCGCGCACGCCTGGCCCTCACCAGGTCGATGTGGGAGAAGCCGGTGAGCACGAGGTTTTTGAGGAGCTCGCAGCCGATGCCGCCCGCGCCCACCACCAGGACCCGGCCCCCGGCCACGGCCTCGGCCAGCTCCCGCGGAAGCCCCCGCGACAGTGCCATGGCGGGACAACCACGAGCCTCGGCGCAGGCGGAGGCGGGAGAACTGAGCCGCGGCCGGAAGTGAGTGGGGGAGGGGCGGCCTAGCTTCCGTTCCTGCGCACTGCGGCCGCCTGTCGGCGCTGAATGGGCGGGGCCTGGGGACCTGGCCAGTCCGCGAGCGGCCCGGACTGGGCTGGACTGTGAGCAGAAGACTCTTCACACCTCCGGCTGTACTCCAGGCTGGTAGTGCTTCGCACCGAGGCGCGTAGTTCTGCTATCCGGCTTAAGATTTATTAGATTTTTGATGTGTATTTTAAAAAAATACTTTGCAGCATATATGTAACCGAGCAGAGGCCTCTTATGCCCCAACTGAAGAAAGCCAAACTTTGACAAGGGGAGTTTGCAGCAAAGTAAGGACTTACTGCAGGGTGCCAAGCAAGGGAGTGGGAAGCAAGCCTCAGATCCACTTCAACTTGGTCTCTGAGTTAGAGGGGTTTTTTTTGTTTTTTGTTTTTTGTTTTTCAGTACGCGGGCCTCTCACTGTTGTGGCCTCTCCCGTTGCGGAGCACAGGCTCCGGACGCGCAGGCCCAGCGGCCATGGCTCACGGGCCCAGCTGCTCTGCGGCATGTGGGATCTTCCCGGACCGGGGCACGAACCCGTGTCCCCTGCATCGGCAGGCGTACTCTCAACCACTGCGCCACCAGGGAAGCCCTAGGGGTTTTTTTTAAGGGTGAGGAATGGAATATTTCCTGCCACATCAGTAAACAAAGGATGTCAGTCATCAGCAATTGCAGCCCTCCATCCGTGAGCTGGTGAGCCCCAAGGAAACTCAGGAAGGAAAGAATACCTGCCATCTAGCAGCCATCAGACTACAGCCACTCCCCACCGTAAGCCCTGAGGGAACTGAGGATGTGAAAACACAGGATACTGGCCCCAGATAACTGAGGTGCATATCAAAGGAATGATTTCAGTGAGCCCAGACTCTTGCATCTTCCCATACATAGAAAAGCACTAAATTCCTTAATTTGGGGTATCTGGTTTTCTTTAATTTAGAATAATCCTTTGATGTTCCAACTACCTGCCCTGTGTTGCAAAACTTCTATATAACCTGTCTCTCCCCACCCCACCACCTCCTCAGAGCAGTTTTCTCAGGGTTACTTGAGATGCTGCCTCCCGGGCTTGAAGACCTAAAAATTCCCGCCAAATAAAACATAACTCTCAACTTTTAGGTTGTGAATAATTTTTTAAGTCCACAAGGGGAAGAACAAAGAGGCTGGGATTAATCATCATCTTGTGACATTTCTGTGACATTTCTTAATTGGGAGTTAGGATGTCTGTCTCTGGTTTACAGTTTTCTGGCCACGTGGTCCATGGTTCAGGAGTCTGTTAGCTCATCTTCCTCTGGAGAAACAACATGAGTTTATACCTTAATGCTGACATCTATAATAGCAAGGTTAGTACATTAACGATGTTATCAACAACAGCAATTTTAGCCATCTGACTCTGGGTGATTAGTGTTCAGTTAGCACAGGATTGAGATCAGAGGGGATAAGAAAGGGAATAAAGTTTTGGAGAGAGATTTATCATAAACTCAGTAAAGGAACTCGATTTCCAAGGGACTCAGTTTCAGTTACAAAGTACGTCCTGGGAAAATATTGATGGTGGAAACACTCATAATATTGAATGAAAAAGATACAAGGACTTCCCTGGTGGTCCAGTGGTTAAGAATCTGCCTGCAAATGCAGGGGACGCGAGTTCCATCACTGATCAGGGAACTACGATCCCACATGCCACGGGGAAACTAAGCCAGCACCTGCAACTACTGAGCACATGCACTCTGGAGCCCACGAGCCACAATGGAGAGCCCGGCAGGCAAAACAAAAAAAGAAAAAGAAAACACAAAGATACAAAACCACACATATGATTAAATTTTGTTAAAAAAAACTTTTTTTAAACAGGAAGAAAATAACCATGGTTAATATTTTTGTGTATCTGTGTGTGATGAAATTATGGATAATTTTTATTTCTCCTCTAAACTTTACTGTATTTCTCAGATGCTCATTCTCCTCAAAGAAAATGTGAATTTTAAAATCAGAAAAAATTATTAGAAGAAAAAAGGAAAAGACGGTGTGAAAGGAAAATCAAAATAGAGTATTGCTAAGAGAGCTCTCCAAAATGGAGCTGGAAGGCCACTGACAAAGTAATTTATGCATGGCTCAGCCTGGATGAAATCTGACGTTTTGACCACTTACTGTCCTAAGGAAGGCATCCAGAACATCTGCCAGAAACTTGATACTTACCCTTACCCTAATATAACTCATGACAGCCTATCTATTTATCAGATCCTTAACCTAAAACAACTCGTGACCGCCATCCCTAAGGACGAGTATTTTTTTTCTTGTGTCAGAGTACAGTCTCGTGGCTTTTGCCTTTCTAAGCCCCTGACTTTTTCTCTTCCCCGGAACACTCCTTCCCTTTTAATCAAATCTGTGTCTTCCGAATTGCAATTCTTATGACGCCAAATATACTCTTTTCTTATCTTCTTTCTTCGTTTTGTTGATTGACAGTGGAAAACAGAGGAAAATGCTTTTGACTTCTGTGGTCTTCCTCATCAGCTGCTGGTTCGCGAACCACACACCAAGCCTGATCTGTGAGGGGTACTCAGTCTGTTGCCCTGATCCATGAGACGAAGGAAGGGCCAGGGCACCCAACCGTGGTTGGGGTGGGAGGCACCCTTGCACAGTAAGCTGCTGATGTTCCTTCCCTACTACTGGCTCTCATAAAGGCCCCCTGTGGCAGCCAAAGCTAACAGAGGTCTTCAACAAAATGCTGACCTTCCTTCTCCCACTAGACACACAGTGGATAGAGCCACCTTCCTTTGCTTCTTTCCTGCCTCCCTCCTCTTTCCTTTGCCTGGGCTGGACACCTAACCCTGAGGCTTTGCTATTCTTCGTGGGTTGGTGTGTTGTTAAAAACAAGATACAAGCTCAGAATGGAGTCGCTTATGCTAAGCCCCATGTCACCAAACTGAGACTTAATTACAGTTTCGGCTCTCCCAGAAATGGAATCTTAAACCATCAATCAGGAATCACCGGATCAGCACTGGTTAGGTAATCTACCTGAAAGACCCCTGCCGTCCCCTAAAGGAAAGTAAGTTGGCAATAACCAACCCCCTATTTTGCTGATAAAACTTTCTTGTTCCTGTCCCTTTCTGCCTGTAAAAGTCATTTTGTTTAGCTCCTTGAAGCTCCTTCCTTTCTGCTAGATTGGGTGCTGCCTGGTTCCAATTGATTTTTGCTCAAATAAATTCTTATGCCTCAGTTTATCTTTTAACAGTGTGTATAAAGTATAAAATGCTTGCCCACCTTAACAAATTCAAATAGGATGCCAGTGCAGGAAGTAAAAACTGAAAAGCACCACTCAAAAATTGCACACCTAATCCTACTCCTCAGGGCCTTGCTGGTGTTTATATTTCCAGATCTAGATCTTTTGCACAGCACTATGAAGAGTTTTACATTTAAGTGGGTTCACACTAGACTTGTTTTCTCATATCTTGCTTCCTTAACAATATGTCACAAACATTATTTCTATGGGATCATGGGAAACGCCCCTGCTAATCTGTACTCTGTTTTGGTAAGACCTCATACAAACATGTATAACTAGATTCAAGAACATGTTTGGTTGGAAGCACAAGTTGTCTCCACCTAAAAGTCAGCCACATTACACCTAGCTCAGATGTCTACAAATGTCTGTATCAACAGTTTAAAGCAACAATTCTACCCCATCCTCTCATCAGAAGAGGGTACTCTCTGGCCATTTAAATAAATCCAAAGTGATATACCTGCAAATATAAGCAGTATGTTTTCTGCTCCAGTTGGAGTGAGTGGTCTGACAGTCTGAGGGATTCTCCACCCACAACAGAAGTGCCACAGGGGAACCGGTGGTCACTTCTCCAGCATGACAGAGGAGGAGTCAAAACCTCTCTCTGCAGGTCCACACTCAGCCGCAGCCCTGCAAACCCAGGGATCCTGAAATATCACTGACCAACACCTTCGCTTTCTTCTACACAGCCAGCCACTTTCCCCCAGGTGCCTCCCACCCTCCCAGGAAAGGGGGAGAGGGCAGGGCAGCATCAGGTAGGGTTCTCACCAGTCACACACTGCCCAGGAGAACCACATCTCATGATAATATGGGCCTAATGTGTTATTTACCAAAGTTTATGTTTATTAACATAAATCAAATTGTTTATGTTAATACCCAGTTTCCTCATCTATGCAGGCAAACAGCAGGTCTGTACACAGCTGGTGGAGGTGTTTTCATGCTGCTGTCAAGGGGTAGCAGAATGGAAGCAGCTGAGAACATAAAAACTAAATGGAGAAAGGGGAGATTGGAGAGGTAGACAGCTGGATGGAAGGACAATGTCCAGAAGAGAGAAAGGGCCCCCTTCCTGTGATGCTTTAGGGGCAGGAGGTGAGGGCGGAGAGCCTGGGGTGGGGGAACACCAGGCAGGTATAAACAGCTCATGTCACAGGGCAGGAGCCTCAAGCAGCTGGAGCAGTTCCAGTAGTTTGCTCTGTCAGCACCCAGGGACAGCAAAAGTGCCAAGGCTGCAGGGGTAGTACGTGGCTGGCTGCGCTCATGGCTCTCCAGCTGCTCTCCCTCCTAGAACCCACCGGTCTGCTTACATAGGATCACCTGCCCTCTGGGCTACAGAGGAGCCACATTCTGAGCTGCCACTGTGGACACAGGCCACTGACCCTGGAAGGGTTAACCAGTCCACAGCTGGGAGGTTCTAGTCCTGGCTCCAGACCCATCAGGGGTGCGAAAAAGCAAAAAGAAACAAGAAACAAGAGCTAATAAATTGTGAGTCAAAATGAGGTAAAAACACAATTTAAACATTAAGATTTGCTTTAATTTATATAAACAAAGGAAAGGGTTTCCCAGGTGGCACAGAGGTTAAGAATACGCCCTGGTCCAGGAAGATCCCACATGCCACAGAGCAACTAAGCCCATGGGCCACAACTACTGAGCCTGTGCTCTAGAGCCTGTACTCCGCAACAAGAGAAGCCACCGCAATGAGAAGCCCGCGCACTGCAATGAAGAGTAGCCCCCTCTCTCTGCAACTAGAGAAAGCCCACGTGCAGCAACAAAGACCTAACGCAGCCAAAAATGAAAACAAACAAACAAAAAAACACAAAAGGAAACGCACTACTTAAATAATAATTCATCTGGGTCCTCTTGGATAATACAAAATTCTTCCACGGGAGTCTGATGATTTTGAGGCCAGCAACTCTTCTCACATGTGTATATTAGAATGGTTCCGAATTCCACAGAAAGACCTGAAAAATACAACATATTCAGGATTCCAGCAAACAGAAAACTTATGAGATACACTCAATATTCAAAGTTTGCCCTGTTTGGGGAAAGCATCTTAGGAACTTGTGTAGAAATCAGCGATTTTTAGAACACGGCTGCTGTCATCTGCCGATGCTGGCCTTCAGTTGCAACATTTCCAGCCTCCAGCCAACCCTGCTCACTTCAGACTGGTCCCCACAATCTGAATTGGTTCTGGCAAGTCCATCCTGTTACTAAAGGCAGTGGTTTTTGTATACTGACAGATTCCCTCAGTTTGTCTCATGTCTGAAGTCAAGGGGAGATTCTGTCAGCAACCAAAGACCTCTGTTCAGTCCTGAATGGCAGGTTTTTCTTCCAATTCCAGGGCTTGTTCCTGTACTTGGTGCTCCTAAGTGTATAGTCATACCACCCCTTCGATTGTCTAGTTGGTGAATATATTGGGCAGTGTTAAATACATCGCACCCTCAAAGCCGTTTGCCCATTTTGTCTTTATTTCAAAAATCTGAACAAATGGCTAGCATATACTTGAACTCTTGGTGAAATTTAAATGTTAATAAAATAGTATACCCATCAAAAAAAAAAAAATTTCAAAGTTTGCTTAGTGGATAGAGCCCAGACTCTGGAACAAGATTGCTGGAGTTTAAACCCCAGCTCGACCACCCTGAGCAAGTGATTTCATCTCTATGTTATAATGACTATATTTATCATGATGACAAGGTTGCTGTAAGGAGGAGTAAACAAGCCAATACATGTAAGATACTTAGAACAGAGCCTGGCACATCCTAAGTGTTAACTGTTAAGCAATTAGAAGAAAATACAAAGGAAGGAAAAAGATGGCTCAATATGAGGATAACTGGCGTTGCCACAGGGAGTGATTCTACCTACACACTGAAAAAATAATTACTTAAAGCAAAAACAGTGCTCACTAGTTTTCAGTCACAATACAGTTGCAGTATTCCTACAAAAAGTGACTGCTTATTGCAAAAAAAACCCACAGATTTCTCAGTAAAATATACTTTTTTAAAAAAAATGTTTATTTATTTATTTGGCTGCATCGGGTCTTAGTTGCGGCATGTGAGTTCTTTAGTTGTGGCATGCGAACTCTTAGATGTGGCATGTGGGATCTACTTCCCTGACCAGGGACCGAACCCAGGCCCCCTGCATTGGGAGCACAGTGTCCCAGCCACTAGACCACCAGGGAAGTCCCAGTAAAATATACTTTGAAAATAAACAAAAAATCTCAATTAGTCTTCATTGCAAATGTCTAGACTATCTGACATTGAAGATCATTTTAAAATATGTCACACTGACAGAACACTACCTCCAAGAAAGGATACAGGCAAAAAGTAAAAAATAAATCGTAAGAATTTATAGAAGTTTATTGATGGATGGAGCCACGAAGAATGTCATCAAGAGAACATGAGCAACAAGAACTCCTGTTGAAATCAGAATAGGAAATCAGGAGTGAAAAGGAGCAGTTGGGCAACTGGTTTGCAGCAGCAAAAGAAAAATACTTTTAAAAAATGTAGACAGCAATAATAGAAAGAAAATCAAAGACAGTACAAAGAAAGGCCAAAATAGAGCTGATTTTGAAAAAATAACGTGGTGAATTTGAGATAATTCCCAACTAGAATGAGCAACAGGCAGTTTTCAGAGGGCATTAGAAGGCTGAAACTCAGTACTAGTAACCACCAGGAGATGAAAGAAGGAGGTGTAAAGAATTAGAGAGAATAAAATACCAAGTAGCTGAGTATTATACATGAGCCCAGAGACCTGCCACATTTGGGGGATGAGGGAGGGGGAGGAGAAAGACACGGCATATGGAGATCAAAACAGTCCCATTACACATCCAATGAAAAACATCAGAAACCACAAGAAACAGAAAAGACAGGTGAAACTTAATTACAGGTAGAAAAAAAGGCTTGAGAGAATCTCAATGAATGTAGAGGGAAA
Organism: Aethalodelphis obliquidens; assembly: GCF_003676395.1. NCBI lineage: Eukaryota > Metazoa > Chordata > Mammalia > Artiodactyla > Delphinidae > Aethalodelphis > Aethalodelphis obliquidens. The sequence continues at coordinate 4,783,633 of NW_020837987.1, read as the reverse complement.
GGGAAAAGCATGCATTTGAGAGGAGAAAGGTGACCAAAGCAACTGGTGTTGCTTCCATAGAAAAGCTACAAATTCAACAGAAAAGATACTCAGAAATAAAAAGGAAGAAAAACTAAATACATAGGTCAGAAGACCTATCCTGTCCCACAATAAAAGGATTATAGAACAATGGGACGGCAAGACATATGTTAGTTCAGTGCCTGGACTTCATAAATAAATAAAATTCTACAGGCATCCTAGCATAAAGTTAGTTACAAAGGTGGCGGCGGTGGGGCGGGGTGGAAATCAGTCCACCCTCAGACTTCTACAAAGCAACATTCAATGCCAAAACATACTTCCCGGTGAGACGCAGCCACGGGAGATGACAGGAGGTACCAGATAAAAGGACTGGCGGGGCTCTCACTGTTGACAGCATGGGCAATTACAAAGTTTGAAGAAAGAAAGTGGGGCTTAAGAACTTTATACATAAGCTGTCCTTCAAATATAAAGGCAGACCAGCACACACATTCTAAAGTAAGAACAACACCTACGAGCCCTCTTTGAGGCTATTACTTGATAGATTCCAGCTAGGAGAGAACAGTCAAAATAAAGAATTCATAGGCTAAACAGCTATGAGAATTATGGCTATAGAATACAGACTTAAAAACCTTGATAAAGCAAAAATGATACTCAAATATTTGGAGATGGAGTAGGGTATACATTTCCTTATCTGTTATAGTAAAGATAATGCATACTATTCAAAATTGAAATACTGAATGAATATAATTCTCTTAATTTCAGAGGATCTTATAGAAACTAGGGCCTCTTGAATAAAGAACCCATTACCTAGGAACTTCCCTGGTGGCGCAGTGGTTAAGAATCTGCCTGCCAATGCAGGGGACACGGGTTCAAGCCCTGCTCTGGGAAGATCCCACAGGCCACAGAGCAACTAAGCCCATGCACCACAACTACTGAGCCTAAGCTCTGGAGCCCGCGAGCCACGACTACTGAAGCCCACGTGCCTAGAGCCCGTGTTCCGCAACAAGAGAAGCCACCGCAACGAGAAGCCTGGGCACCACAACGAAGAGTAGCCCCGGCTCGCCACAACTAGAAAAAGCCCGCACGCAGCAACAAAGACCCAACGCAGCCATTACATACATAAATAAATAAATAATAAATTAAAACAAAGTACATGGTAAGGATTTCCTGGATGTGACAGCAAAACACAGGAAACAAAAGAAAAAACAGACAAACTGGACTATATCAAAATTAAAAACATGTGCATCAAAGGACACAATCAGTGGAATGGGAGAAAATATTTGCCAATCATATCTGATAAGGAGGTAACATCTAGAATATATAAAGCAGCTCCTACAACTCAACAACAAAAAATAAATATGCTGATTAAAAAATGGACAAAGGGGGCTTCCCTGGTGGCGCAGTGGTTGAGAGTCCGCCTGCCGACGCAGGGGACGTGGGTTCGTGCCCCGGTCCGGGAAGATCCCACATGCCGCAGAGCGGCTGGGCGCGTGAGCCATGGCCGCTGGGCCTGCGCGTCCGGAGCCTGTGCTCCGCAGCGGGAGAGGCCACAACGGTGAGAGGCCCGCGTACGGCAAAAAAAAATGGACAAAGGACTTGCATAGGCATTTACATAAAGTGATATGAAAATGACTAATAAGTCATTAATATGAAAAGATTCTCAACATCACTAATCATTAGGGAAATGCAAATCAAAACCATCAGGTAGCACCTCACACCTATTAGGATGGCTACTATGAAAAACACAGAAAATACGTGTTGGTGAGGATATGGAGGAACTGGAACTCTTGTGCACTGTTGACTGGGAATATAAAATGGTGCAGCCACTATGGAAAACAGTATGGTGGTTCTTTGAAAAAATAAAATGAAATACAATTACCATACGATCCAGCAATTCCACTTCTGGGTATATAACCAAAAGAAATGAAAGCAGGATCTCAAAGAGGTATTTGTATACCCATGTTTATTGCAGCATTATTCATAATAGCCAAGAGGTAGAAGCCAGTGTCCATCAACGAACGAAGAGATAAACAAAATCGGTATATACATATGATAGAATATTTATTCAGCCTTAAGAAGGAAGGAAATTCTGACACATGCTACCATGGATGAACCTTAAGGACATTATGCTAAGTGAAGTAAGGCAATAACAAAAGGGCAAATACTATAATTCTACTTATATGAAGTACCTACAGTAGTCATATTCATAGAAATAGAAAGTAGAATGGTGGTTACCAGGGGTTGTGGGGAGTTGTTTGATGGGTACAGAGCTTCAGATTTGAAAGATGAAAAAGTTATGGAGATCCGTGTCACAACAATGTAAGTAAACTTAACATTGCATGGAGTAATGATTTAAATATTTTACAAAGCCATCTCCTAGAAAAACAACTAGGAGATAGACTTTTTGACTTAGAATTTTAAAAAGAAAAGAAAAAAAACAACAATAAAGACTGAGAGAAACCCATACATTTTTGAACTGTGAAAACCTAACACAAAAGTAGTTAAAAAAAAAAAAAAGAGGAGGATGTGTAACAAACAAGGAAGAGGTAGAATAAATACCTCAGCAAGAAAAATATGAAGATCTCAAAAAGTTAAGGGCTCACAGGATTGGTGTCAATAACATTAATTTGTAGAAATACTGGTTAAAAAAACACATGCAACAGGAAGAATTTCAACTACATATTATCAATACATAAAAGGGCAAAATAAAACTAACGTGGGCTTCCCTGGTGGCGCAGTGGCTGAGAGTCTGCCTGCCAATGCAGGGGACACGGGTTCGTGCCCCGGTCCGGGAAGATCCCACATGCCGCGGAGCGACTGGGCCCGTGAGCCATGGCTGCTGAGCCTGTGCATCCGGAGCCTGTGCTCCGCAATGGGAGAGGCCACAACAGTGAGAGGCCCGCGTACCACAGAAATAAATAAATAAAACTAACGTTTTTTCCTAAAGAATGAATGTTCATTATTTAAGTTGGCTTAATTACCTCCATTGGGACTTCCCTGATGGTCCAGCGGTTAAGAAACCACCTTCCAATGCAGGGGATGCCAGTTCGATCCCCGGTCAGGGAACTAAGATCCCACATGCTGCAGGGCAACTAAGCCCGTGCACCACAACTACTGAGCCCACGTGCCACAGGAGGGAAGCCCATGCACCGCGACAAAGATCCCGAGTGCCGCAACTAACACCCAACACAGCCAAAAAATAAATATTTTTTAAAAATTGTTTTTCCTCCATTAAACCTAATTGTTATAATTGTCACTTTGCTGTCATAATTGTTGTTCTTGTCATCCTTATAAGGATCACCAAAGGCATTATGAGTTTGTGCAGCTGCTTACACGGTGTTTTTCTTAATTAAAATATGATTCACATGCCATAAAATTTACCATTCTAAAGCTACAGTTCATTGGTTTTTAGCATATTCACATAGTTATACAAACATCTCCACTATCAGATTCCAGAACATTTTCATCACCCCAAAAAGACACCCCAGGCCCATACCCGTTAGCAGTCACTCCCCATTCTCTCCTGCCTCCAGGTACAAGCAACCACTAATCTTCTCTTTCAATGGATTTGCCTGTTATGGACATTTCATGTAAAAGGAATCGTATAATTTGTAGCCTTCTGTGTCTGGCTTCTTTCACTTAGCATAATGTTTTCAAGGCACAAGTATTTGTAGCACGTTTATCATGTAGTACTTCCTTTCTTTTCATGGCAGAATAATACTCACTGGAGATACACATTTTGTTTGTATACTGATTTGTTGATGAACATTTCAGTTACTTCCACTTTTTGGGTATTTCGAATAATGCTGATACGAACATTTGTGTACAGGTTTTGGTGTACGTATGTTTTCAATTCTTTTGGGTGGAACTGCTAGGTTATGACGTTTTTAACAATAATATTTGCAAAACTTTTCCAAAATTTTGTACCAGATGCTGCAAAAGATGCTGGGACATCAACAACCTCCTATGTGGCTGATGGCAACAGAAACTGGTAGATACCTACCATGCAACAATTTGCTAAACACGACTTAAATAATACTTGTATACACAGCTATTAAAAAGAACTCAAAGGGACTTCCCTGATGGCGCAGTGGTTAAGAATCTGCCTGCCAATGCAGGGCTCACGGGTTCAAGCCCTACTCTGGGAAAACCCCACATGCCACGGAGCAACTAAGCCCATGAGCCACAACTACTGAGCCTGCGCTCTAGAGCCCGTAAGCCATAACTTCTGAGCCCACATGCCACAGCTACCGAGGCCTGTACGCCTAGAGCCCATGCTCCACAACAAAAGAAGCCACCACAACGAGAAGCCCGCACACCGCAACGAAGAGTAGCCCCTGCTCACCGCAACTAGAGAAAGTCCACACACAGCAACGAAGACCCAACGTGGCCAAAAATAAATAATTAAATAAATTTGTTAAGAAAAAAAAAAGAATGCAAAAAAAATAGGATTAGACAGGCACTTCTTCAACCTGATGAGAGCATTTACAAAAAACCTACAGTTAACAAGTTACTAAGTTACCTAACGATTAAAGACTGACTGCTTTACTCCTATGATCAGAAATATGACAAGGATGTCTGCTCTCATATTTACATTCAACACTGTATTGAGGTTCTAGTCAGTGCAGTAGGCAAAAAAAAAAAAAAAAAGAAGAAGAAAAGGAAAGAAAAAAAAGACAGTCTGCTAAGGAAAGGAAGAAGTAACTGTCTTCATCCCCAAACGACATGATTGTCTATGTTCAAAACCTGATGTAATCAACAAAATAATCAACAGAACAGTTGCAGGGCACAAGATCAGCATACAAAAATCAATTGTGGAAATAATGTCAAGGAACATGGCAGAGTAGGAAGCTCTAGGAATCTGACCTTGCACTAAGGCAGCTTCTGAGCTGGAAGAACTATCTGAAACTATCTATTTTGGAACTCTGGAGTCTAGTGAAATACTTCATCATCTAGTAAGAGCTCGATTAAGACATTTAGAGATTTTCCTTCTTTCATTTAGCAACTAGCTCCAACACCATATCCAAGAAGCTCAACAAACTTCAAGCAGTAAAAACTCAGAGATCCACACCAGACACACGGTAGTCAAATGTTAAATTGACAAACTGTTAAAACTCAAAGACAAAAGGGTAACTTTGAAAGCAGCAAGACAGAAGTAACTAGCTACATACAACATAGCCTCAATAAGATTTAACAGTTGATTTCTCAGAAACCATGAAAGCCAGGAGGCAATAGGATGACACATTTTGTCCTGAAAGACTGTAAATAAAGAATTATGTATCTGTCAAAACTATGTTTCAAAATTGAAGGAGAATTAAGATATTACCAGATTTTCTTTTCTTTTTTTTTTTAAAGCTGAGGGAGTTCATAACAGTAGATTTTTCCTGTAAGAAATGCTAGGGGCTTCCCTGGTGGCACAGTGGTTAAGAATCCGCCTGCCAATGCAAGGTACACGGGTTCTATCCCTGGCCTGGGAAGATTTTACATGCCGCGGAGCAACTAAGCCCATGCGCCACAACTACTGAGCCTACGCTCTAGAGCCCATGAACCACAACTACTGAGCCCGCGTGCCACAACTACTGAAGCCCGCACACGTAGAGTGCATGCTCCGCAACAAGAGAAGCCACCGCAATGAGAAGCCTGCACACCACAATGAAGGGTAGCCCCTGCTCGCTGCAACTAGAGAAGGCCCATGCGCAGCAACGAAGACCCAACATAGCCAAAAATAAAAACAAACAAATAAATAAATTTATATATATATAAAAAAGAAATGTTAAAAGGAGTTCTCCAGGTTGAAATTAAAGGATACTAGACAGTAACTCAAAAACAGGAAAAATAAAGAACTTCATAAAGGACAGCTTTATTATACTTCTGGTTTAGTTTGTAACTTCTTTCTCCTATACAATTTAACAAGCAAATGCATAAAATAGCAATTATGAATCTATGTTAAGAGACATACAAGGTATAAAGATATAATCTGTGATGTTAACAATATAAAGGGAAAAGAATAGATGTATATAGAAGTAGAAGTGTTTGTATACTATTGAAAGAAAGTTGGTATTATTCAAACTAGGTTGTTAAAATTTTAAGACGTTAATTGCAAAGTAATCACTAAGTAAAATACTAAAAAATACAGTAAGTCCCCTACCTATGAACCTTCAAGTTGCGAACTTTCAAAGATGCAAACATGTGTTCCATCAACATCAGGCCTGAGTGAAATTGCCGATTGCCCTCCATTTCCTATTGCTGACGATCCTTCAGCTCTATTATCTCCCACCTCTCCTCCCTCCTCCAGTCAGTAACTCCTCTTGCCTGTTCACTCGATGCCAGCCCCTGTACACCAGCTGTTGTACTGGACTACTGTACTTTTCAAGGTACTGTACTGTAAGATTTTAAATGTTTTCTTTATTTTTTTGTTTGTTTTTTATGTATTATTTTTGTGAATAGTATTACAAACCTATTACACTATTACAGGGAAGCCCTGGCTATCTTATTGTTAGACAAAACTTCAAATAAAAAGTGGTTACAAGAGACAAACAGGGACATTATGTGTTGATAAAAGGTTCAATAGGGCAAGAAAATATAATAATTATAAACATATAAGCTTCTATGTGCAGAGACCCTAAATATGTGAAGCAAAAATTGAAAGATTTAAAGAGAGAAATAGACAGTGCTACAATAATACTTGACATCAATAACTCACTTATATGGGCTTCCCTGGTGGCGCAGTGATTGAACGTTCGTCTGCCGATGCAGGGGACACGGGTTCGTGCCCCGGTCCGGGAGGATCCCATATGCCACGGAGTGGCTGGGTCCGTGAGCCATGGTCACTAAGCCTGCGCGTCCAGAGCCTGTGCTCCGCAACGGGAGAGGTCACAACAGTGAGAGGCCCACGTACGGCAAAAAACAAACAAACAAAAAACTAACTCACTTATAATAATAAATAAAACAACCAGAGAGAAGATCAATAAGGAAACAGAAGGTTTGACAATGCAATAGTTTGACAACTGGAACTAACAGACACATAAAGAACACACCACTTAACACCACATTCTTTTCAAGTGTACATAGAACATCTCTAGGATATACCATAAGTCTCAATTAATTGAAGAAGACTTACCTCATACTAAGTATCTTTATGTATCACAATGAAATGAAACTAGAAATCAATAACAGGACAAAAACTGGAAAATTCACAAATACATGAAAAATAAACAGAACATTTTTAAACAACCAACAGGTCAAAAAAGAAGTCACAAAGGAAATTAGACAATACCTTGAGACAAATGAAAATGAAAGCACAACATACCAAACTGCAGTGAAAGCAGTGCTAAGAGGAAATTTTCAGATATAAGCACACACAATAAAAACAAAGAAAGATCTCAAGTCAATGACCTTAATGGTCTATACCTTAAGGAACTAGAAAAAGACCACACTATCAAAGCCAGCAGAAGAAAGGAAAAAATAAAGGCTAGAGTAGAATTCTTTTTTAAATGTAGAATATAAAAATAGAGAAAAACCCACAGAACCAAAAGTTTGTTCTTTGTAAAGATCAACAAAATTGACAAATCTTTAGCTAGAATGACTAAGAAAAAGAGAAGACTCAAATTACTAAAACCAAAAATGAAAGTAGAAACATTGGGACTTCCCTGGTGGCGCAGTGGTTAAGAATCCACCTGCCAATGCAAGGGACATGGGTTTGAGCCCTGGTCTGGGAAGATCCCACATGCCGTGGAGCAACTAAGCCCATGTGCCACAACTACTGAGCCTGCACTCTAGAGCCCTCAAGCCACAACTACTGAGCCCACGTGCCACAACTACTGAAGCCCGTGCTCTGCAAGAGAAGCCACCGCAATGAGAAGCCCGCACACCGCAACGAAGAGTAGCCCCCACTTGCTGCAACTAGAGAAAGCCCGCGTGCAGCAACGAAGACCCAACACAGCCAAAAATAAAAAAAAATTAGGGCTTCCCTGGTGGCGCCGTGGTTGAGAGTCTGCCTGCCAACGCACAGGACACGGGTTCAAGCCCTGGTCTGGGAAGATCCCACATGCCGTGGAGCAACTAGGCCCATGAGCCACAACTACTGAGCCTGGGCGTCTGGAGCCTGTGCTCCGCAACAACAGAGGCCGCGATAGTGAGAGGCCTGAGCACCGCGATGAAGAGTGGCCCCCGCTTGCCGCAACTAAAGAAAGCCCTCGCACAGAAACGAAGACCCAACACAGCCAAAAATAAATAAATAAAATACTGAATACATAACTACTTTAAAAAAAAAAGTAGAAACATTAAGACAAATTTCATAGAAATAGATTATATAGAGATTATAAGAGAATAGATAGATTATAGAGAATAGATTATAAGAGAATAATATGAACAGTTGTATACCAACAAATTGAATAACCTAAAAGAAATGATAAACTCCTAGAAACATGCAATCTACCAAAACTGACTAAAGAAGAAACAGAAAATTTGAATAGACCTATAGCAAGGAAATTGAATGAGTAATCAAAACCCTTCCAGTAAAGAAAAGCCAAGGGGCTTCCCTGGTAGCACAATGGTTAAGAATCCACCTGCCAATGCAGGGGACACTGGTTCAAGCCCTGGTCCAGGAAGATCCCACGCCCGTGCACCACAATGAAGAGTAGTCCCCACTCACCGCAACTAGAGAAAGCCCGTGCACAGCAACAAAGACCCAACGCAGCCAAAGATAAATAAATAAAATAAATAAATTTATAAAGAAAAGCCAAGGACTAGAGAATATAACTAGTAAATGTTACAAAACATTTAAAGAAGAATAAACACCAATCCTACTTTAAGTCTCCCAAAAAATTGAATAGAAGGGACTATTTATTCATTCTCTGAGGCTAGTATTATCCTAATACCAAAGCCAGACAGAGATATTAAAAGAAAAGTACAAACCAATGTCCCTTATACGGATGCAAAAATCCTCAACAAAATACTAGCAAACCAAATCCAGGAGCTTATAAAAAGGTTTATATGCTATGATCCAATGGGATTTATCCCAAGAATGGAAAGATGTTTAAACATACCAAAATCAATATAATATACCACATTAACAGAATCCACAGAATTACCATGATCATCTCAATTGATGCAGGAAAAAAGCATTTGACAAAATTCAATACTCTGTAGTGATAAAAATCACTCAATAAACTAGAAATAGAAGGTAAATTCCTCAATCTGAAAAAGGCCATACATATGAAAAACTCACAGCTAACTTAATACTAATGGTGAAAAACTAAAAGCTATTCCCCTAAGACCAGGAACAAGTAAAGGATGCCTACTTTTACTTTTGTAACTTCTATTCGATACAGAAGTTCTATATAGGGTGACTGAACAAGAAAAATAAAAGGCATACAAATCAGAAAGAAGGAAGTAAAATTATCTCTGTTGGGGACTTCCCAGGTGGCCCAGTCGGTAAGACTCCGTGCTCCCAATGCAGGAGGCCTGGGTTCGATCCCTGGTCGGGGAACTAGATCCCACATGCATGCCACAACTAAGAGTTCACATGCCGCAACTAAGAAGCCCGCATGCTGCAACTAAAGATCCCGCATGTCGCAACAAAGATCCTGTGTGCTACAGCTAAGACCCATCACAGCCAAAATAAATAAATATTTTAAAAATAAAATTACCTCTCTTGCAGATGATGTGATCTTTTTTCCAAGAATACTTGTTTTTTTAAGTTTATTTCTTTTTAATTTATTTAATTAATTAATTTATTATTTTATTTTTGGCTGCATTGGGTCTTTGTTGCTGTGCGTGGGCTTTCTCTAGTTGCAGCGAGTAGGGGCTACTCTTTTTCTTTTCTTTTTTTTAATTTTATTTTTTATTTTTTTGGCTGCATTGGGTCTTCATCGCTACACGTGGGCTTTCTCTAGTTGCGGGCAAGCGGGGGCTACTCTTCATTGCAGTGTGAGGGCTTCTCATTGCAGTGGCTTCTCTTGTTGCAGAGCACAGGCTCTAGGCACACGGGCTTCAGTAGGTGAAGCGCGCGGGCTTCAGTACTTGTGGCACACAGGCTCTAGCGTGCAGGCTCAGTAGTTGTGGCGCACGGGCTCAGTAGTTGTGGCTCGCGGGCTCCAGAACGCAGGCTCAGTAGTTGTGGTGCATGGGCTTAGTTACTCCACAGCATGTGGGATCTTCCCAGACCACAGACTGAACCCGTGTCCTCTGTGTTGACAGGCGGATTCTTAACCACTGCACCACCAGGGAAATCTGACAGGGGGCTATTCTTCATTGCAGTGCATGGGCTTCTCATTGAGGTGGCTTTTCTTGTTGTGGAGCATGGGCTCTGGGCACGCAGGCTTCAGTAGTTGTGGCACGTGGGCTCTAGAGTGCAGGCTCAGTAGTTGTGGCACACAGGCTTAGTTACTCCACAGCATGTGGGATCTTCCCGGACCAGGGCTCGAACCCGTGTCCCCTGCATTGGCAGGTGGATTCTTAACCACTGCGCCACCAGGGAAATCCCAAGAATGCTTGTTTTTATTTTGTCTTTGTCTCCATACTTACATTTCCACACTAACAGATCAAAATCAAATTATCTTCAACTCAAATATTCATATTAGAATAATGATAACAGAATTTCTGACCACAAAGATTCAGTGTTTCATCTTGATGTTTTCTAATCAGAATTGTTTAAAAAATACCTAGAACTCACCGGTTCCTAGGATAGTTACCAGAAAGTGACAAAATTTTTTTTTTTTTTTGGCTGCACTCCACAGCTTGCAGAACTTCCCCAATGAGGGATCAAACCCGTGCCCTTAAGCACCGGAGTCTTAACCACTGGACCACCAGGGAAGCCCCCAAAACTGACAAATTTAAAGAAACAAAAATAGTAGACAATCGTGCAAGTGATTTTAGTTGTTGCTATATTTTGTCCCAGGAACAAGTCACCTCTTAGAAAAACTACTCCAAGATCAAAGCCTGAAATGATTTTCAGTGTAGTAAAAAAAAATTACATGTTATTATAATGTCCATACACCTAATGATGTAGGTAAAGATAAAAAGTGATCTCTTCTTATGTGCTTCAAGCGATTCAAAAGAAATATATAAAGGTCCTAAGAAATCAGGTTAGATCTGAAATGCAGTAGGGAATACAAAAAGCAAACAACTTTCCTTGTTGCTGATTGTAAAAGAGAAGTAGGCCATGGTCAACAAATACGTCACATGACAAGGTATGGTCATGTTAAGAACACTTCCATAACCACAGAAGAAAGGTTTACTGATTGCTGAAATAAAAGAGGAAATGGATATGATGTACCTCAGGGAATTACTGGTAAACCGGAAAAAGATAATGCTGACATAAAAATGCCCTCATTGCAGATACTATACATGAGTGACTATGGCAGCTGCGCAAAGAGATAGAAGCCATTATTCCTCAACTGTATATGATTATGCCAAACGTGTGCCCTGGTCAACTCATCATCTTAAGAGACAGAATTTCTGCTTCTAAAATTAAACCACGCTAACCTTTTAAAATATTGTACAATGAATAAACATGTTTTGTGAATTCGATGAGTAGGTGGAATATTTTCATGTCTATTCTAAAAGTACTTTAGATACACATAAGAATACTCCATGGTCATAAAGATCAAATGTAATCAGCCACCATCCCATGTAAAACCATTACATTTGGCAAAAACTAACATCTGTGTGTGTATATATATAAAATATGTATTAGTAAATAGAGATGATCTGATCTTATATGTAGAAAAGCCTAAAGAATCCACACCAAAAAATTTGGTTTAGAACACTTGTCTCTGTTGTTTTTATATTATCCTTTAAGATCTCTGCTCTAGCCTTTATTCCTTCCTTTCTTCTGTGAGCTTTGGTTGGTTGGTCTTCTTTTTCAAGTTCCTTAAAAGGTAAACAGTTAGGTCATTGATTTGAGATTTTTCTTTGTTTTCAATGTATGTGTTTACAGCTCTAAAAATGACCCAGCAATGCCATTCCTAGGATATACCCAAAAGAACTAAAAACAGGGAGTCAAACAGATATTTGTATACCACTGTTCACAGCAGCATTACTCATAATAGCTAAAGGATGGAAACCTCATCAAGTTAAAGAATTTTTAAAATTTGTATATACATACAATGAACTATAAAAAGGAAGGTAATTTTGATACATGCTACAACATGGACAAACCCTGAAAACATTATGCTAAGGGAAATACGCCAGACACAAAAGGACAAATGTTGTATGATTCCACTTATATGAGGTATCTGGAACAGGTAAATTCACAGAGACAGAAAGAGAGAATAGAGGTTACCAGCAACTAGGGGAAGAGAAAATGGGGGGGTTAATTCCTTTCTGGGAGTGGGCGAGTAGTTAATTCTTAATGGGTACAGATTTTCTGTTTGGGATAACAAAGAAGTTTTGGAAATAGATAGTGGTGATGGTTACATGACATTGTGAATATACTTAATGCCACTAAACTATACACTTAAAGAAATGGCTAAAATGGTAAATTTTTTTAACATCTTTATTGGAGTATAATTGCTTTACAATGGTGTGTTAGTTTCTGCTTTATAACAAAGTGAATCAGGTATACATATACATATATCCCCATATCTCTTCCCTCTTGCGTCTCCCTCCCTCCCACCCTTCCTATCCCACCCCTCTAGGTGGTCACAAAGCACGGAGCTGATCTCCCTGTGCTATGCCGCTGCTTCCCACTAGCTATCGATTTTACATTTGGTAGTGTATGTCCATGCCACTCTCTCACTTTGTCCCAGCTTAGCCTTCCCCCTCCCCATGTCCTCAAGTCCATTCTCCAGTAGGTTTGCATCTTTACTGCCATCTTGCCCCTAGATTCTTCATGACCACAAAATGGTAAATTTTAAGTATGTATATTTTACAACATATCTTTTAAAAAATCAATTATATTTAAATATACTAGCAGCAAACATCGAAATTGAAATTTTTTAAATGCCATTTACAATAACATAAAAAAGCAGTTAATATTTAGAGACAAAACTGAAAAAAGATGTGTAAGACTATACATTGAAAAGTATAAGACCCTGCTGCAAGAAATTATAGAGAACGTAAATAAATGGAAAGACATACTATGTACATGAGTTGGAAGACTCAACATTAAGATATCAATTCTCCCCACACTGATCCAGAGAATCAATGCAATCCCAATCAAAACCCCAGAATGCCTTTTACTTTTTAAAGAAACTGACAAGCTGATTCTTAAAAACACAGAAATGCAAAGGACTTGGAAGAGTCAAAATATCTTTGAAAAGGAAGAATAAAGCTGCAAGATTGACACTACCAGATTACAAATCCTACAAAGCTACAGTAGTTGAGACAGTGTGGCAGCGGTGTCAAAACAGAAAAACAGATTAATGGAACAGAATGCAGAACAGAGAGTACGCAAATAAATTAATACATATACGGACAACCAATTTTCAACAAAGGTAAAAGATAATTCAGCAGAGAAAGAATATCCTTATCAATAAATGCTGAAACAACTGGATATTCACATGGAAAAGAATGAACTTGATCCATACCTCACACTATATATAAAAGTTAACTCAAAATGGACATAAATCTAAATGTAAAACATAAAACTAGGAAAAAACTAGTGCCCTTGGGCTAGGCAATTATTTCTTAGACAAGACATTAAAAACATGATCCATACAAGAAAAAATTAATCAATTGTCCTTCAAAATTAAAAACTGTTTTTTGAAAGGACACTGTTTAGAGAATAAAAAGACAAGTCATTTTATTCTGACTAGGGGGAGAAAAAGGAATTGTTTTCAAGTGGAGAAACCTGAAACACCAGGCGATCAAGGCTAACATCAACAGTCAATGTATAAAGATGCACCCTTGATATCATGTGTGACATGAAGAAAATGGCATTTTACCCCTGTGATTTTCCTCTCAATAACCCATAATCTCATTCTGATTATAAGAAAAAAATCAGACAAATTCCAATATAGGGGGCATCTTACAAAGTAAGTGACCAGTACTCCCCAAAATCGTCAAGGTCTTCAAAAATGAGGAAGTCTGAAAATCCATCACAGGCAAGAGACACAACAACTAAATGCACTGTGGTATCCAGGACAGGCTCTTGGATACCAGGTAAAAATTAAGGAAATCTAAATAAACTATGGATTTTAGTTCACAATGTATTAATACTGGTTCATTAATTGTAACAAAAGTACCATATTAATGTAAAATGTTAATAAAGGGCAAACTGGGTGTGAGGTATATGGGAACTCTATGTACTATTTCTTAATTTTTCTGTAAATTGAAAGCTTCTGAAGAATAAAGTCCATACCAAAAAAACAAATAAAAAAAGGCAAGCCACAGACTTGGAGAAAATATTTATAAATTATATACTAAAGGACTTGTATCCAGAATAGATACAAAACTCTCAAAATTCAGTAATAAGAAGACAAACTATCCAATTTTTAAAAAGAGAAAATGATTAGAACAGATACTTCACCAAAGAAAACATATAGTGGTAAATAAACACATGAAAAGATGCTCAAAATCATTAGTTGTTAGAGAAATGCAAATTAAAACCATGTGACATCACTACACACCTGTGAGACTGGCTAAAATGAAAAAGACGGACCATATCAAGTGTTGCCAAGGATGTGCAACTCTCATGTATTGCTGGTTGGGATATGAGTGGCACAACCTCTTTGGAAAACAGTTTGGCAACGTCTTAAAAAGTTAAACACACACTTACCATATAATTCAACCATTTTTCTCCTAGATACTTACCGAAAAGCCTATGTCCATATAAAGACTTGTACACAAATGTTGATAGTAACTTTACAATAGCCCCAAATGGAAGCAACACAAGTTTTCTTAAAATAGTTCTAATTTCGCTGTGGGGCAACTAAGCCTGCACGCCACAACTACTGAGCTCGCGCACCTCAACAAGAGAGCCCACGTGCCGCAAACTACAGAGCCCACATGCTCTGGACCCCGTGTTCCACAACTAGAGAGAGAAAATCTGCATGCCAAACTAGAGAGAAGCCCGCACGCCTCAACGAAGATCCCGCGTGCCGCAACTAAGACGCAATGCAGCCAAAAAAAATAAAATTAATAAATAAAATAAATATTTAAAAAATAATAATAATTCTAATTTCCCAAATTTTATGTAATATGCTTATATTTTATAAGGAAACAAAAATGAAACAATAGTCTTTCATTTTAAAAATAATTCCAAATTAGTGCTAGAAACCCACAAACTCAAATAAATGAATGGCTTATTACCTAAATTAGCACTTCTGAGCATGCTGACCAGCGCTGGCATAAGCTGAAACTCAAATATCCTTCGGATTCCACAGTGACTGCAGGCTGGGAGCTCAGTGACTTCTGATGTAGGGCAGGTCAAGAAAAGTGGTTCTCCACTCCAAGAATACCTAGAGCAACGAAATAAAGAACCGTGAATCAGGGCCACGTACAAGTCACATTCCAACATCTAAGACCACGCTTTGCAAATTTTGTTTCTTTCTTGGAGAGTATCCGGAGCAAAACCAGAGAACAAAGAAAATCCAAAGGCCCAGAAAACTAGCTGCAAGGTTGTATATCAGAGGAAGATATCTGAATTCTTATCAATGGTTACCAAGTCTAGATGAAGGCACTAAAGCTAATGTTGAACTGAATCTAACTAAAACTGCAACAAAGCCCAGACTCAGCTCAACTGCAGATTCAAAAGACTCAGCCCCCCACAGTACTGGCCTTACAGAAGAAGGGGCATACACCCCTAAGGAATAAATATTAACTTCGGTATCTACTGTTCTTCAACATACAATTTCCAGTAAACAATTTTTTTAAGTTACTAGATATTCAAAGCAGCAGAAAAAATTGACCCATAAAGAAAGAATACCAGGAGACCCACAGCCAAAATGATGGAATTATCAGACAGACTTTATGTGTTTTAATTTTACCGAAGTATAGTTGATTTACAAAGTTGTGTTTAACTGCTACTGTACAGCATAGTGACTCAGTTATACATACATATGTTCTTTTTCATATTATTTTCCATTATGGTTTATCACAGGATACAGAATATAGTTCCCTGCGCTATACAGTAAGACCTTAATCGAAAATACTTTTAGGGCTTCCCTGGTGGCGCAGTGGTTGAGAGTCCGCCTGCCGATGCAGAGGACACGGGTTTGTGCCCCGGTCAGGGAAGATCCCACGTGCCGCGGAGCGGCTGGGCGCGTGAGCCATGGCCGCTGAGCCTGCGCGTCCGGAGCCTGTGCTCCGCAACGGGAGAGGCCACAACAGTGAGAGGCCCGCGTACCACAAAAATAAATAAATAAAAATAATGTATATTAGTTTGGGAAACACAGGAAAGTATAACAAGAAAACCAAAATCTACAGTATTCCTCAAACCATGAAGCTAAGATTTTTATTAAGTTCACTTATTTTTTATGCATTTGGATGCACACATGTAAGTAGGTTTTGCATTTTTTTTTTTTTTTTTTGTACGGGGGCCTCTCTCTTTTGTGGCCTCTCCCGTTGCGGAGCACAGGCTCCGGACACGCAGGCTCGGCAGCCATGGCTCACAGGCCCAGCTGCTCCGTGGCATGTGGGATCCTCCCAGATCGGGGCAGGAACCCGTGTCCCCTGCATCGGCAGGCGGACTCTCAACCACTGCGCCACCAGGGAAGCCCGGTTTTGTGTATTTTTTAAAAACAATAATTGGGGTCATAGAATATTTATAATTTTTCTCTTTTCTTTCTTTAAAAAAAATATTTATTTATTTATTTAGGCTGCACTGGGTCTTAGTTGCGGCCCGCGGTATCTTTGTTGCAGCATGTTAAGTTGCAGCACGTGGGCTTAGCTGTAGCACGCAGGCTTCTTAGTTGCAGCATGTGGACTCTTAGTTGCAGCTTGCAGGCTTCTTAGTTGTGGCAATGCAGGCTCTTAGTTGCAGCATGCATGTGGGATCTTAGTTCCCTGAGTAGGGATGGAACCCGGGCCCCCTGCATTGGGAGTGCGGAGTCTTCCCCGCTGGACCACCAGGGAAGTTCCTGTGGGATATTTTTATGGCAGTTCTTGGTGACCCTTGGATATGAGAGTAAAAAAAGGCAACAGAAGTGGTTTTGAGCTTCTGGCTTGTGAAACTGGGTGAGTGTTGATGCTATTCTTGAGATGGGGGTTTAGGAGGCTGTTATCTGGGGTGTGGGGTCTTGATTTTTCTTGAACTACAGAGTGTGTCCTTATCAGTTTGACTTCCATCTTTGTAATTAAATCTTTGTTAGTTATAATAGTTTTGATTTTATTTCCCCTGTGCGTTCTACTTTGTAAGTTTCATATATTGAAGACATAATACTTTGTAGTAAGTAACAAGTGCTCATAGGATATTGAATCATACGTCTTGGAAGTTCATCGCCCAGGTCTTCCATTTCTACCTGTGGGTCCGTGGGCAAGTCACTTAACCTTTCTTATCCTCAGTGCCTCATCTCTAACGTGAGGATGATGATACAACTACCTATTTCATAGGATTCCTGTGAGAATCAAATGAGGTGATGAGGCAAATACTCCGTAAAATATACGTAAATACTGGCTGTTGTTTGAAATCCACTATGCTATGTTTTGGGGAAGCCGAGATCTGTTAGGATCTTTTCGTTTTGTTTTTTTTTAATTGGCCATGCTGCGTGGCTTGTGGGATCTTAATTCCCCAACCAGGGATCGAACCCGGGCCCTCGGCAGTGAAAGTGCAGAGTCCTAACCACTGGACCGCCAGGGAATTCCCTAGGATCTTTTTTTTTTTTTTTTGCCGTACACGGGCCTCTCTCACTGTGTGGTCTCTCCCGTTGCAGAGCACAGGCTCCGGACACGCAGGCTCAGCGGCCATGGCTCACGGGCCCAGCCGCTCTGTGGCATGTGGGATCTTCCCGGACTGGGGCACGAACCCGTGTCCCCTGCATCGGCAGGCGGACTCTCAACCACTGCGCCACCAGGGAAGCCCTACGATCTCTTAATAGCACTGGCATATTTATCTATTCTTCATCATCTTAGGACAAGGGTCTACTGAATCACCTAATTTCTGTAAATTCTTTGGTGGTAAGGACAGTATATAACTCTCATGCAAAACATAGTGCCCATGTATAGTAGGTATTTGGTGGAGCCAACACCTTTTCAAATGTGGTATGGTTGAAAAGAACCTTGGTTTAGGTCTTAGAAGACTTGGCCTTGGGCAGATGACTTTACCTTTATTTTCTCTTCTGTAAAATGGGCCTAATACCTACTTTACAGCATGTTTAGAAGGATGCAGTGAACGTATTCATTCATCCAGCAAATATTTATTGGGTCTATTTTAGATGCTGCAGGTGCAGCAGGAAATGACACAAAGTCCGTGTTTTTATAGCTTTAGCTTTCTAGTGAGGGAGGTTAAAAATAAATAGACATGTTGTATGATTTCCACAAGTGATAAATGAGGAAAATAAAACATAGCTATTATAAGTAGGATGTCAGAGAGGCCTCAGAGGAAATGACATACCCAGCAGGTTATAGTATATAAAAATAATGACATAGGGAAAACTTGGAAAAATGGGTCCAGATAAAGTGGACAGACTAAAATCAAATGGTCTTTCTCCCCTAATACCTGATATGATGAATATAAAAGGTAAAAGTCAGCCACAAATAAAATAGAAAAAAACAAGTATTAAAAAGAAAATCCCTTCCATCAGCATTGAAATAAGGAAAGGAACTTAATACCATAAAACTCAAGAGTGGCAGCTCAGGACATAATATCACTAAATGTCTAATACAGGTCTGGGTACCTCACATGTATTTAAATATTTATTTTTGTAATTAATTTACTTTTCACAGAGGAAGGTAGAGAAATTTCTGGAATGGTTTAGTGTGAGTTCTAACCATACAGCCTTCTTCTTTCACCTCTTCAAAATATACTGATTAGCCCACAAAATCCTGAGAATTGCAGTAATGATCTTGAATCTGGAAAGAAGCAAATAGGAAAAGAATCTGTATCTTCTGCTGTAGAGCTGTTGGCCAGAGAACTGGGTGTGGTGGGGTGATGATGCAGGGAATTAGGAATTGCCTCTCAGAAGCAAAAGTTGTTGACTAGTTACAGTAATGATAAAGAGGTCAAGGGCAATTTCTTCCCCATTAAAATGGGATCTCCCAACATGTAAGACATTTTACACTATCTGAGAAGTCAAAGTGAAACCCAGGTGTTCTAGTAGATAGCATCTAGTCTTACAGAACCATATCCCCACCCCACTTCACTACAGAAAAGTAGAAGAAATGAAAAATATGCTTGGAGAAGGGGAAAAGAGCAGACCTCTGATATGAGATAGACAGAAAATCAGTAAGAAAGCCCACACACCGTTTTGGAGAAAACTGGTGGTCTAAACAGAGTTGCCCCCTTCAGGCATGAGCTAGATGCAAAGTGGCATTCCACTCCTGTAATCAGTAAAATTAAAGAAATGAATAGTACAAACAAAAATGAGCCAGGAACCATATCTGGAAGAAAACATAAACTGAGAACACATAATTCCCAGCAGAGTTTTCAAGATATAGAAGAACTTTGAAAGAAAATACATTCAGTGAAACCCAAGAGCTCAAAGTTGAGAAAATGAAGTAACTATGAGAGGCCAAGGGAAATTGAATTGCTAAAGAAACCAAGCCACACATTACATATTGAATAAATTTAGAAATAATAGACTTGGCTGAAAATCGAAGTACTGACGTGGTTAAAAGAGTTGTGAAAATCTAGTGAATGAAAAAGACAAAGCAATTAGAGAGAAGGTGATATCTATGGAAGGTTGATAAATATAACTACTATAAGGATAATTGGTGTCCAAAATAAAGAACTCAACAAATGGATGAAAAACAATACTCAATGATGAAACAGGAAATTTTCCCCAAAATGAAATAAGAACTGAAATTAAAGTACAAGAGTGATTGAAGTGAGAGACCTAGCCTGGTGGTGGTTTTAAAAGTATTTTCTTTTCTTTTCTTTTTTTTTTTTTTTTGTGGTACGCGGGCCTCTCACTGTTGTGGCCTCTCCTGTTGTGGAGCACAGGCTCCGGATGCGCAGGCTCAGTGGCCATGGCTCACGGGCCCAGCCGCTCCACGGCATGTGGGACCATCCCGTACCGGGGCACGAACCCATGTCCCCTGCATCGGCAGGCGGACTCTCAACCACTGCGCCACCAGGGAAGCCCTATATACATTACTTTTACAATCAAGAAAAACAATGTAAAAAAATGTGCCTTTACCTCAAAATCTGCTCTTGACAAGCAGCAATTCTCTTCATGAATTTGTAAAACATCTTATCTCCACTTTTAATTATGGTCTTCTCATATTTTTCATCACCATCACTAGAAAGACTAAAAAGAGAAACAAAAAACACTTTTGCCTGTATATATCCAGAGAATTACAGTATTTAGAAATATACTGAAAATTATACTGAACAGCAGTAACCCCCCCCGCTACCCTTCTCTCAAGCCCTGCTTCCTCGCCATTTTCAACTCTGGATAATTATTTGCAATTTAAAAAGTCATTATGTCCACTCACTCTCTCCATTTCTTTCTCCATTATGGATTATTTTCAAACACCAACACTTCTTCACACACCCCAACAGTATTCTGAAAAAGCTTACAAATGATACAGCTCTGGTAAGGAACCAGGTCAACTCCCCATATATCCTACTGTAATTCTATTATAACAGCAAAGTGATTATTCTTACTTCAAACTTTAGAGGGTTTTGGTTTATAAAGCCTTTCAAGACCTAGTCTCACACTTAACTCCAAAAACCATGTGAAGCGATACACCACCCAGATATCAGTATCACCCCCATTTTACAGGGGAGAATTGAGGCTCTGGGAGGGTCTCTGAGGTCCTAGGCCAGTTCTTGAGCCACAGGCAAGAGTCAATAAACAAATGGCATTTTTCTAACTTACCTGTCTCTGTTATACACTTAAAAACAGAAAAGTTAAAGAGCTAGTAAACCCATCTTGTGTAAATACTTGGTATCCCTAACTCGTTTGTTCACTTTCCTGAGGGTCCCTATAAACAGAACAAAGTGTTTTCAAGCTAACTCAAGGGTGGCTGGTAAGATCCCCTTGTCTGTCTCCCTTTCTCATCTGAGAGGCATGAAGCAGAAAGGTCCTACACACACAAGTGCTGCCTGAAAAAGTTTCCCCAGATACGAGGGTAAAACCAAAGGGTACCTACTGTGGTGGCTTCCTGATCAAATCACCTCTCACGCTCAGCAGTACGCACTCTCACCTTTGGGAAAGCAAGTGTTCCATGTCAATTCCCTCTCTCTGTTGATACTCCCTCAGAAGGCTCTGAGCATGATCTAGACTGACACAGTCTCTGTAGTCATCCTCATCAACAACACAGATGTAGTAGGGCAGGAACTGTGGCAGCACGGAATGCAAGGCCATCCCTTCCCCGGGAGGCACAGGAAGAGCAGCACCCGGGACAGTATCCTGCAGGCGGAGGTCTTGGAGCTGGGCAGTCCAGTCTCTGTCTTTGGCACGGCTGGAATCATTTCCAAAATCTGAGATAACCTGTGGTGGAGGCGCCTCCTCCCTGTCACTTCCCCAGTCATCTGCACCTTCACACCAATCCTCAGCTGTGAGGCCATTTTCCTGTTTCTGGAAAAATATCCAGTGAATGTGGTTCAAGCACACTTGGGTGATCTCACCTACTCCCTTGGCTTCCTGAGCCACCCATCCCTTCACCTTCCTGAGGGAGCCTTAACACCAGCACCCCCCGCCCTCCACTCTGGCACACTCTGATTCAACTTCCTGGACCCCATTTACTCAAAAGCAGGTTGGAGGTGACAAATATTGCGTTTCCTTTTCAGGGGCACCATGGCAAATGCAGTACAGTGGTTTCTTCAACATCTCTTTCAGTTGTGCTTCATGTATTGCACATGGTAAGAAAGAACTACATTTCCCAGACTCCTAAGCACCTGGGGTCCTAGGTGTGATCAGGGGGTCTGTCTGTGTCTAGAGGGAGACACAAACTTGAGACAGAGTGAAGTGGAAAGAAGAGCCATGAAAAAAAAGGTAGCTGATCTGTAGATGGAGACAGCAAGGCTCTGGAGTCAACAGTTCTGAACAGGGCAGCTTCCATTCACCGGAACACATCTCAGTTTCCTGACTGCAAGAGAGGTTAGCAGCTCCTTGACAGGCCAGTTCTGAGGTGTGGTTCCGGAGCTCACTCCTGGAGTCATCTCCTCCAGGCTATCCAAATAAGTTAGTAAAAACCTAATTTTAAGTCTGTCTCAGCTTTAAAAAGTCAAAGTGCTTTTCTATTATCTGCAATTGAACCCTGACAAATATAGGCAGACACCACCTTTTTATTCCGAGTACTGCTAGTACTGTGCTTGGCACACATTAAGAATTCAGTGTATATATAAAGCAGCATTCACAGGCAAAGGGAAGCTGAATTTTGTTCTGCAGCTACCAACTTGCCAGATTTTTTTAATTTAATAAATTCGAGTTTTGTCGTATTAAATATGTTACATACACATATACTTATCACAGTAAGTATATTTACTATAAACACACACATATGTATGTACACACTCATACTTTTTCCCAAACAGAAAAATCAGTAAGCTATGTGCTTCCATACCTTCAGTGCATAATTAAAACAACTAACAAGACGTTAAGGAAGTACCATTTTACGGTTCAAAAAAAAAGCAAATGGTGGTGTGATGAATTGGGAGATTGGGATTGACATGTATACATTGATGGCTATAAAATGGATGACTAATAAGAAAAAGTAATAAAAACTAAACATAAAAAAAAGCTGAAACCATTCCAAAGTACTTCAAAGAACATGGCTTAAAGTTTGTCTTAACCGAAACTCTGGAAAATACCCTCAAATTACAGCAGATCATAATATGATAGTCACAAGCGCTTTACCTGAGCGTCCTGCGTCTCTTTCTCTCGCGTTTGCAGGCACTGGGAGCGGAACACCTTCCAACTTCATAGTAAAGAAAAACTGCGGTGAAGGGTCCATAGCCGACTGCCAGCCGACTGACCAGTCCCCTCCGGGTGCGCCGGGGGCTGGCCCCCCACCCCCGCTCCCGCCTACCTGCGCGCCCTGCCGCTAGCGCACCCCGGGCGGGGGCAAGCGAACACGTGCAGGAGCCGATGAAAGGGGGAGCCTTCCAGCGGGCAGTACACCTGCACGACCAGGACAAGCGGCTGCCTGCAAAGTTCACACACTGGCCTCGGCGCTGCCACGGCGGGCAGGGCGTCCTGAGGGCAAGGGAGGCACTCAGACCCTGACTCTTACCCGAGACCTCGCCCACTCCCTCACCCCGTAGCCCTCACCAGCACCCGCCGACCCCGGCTCCGACGCCCCACCTCACCGGAATGCCGCCCAGCTTGCTCGTGGTCCAGGCGCCCAGCCCCGTGGGGCAGCAGTGCACCGCAGTATCGCGAAGCCCGAGCAGCACCGGCTTCCGAACGGCCGCCATGACGACGAGGCGCCCAAGCGAAGAGGCGAACTACGGCAGCCGAGAGGGTGCGCCTCTCTGTGCACGCGCACTGCCTACGCCTGAGAGACGGCCCCGCCCCCTTCAGACCGTTTCCGGGGATACAGTTTGGAACCCGGGGGAGATCCCGGAGCGGCAAGGCTTTTTGGCTCGTAGTGCGCGCTGCTAAAGGAAGTTGGCACCCTCTACCATGAACTAGTCTTACCAAAAAGTTTTATCTAAAATAAGTGGGATATGGGACATCTCTGGCGGTCCAATGGTTAGGGCTACGCGCGTCCACTGCAGGGGGCGCGGATTGGATCCCGGATGGGGGAACTAAGATCCCGCATGCCATTCGGTGCGTGAAAAATAAATAAATAAAATAAAGTAAGTTGGATAATAGTACTGTCGTTAACAAGCCCCTCCCCCAAAAAACAAAAACACAAAGTCCTAAATTTTTATTTATTTATTTTCTAAATTATTTTTAAAATTTTTATTGGAGTATAGTTGACTTACAATGTTAGTTTCAGGTGTACAGCAAAGTGAGTCAGTTATACATATACATATATCCACTCTTTTTTTTTTTTAAGATGCTTTTCCCACATAGGCCACTATTGAGTAGGGTTCCCTGTGCTGTACAGTAGGTTCTTATTAGTTATCTATTTTATATATAGCAGTGTGTATATGTCAATCCCAGTCTCCCAATTTATCCCTTCCCCCGCAAGAAAGCCCTAAATTTTTAGAGAAGACACATCGAAATGCCTGTAGATGAAATGATATATCTGGGATTTGCTACATGATGGGCGGGACTGTAGATGAAATTAAATGGGCCCTGGGTTGATAATTGTTCAAATTTGGTGTCAGGCACAGGGTGGTCTCTATGCTATTTGACTTTTATATGTTCGAAATTTTCAGTAATAAAGTTTTTTAAATGCCTGTGGCACATATAGGTGAATTTCAAAAACATCGTGCTAAGTGAAAGAAGCCAGACACAAAAGGCCACATTCTGGAAAAGGTGAACTTTTTGTAATCAAATGGATGGTTGCCAAGGTTTGGGTTTAGGGGTTTAGGGGGCAGAGGTTGACCACAAAAGGTGCCAGGAACTTGTTGGAGTGATGAAAATGCTGTATATCTCACTTGTGCTTGTTACATGACTGTATACATTTGTCAAAACTCAGAACTGTACACCAAAGGAAGATGAATTTTACTATATGTAAATTATACCTCAATAAACCGGACTTAAAAGAGCATGTTGCAGAAGCACTATTTCAGGCTTCATACCATGGTATGTAAAAAAAAAAGAGAAAAAAAAAGAAAAAGAAAGTGACTTCCCCTGTGTTCCAGTAGGTAAGACTCTGTGCTTCCAGTGCAGGAGGCCTGGGTTCAATCCCTGGTGGGGGAAATAGATCCCACATGCATGCTGCAACTAAAGAGTTCGCATGCCACAACTAAGAAGTCTGAATGCCGCAACTAAGAAGCCTACATGCCACAATGAAGATCCCGCATGCAGCAACTAAGACCTGGCACAGCCAAAATAAATAGTTAAAAAAAAAAAAAGAGGACACAGGTGCCTCCTGATGTTTGGCTCCAGCCCCAGCGAGGACCTGGAGGTGAAACCAGTTTACTTCTGGTTTATCACTGCCAATCTGATGGCTTTAAAGGTGCTGTGAAGTCCAGTCTTGCTGTTCACTTCAGGTCTAGCCAAAGAGGCTGGATGACTTGGTAGATACTTGTTATTTTAGCTAATGTTTCCCAGGATACATTTCTAAATTATTGCAAGAAGAAACAAACTTCAAAATTCTTCTTGGGGACTTCCCTGGCGGTCCAGTGGTTAAGACGCCATGCTTCCACTGTAGGGGGCACCGGTATGATCCCTGGTTAGGGAACTAATAAAATCCTGTATGCCCCGTGGTGCAGCCAAAAATTAAAAAAAAACAAATCTTATTCTTGCTAACACAGCAAGATTTCCTCCAACAGTTACTGAGCTCTCTCCAACATGTCATCTGTTTACATCCTAATATAACCTATTACAGCCTCTTGATCAAAGTGTGATGGCAGCATGAAGCCTTATTACTTAAGAGGAATGTTCAAGATGTTAACTGCTGCCCCATTTTGGAATTTCAGAAGCAATTTAACAACGAATTTGACACTGACATTATCGTGGAGTCCTTGGAACAACGTAAGGAGTGCTTGCGTGTGTGAGACTTGAAGTGTCTGACTTAATTCAGGATTTCGTAGGGTTTGGACCTCCTGACAAACTCACACAAATCATCAAATTGTGATACAGTTTGTATTTGAGGAAGTACAGAATGAAGATGTTGAAAGCTGCTTCAGTCTCACCTGAAGGGCTGCTTGTGATGGTTAGTTTTACGTGTCAACTTAACCGGGCTAAGGGATGCCCAGACAGCTGGTAAAACGTTTTTTCTAGGATTATCTGTGAGGGTGCTTCAGAAGAGAATAGCATTTGAATCAGTAAACTGAGTAAAAATCTGCCCTCAACAATGTGGGTGGGCATCATCCAATCTGATGAGAGCTTGAAGAGAACAAAAAGGTGGAGAAAGGGTGAATTCTTTCTCTTCTTGAGCTGGGACATCCATCTTCTCCTGCCCTTGGACATCAGAGCTCCTGGCTCTCAAGCCTGTAGACTCTGGGCCTCCCACCAGTGGCCTCTTAGTTTTCAGGCCTTCAGACTCAAACTGAATTATGGCCCTGGCTTTCCTCAGTCTCCAGCTTGCAGACAGCATATCGTGGGATTTCTCAGCCTCCATAATGATGTGTGCCAGCTCCCATAATAAATCTCCTCATATATCTGTATAGAGATACATAGATATATCCTATTGGTTCTGTTCCTCTGCAGAACTCTAATGTACTGCTCAAGACTTGCAACAACTGGCAGCCACAGGATAAGTGGAAGCTGTAAGTGATGACAGTGGCAGTGATGAGCAGAACAAGTCAGGGCCAAGGGACACATGGCCGACTGACATATATATGCCAGGTGCTCCCGCCTAAGGGAAGACATGAGACTTGGCAGCTGGCCAAGAGGAACTCAGTGGGCCCACTGCTAAAAGATCATTCATGTGAAGACAAGCTAGCCTGAGAGGGTCTGCCACCTAGAAGTTTCCTCTCTACAGACTTGTGTGCTTGCTCTTTTGTAATAGAGGAAGTGCCTCTGATGGGAATATAGCTCACTTTTCGTCAGCTATATTAAGAAAGGAGGTGGGGGAATTCCCTGGCGGTCCAGTGGTTAGGACTCCATGCTTCCACTGAAGCGGGCACAGGTTTGATTCCTGGCCGGGGAACTGAGATCCCATATGCCGTGAGGCGCCCCCTCCCGCAAAAAAAATAAGAAAGGAGGGGAGTCAGCAGGGGCTTCAACAGAGCTTGACTGTTGAAGAACATCTTTCTATCACCTCTACAAAAGTGGGAGAGAAGTGGGCATTCACTTTTGGAATTAAAAAATAAACAATTTCCACTTCACCAATAGGAAGATGAGAAGTGCTGACAATTTCTATTATTTATTTTAAGTGGACGTTTGTACCTGTATGGTCACTTTCTACAGTCAGGGTATTCCTTTCTTTGAGCATTCATGGGTGCAGTTTGTCTTCTCTTTATAGGAATAAAAAATACAAGTCCTGGGCTTCCCTGGTGGCACAGTGGTTGAGAGTCCACCTGCCGATGCAGGGGACACGGGTTCGTGCCCCGGTCCGGGAAGATCCCACATGCCGCGGAGCGGCTGGGCCCGTGAGCCATGGCCGCTGAGCGTGCGCGTCCAGAGCCTGTGCTCTGCAATGGGAGAGGCCACAGCGGTGAGAGGCCCGCGTACCGCAAACAACAACAACAACAACAACAAAAATACAAGTCCTGACTTTTCCCTGTTTTGAGGAAGGCATGTGACCAAGCTAGAGGACAACTCAAATGCAGGCAGCCCAGGAGAAGATGGGGTGAAGGCCGCCTGATGACAGACAGGGTTGAGGGCAGCAGGGCTTTGTGAAAGGGGCAGCAGTTTCCCAGTCCAGATCATTCCGTCATGGTCTAGGGCGTAGGTCTGGAAAGCTCAGCCTCTAGTCTGCCCATCGATTCTGCCCATCAACTCTTTAAATAAAATTCCTTTTCTGCTAAATTGGCCAGAAATATTATTTAGTATCTTGAATAGAAGTACCTTAAATAGAAGATAAAAGGACAGTTTCTTCAAAAATCCTTTTTTTCAACTGTCTATCTTATAAAAGGAAAGAATTACCCGAGCATTTGGCCAGGAGTTAGTGGTCACCCTTGATCTGGGCCAGGAATTCACCCAAAACAGACAAAATCTCAATATGGTTTTAAAAACTATCCAGTGGGGCTTCCCTGGTGGCGCAGTGGTTGAGAGTCCGCCTGCCGATGCAGGGGACACGGGCTCGCGCCCCGGTCCGGGAAGATCCCACATGCCGCCGAGCGGCTGGGCCCGTGAGCCATGGCCGCTGAGCCTGCGCGTCCAGAGCCTGTGCTCCGCAACGGGAGAGGCCGCAGCGGTGAGAGGCCCGCGTACCACACACACACAAAAAAACCCTATCCAGTGAACAGAAGTATACAGTCACTCCAAAGCCACAGGGGTGAGGAGTGTAAGAAGATGTAGAAAAGATTCAATTACAGAGGCCACGTTGCCCTCGTGACTTGGATTATGCCCTACTCCACCCACTCTCTTCTCAAGGGACCGTCCTCCATTCTGGATCTGCTCACCAATTACAGCAAAGCCTCACACAAGGCAAACACTCCTCCTACTGGGCACCCTAACTCCTGCAGAGAGCCCCATCTCAGGACAGAGAAGAGTCTCAGCCTACAGTCTCCTTTGTGGCATCTTTATTTTCTACCTGGTATATGAACAATGAACACAGGTCAGAAAAATCAGCTGCACTGAAACACTTCAGCCAACTGTAAGACAGAGGGGGCCTGGACATGGAGAGGGTGAGGCTGGCAATTCCAGACCAGCTTCCGCCAAAGGGCTTGTGGTCCAAGCCCGAAACCAGAGGGTGCTCTGGGCAGGACCATGCGGTGCAGACTCTGGGCAGGAGGGACAAGAAGGACCAGTCACAACGGGGACTACTGCCGGGCACGAGTTTATTGGCTTCTAGCCTCACGCTCCTGCTTGATGAAGTTGATCAGCCCATTGGTGGAAGAATCGTGAGAAGTCACTGGGCTGCTGCCATCAAGCTCAGGTTCAATTTTCTTAGCCAGCTGCTTTCCCAGCTCCACTCTGCCAGGGCGAGGAGAAAGAATGGTATGAGGAAGCTTCCAACATTGCTAGTGAAATCCACCAGCCAGCTCACAGGCATTCCCCACCCTCCCCTTGAGCCAGCAACTCACCCCCACTGGTCAAAGCTGTTGATGTCCCAGATGATGCCCTGAACGAAGATCTTGTGCTCGTACATGGCTGTGGAGGGAGCACGTTAGGGCTCTACCAGCCCAGTCCGACCTACCCGAAGCTGGGACTTCCCCACTCACTTACCAATCAAGGCTCCAAGAATGAACGGCGTGAGTTTAGTGAACACAATCGAGTTGGTTGGGCGATTTCCTTCAAAGACCTTCAGAAAACACCCAGAAATGTCCCCCAGTTAGTCGTGATTCCTAACTCCTCATAAGGGAAGCACACGCTGCGCCAGAGGCTGGGATGGGCAGCTCTGTGAGGACAGCCCCTCCTACTGTGCAAGGCAGGCAAGGCACTCCACGAGCCCCTGTCCTGGCCACACAACTTTATCCTTCCAATTCCAGGATGCCACCCAAAGCCCACTTCAGGAGAAGGGCTGACCTTGTGGGGCAACAGCTTCTCAGAGTCCTCTGGACTCTTCCCTGCGGCCTGTAGCTCCTTCCGGGCCTCCTCTGTTGACTTCCCCCGCATCAGGGCCTCAGTCTGGGCCAAGAAGTTGGCCAGGAGGATCTGACGAGAGAGACATCGAGTACCATTTTGAAGCACTGTCTGAGCTTCAGGCAGATGGACGAGACTGCCTGGCACTGCCCAGCCAGGATTAGTCTCAGCGGTCGGGGTCAGGCTGCCTGCCCCGACTCTGGAGCTTACATGGAGCAAGGGGGGGACACCAGAGCACATCTGTCGACACTGGAAAGTAGGTAACGATGATAACTACCCTTCAAGGACTATGTACTACTTGCCGAGGGCCCTGTTAAGAACTTTACCAACATCTATTTTTTAAGATCCTGAGGGGGGAGAGGCATCATCTCTTTTCTAGTTGAGCCTCAGTTTCCTCAAGTCAGCAGCACTGAATCCCAGAAGGACAGAGTGGAAGAATTAGAATTCAAACCCAGGACTCCCGCGTCCAAAGCTTGTGCCCACAGTAACCCATGCTACTCTCCACACCCAAGAAAAGGCAGGATCGGTCCCCTTCAAGGACTCTGTCAGGTCAGGAGTTGGGTGCTTTTCCCCTTTGCTGCTGTGGTAGGCAAGATCTTGGCTCCCTGACCTTTGCCCCCCTGCTGTTAACGCCTGTGTGTATTATATCGCATGGCACAGAGGGATTCTGCAGACAGAGCTAAGGTTACAGACCTTAAGATAGGGAAATTATCCAGGTGGGCCCAATGTAATCACATAGCCCTTAAAAATCACAGAAGAGGACGGCAAGTGAGTCAGCCACAAAGATGCAACAGAAGAAGATGCAGGAGAGAATCGAAGCTTCAGATGGGTTCAACCCAGCCTTGCTGGTTCTGAGACCGAGTCAAGGGGGTTTCTAGAAGCTGAGAATGACCCCCAGCTGCCAGCAAAGCAGCCAGGTCTTGGTCCTACAACCATATAGAAATAGATTCTGCCAACAATCTGAACGAATGAGGAAAAGGATTTCCCCCCAGAGTCTCCGGAAGGGAACACGGTCCTGCCGACACCTTGACTTCAGCCTGTGAGAACCTGAGCAGAGACCCAGCAGACCATGATGGGCTTGGGACCCACAGAAACCACGATAATAAATGGGTGTTGTCTTTAAGCCACTAAGTTTGTGGTGGCAGGAACAGAAAACTAGTCCTGCTGACTAATGCATCAGTCTCAAGAGGTCTAGGTGTCATGTGAGCCTAAGACAGCATGAAGAGGGTTTTTACCTTGTGATGCAAACCCTTCCTTATCGGGTGCTGCGTCTGAACAGGGATGAGGAAGTCACAGGGTATCATCTTGGTACCTGCGAAGGGCACTGTGGTCACCCAGGCGCCTATCCCCACCCATGGGAACCACCCATGTGGCCTACAGGAGAACGCTGACCTCACGGAGGAGTCTTTCCTGGCGTGCCCTCCCCGTCCCCAGCTGCACTCCTGCCCAGGCCAGATGGGCCCTACCTTGGTGGATGAGCTGGTAGAAGGCGTGCTGGCCATTGGTCCCTGGCTCCCCCCACACAATGGGGCCCGTCTGGTGGTCCACACGGGTGCCGGACTTGGTGATGTACTTCCCATTGGACTCCATGTCTCCCTGGAATGGGGCCAGAAACCCAGTCATCGATCTGCAAGTCTTTCTCCTTCATGCACATGCCCAAAACCAGCCTGGGATGCACCAGGCACGCCTGCCCTGCCCTGGCTCTGTGAGATACGGGCAGGCGTGATTCTTTTATGTCCCCTCATCTGGGAGGGCACAGCTCACAAGCTTTTTGGCTTCGACCGCTCTGAAGGACCCATGACCAGCAGAAGGTGTATACGGACGTCCAGGGAGGACCTCCCTAAGAGCAGAAACGGGTCACAAAATCTTCAACTGATTTCTTAATGGAGAGGCAGGCTGGAATCCGGACTGTATAGCCTTTGAGGGCCATCACCCCAACTAGACTCTGGGCCTTGGGGAGCCTCAGCCCCTCCTCCAGTCACAGGATCCACTGGGAGAGGGGCTGCTCTAGGGGGGCTGTGGAGATTCCAGGGGCAGAGGGCTGTGAGTAGCCCAAAGAGGCACCACAGACTGGGTGTAAACTTGCTTTTCTGGAGGGACAAAGGCAGTGCAAACCATGGGGGTCCCGGGCTGTGGCCCACCCTGTCGGGTGATGTCCAAGAAAGAAGTGACCTGGCTGAGGCACGTGCCCTGAGCCAAGCCAGAGCCTGACTGGCCAGGGCACCATGATAGCCACTCATGCCCCTCCCATGGTAGCCAAACTCAACGGACACAGATCCTGCTTACAAAGATTCTCCATGAGATGGGGAGCACGGGGGGCCTTGGACATGCCCAAGGGTAATGGAGGAAAAGGCCGCTGGAGGAGCAGGAACCTGGGCACCCAGGCTCATGGGCCCCCCAACCCAAGGCGTGGCCTGGCAGCTGGTACCTGCTGGAAGTAGGCAGCAAAGCGGTGCAGGTACTGGTCGTAGGGCAGCATGGCATGCGTCTCACACCCAAAGCAGTTGATGTACCACACGCCCAGCAGGGCCAGCAGGACGGGGGCATTCTTCTCCAGGGGCGTCGTGCGGAAGTGCTGGTCCTGAAATGAGAACGGGGTGGGCGGGGGCTGAGCATCTTCCCAGGAGGGAAGGAGTGAGGGTGAGGGGGAGGGAGCTGGACCAACCACAAGCTTCTGGCCAGCGTCTGGCAGAGAACACACGCCTCAGCACTTACCATCCAGTGAGCCCCTGAGAGCAGCTGCTCGAAGTTATCAAATCCTGCAACACAAAAGCAGCGTCAACAGAAATGGTCATGCCCTAGGCCTCCTGGACTCGGACACAGCTTCTTCTGGAACCAGGGAAAGGCTGGAGGGGGAGCCAGAAGAAACAGGATCTGGGAGGACTTGGGCCTGTAGAAAGCCCCTCTAATCAGAGTCAGCCCTGAGCACAGAGGCAGCTCTAGGGCCACCTGGCGTGGAGGAGCGAGCAGGACCGCAGTTGTGAGGGGCGGGGAGAAAGGCCAACCTGCAAACCCGCAAGGAAACTCGGCCCTTCCCACCTGACCTGAAAGAAATGTTCCAGCCAAGGGCAGAGAGGCCCGCGGCCTGTGGGAACGGGAAGGTATTCAGGGACACGAGCCCCCAGCCCGACTTCAGACGGCAACACGGTCTCCCGAGACAGAAACACAAACATGCACACTCACCCACGTGCAGGGCAATGGAGAGTCCGATGGCTGACCACAGCGAGTAGCGGCCTCCCACCCACTAGGAGAGACAGGAAAAGGCGCTGAGGAAGGGCTGGCACACCCCGCCCCCCTCCCTCCTGCCACGAAACTTGCCCCCTGAGAACCATGCTCTGCTACAGGTGAAGCTCTGCGGCCCTGGGGCCAACCCACCTCTGGGAAGCAAGACAGCAGGCCAGGCGCCGGCAACTGCTGGGCCGACCAACAGGGCAGAGACTACACGAGGGACTGACCAGAGCCACGAGACTCAACCAAAGATCTTACCGTGGCTGACCCCACCACCTCAGACACCGACAGACCCGGCGCCTCATACCTGTGCCAGGTCCGGCCTCCCCAGGCACCAACAGACCCAGCGCCTAGCCCACCTCCTTGGACACTGACAAGTCAGAATCCCATACCTGTGTCTGGTTGTGCCTCCAAGGACACCGACAGACCCAATGACTCGTACCTGTGTCCAGCCTCTTGAAACACTAAGAGACCCAGCGCCTCATACCTGTGCGCACGCATACTTCCTTGAACAATGAAAGACCCAGCACCTCCTACCTGGCCTTGGCCCCTGCTCCTCAGATACTGATAAACCCAGTGTCTCATACCTGGGCCTGGCCTTGCCACTTCTGACAATGAGAGATCCAGTGCCTCATACCTGTGCCCATTCCCGATTCCTCAGGCTGTACTGACAGACCCAGCACCTCCTAGCTGTACCTAGCCCTGCCTCCTGGGACACTGACAGGCCCAGTGGCTCATACCTAGGCTTGACTGACCTTCAGCCTCAGCCCAAGACACACTGAGGTCTACCATTCACACTGTGCCTTCTCGTGCCACACTGCAGACTCCACTTTACCTTCAGAATCCTCAGATCTCCAGTCACGTCTTCCTAACAACTGTTTATGGAACACCTACCATGTTCCTAGCATAGGCAATACAAACAATCCACGGGGGGGAAAGATATAAATGAAACAATCATGCCAATAAATGTGAAGATGAGATAAAATGCTTGGGAGAAAGGAAACCAAGAATAAAAGGACTCTGAGGGTGCTTGAGCCTGGATGTGAAGAATGAGTTAGTGTTACCCAGGGAAGCACAGAGGGAGGAGAAGGATTCCAGCAGCCAGAACAGCATATGCAAAGGTCCTGCAGCAAGAGCAGCCTTTCTCAACAGTGAGAGAATTAAGCCCCACGGAAAATGCTTTGA
The DNA here is from genome assembly GCF_003676395.1 of Aethalodelphis obliquidens. Lineage (NCBI taxonomy): Eukaryota > Metazoa > Chordata > Mammalia > Artiodactyla > Delphinidae > Aethalodelphis > Aethalodelphis obliquidens. The sequence goes on along the minus strand of NW_020837987.1, from coordinate 4,749,899 downwards.
GTGACTCAATTTCTCAGTACTACCAAGGTTGGTCCAAGGCCAGCACCCTTCTAAAGGCAAAAGAGAGATGCTAATTCATTACATCCAATGGATGCCTTGGGGCATTAAGGCTTAATTCTATCCTGAAAGCCTGACGAGACAGGCTGGGCAGGAAGAAGTGTAGCACAACCTAGAAGATGAAGGAAGGAGTGAGAACTGGAGGGTAGAAGCTGAGAGGCAAGGCTGGAGAACCAAGAAGTCTGTGGGTGAGGAGCGAATGGAAGCAGGAAACCATCTAGGAGCCCCAGTGGTCGTCCACAGAATGATGCTACCCTGAATGGGGGCGGCAGGGATGCAGACCACTGATTCAGGAGGTTCAATTAAAAAGGATGAATTGGAAAAAAAAAAAAAAAAAGGATGAATTGGAAGAATGACAGAATCAAATGTGGCCCAGATGTTTCTGGCTTGGATAATAAGATAAATGATGGGGCTCTTTACCTAGAAAGGGTCTGGGTTTGGCGGAACCTTACCTGACTGTCACAGTCCCACAGACCACACCATGCCTGACACTGGCTCTCAGATCTCACCCAATAGACTCAAATCCAGAAACTGGCCTGAGCAGACAGCCAGCACTCAGACCAACAGATTCCAGGCTGCTGACCTTGACTGAGGTCAGGTTCTCAGACTTCACTTTTGTTTTGGGAGGGCCCAGCAAAGCTAGTGTCCGATTTGAGCCTCTGAGACCTCAAGCTGCGGACACAGGTCCTTAGACCTCACCTTCACCTGCAGTGGGTCTCACACCACGCCTTTGAGATGTAGCTCTGCAGTCAGTTCCCTGTTCTGTGCCTCACCTGCCCCAGAGCCTCAGACCTCACCTTCTCCAACCAGGTATAATCCAATCTCTTTCCCCACTTGATTAATTCAGACCCTGCCAGCTAGATCCCAATGTGACAGACCACACCCTGGACTGGTTACAGATCCTCAAGCCCCTGCACCACCCTGAGCTCTGCCCATCACACCGGACCAGGGTGCTAAGAACAGCCGGCTGACACGGCTCAGCTCGTTCTACCTCTCCTACCTGAACCCAAGGGCTCCGCACACCTCCCCAGGTAGACCCAGGTACGCATACCTACGATGACTCTGCCTTTCCCTCGATGAGAGTCCACTCTACCCACCTGACCGTGCCTGAGCCTACCACTGAGGGTCCCACCTGTGTCTGACCCACCTTCTCAGGCCTTACCAATCATACCAATTACGTATTTCTAGGCTAGATCCTGCCCCATTCGTTTCATCTAACAGGCCCGGGGATGCCAATTTGTACCTGAACCGGGGGACAAAAACCCACCTAAGATCGTGTTTATACCTCTGTCCATGTGACCCTGATCCACGGACTCACGGACAAAGCCAGGGCCACAGAGCAGCCCTGGGTATGCATGCAATGGCTTCACCTGGGAGGTCAACTCTAGCTACTTGTGTTCAACTCCAGTACCTCAGACCACAGGGTTATACGCCTGTCAGAGGCAGGCTCCAGACAGCTCAGCTAATGACCCGGGCTTCACATACCTCTCTGTGCCTAACCTTGACCCCTCACATCTCAACTGACAGACCCAGGCCCCCCTCCCTGAGCCCAGCACTCAGACTCCTCACACCTTCCCAAGGGGTCCAGCTCTCTCTCCACGGGCCTGATCTCGGCTCCCAGGCCTAACGTGAGAGAGCCAGGTCTACCGTCTGTGTCTCACTCGGCTTTCCACATCTCACACACAGATCCAACACTATCAACCCCTGCTCGGCCTGGGCACCAACACCTCAGTAAGGAGCCTCCAACCTCATCAGATGCAAACATCTCTGCGTATCTGTGCTCAGCAGACCCCACTGAGAGATGTGGTTCTACCTACTTGGGATTAACCCCAGACCTAACTCCTAGGACCTGGGTCAATGTACCTCATGCTCCAAGCATGTCACCTGCGAGACCCAAGCATACAAACAGCTGGCCCCAAAGTCCTTGCGTGAGAGGGGCCACATCCACCTACTCATGTCTAACTTAGAGGCTGCGTATCTGCTATGAGCCCTGCAGAGTCCCGCCTACCTGCAGAAGACCCCAGTGCTGTGGGCCTGAATTGAGGCCGCTCTACCAACCCAGGCTTAACCCTGGTCTTTCAGGCATCACCAAAAGACCAAGGGTACATACCTTTGCCCTTGCCCTTGAATCCAGCACCTGAAAGAGCTAAGTCTACCTACCTGTGTTCAACCGTAACTCCTTAGGTCTCCTCAAGACTATACCTGGCAGACAGGCTTTGCCTACCTGCCTCTGACCCAGGCTGCTCAGACCACATTTGCTGGGCCAGCTCTGCCTACTTGTACATGACCCTGGTTCCTCCGACCACACCTAGTGGACAGCTCTGCCTACCCGTACATGACCCTGGACCCTCAGTCCATACCTGGCAGACCAACTCTGCCTACCTGTACACGACCCTGGATCTTCAGACCATACTTAGTGGACCAACTCTGCCTACCTGTACATGACCCTGGGCCCTCAGTCCATACCTTCCAGACCAGCTCTGCCTACCTGTACATGACCCTGGATCCTCAGACCATACTTAGTGGACCCACTCTGCCTACCTGTACTTGACCCTGGATCCTCAGACCATACCTCGTCAGACAGCTCTGCCTACCTGGACATGACCCTGGAGTCTTGGACCATACCTAGCGGACCAGCTCTGCCTACCTGTACTTGACCCTGGATCCTCAGACCATACCTGCTGGACCAGCTCTGCCTACCTGTGCTTGACCCTGGGTCCTCGGACTACACCTAGTGGACCAGCTCTGCCTACCTGTGCTTGAACCTGGATCCCTGGACCATACCTAGTCAGACAGCTCTGCCTACCTGTATTTGACTCCAGATCCCAGACCATACCTTATGGACCAGCTCTGCCTACCTGTACTTGACCCTGGGTCCTGAGACTGTACCTGGTGGACCAGCTCTGCTTACCTGTGCATGACTCTGTCTCCTCTGACCATAACTAGTGGATGAGTTCTGCCTCCCTGTGCTTGACTCTGGGTCCTCAGACCATACCTAGCGGACCAGCTCTGCCTACCTGTACATGACCCTGGCTTCTTATGCTGTACCTAACAGACCAGCTCTATCTACCTGTATGTGACCCTGTGTCCTCAGACCATACATACCCAGCCAGCTCTGCTTACCTGTACATGACCCAGGATCCTTAGAACCTAACTAGCAGAATAGCTCTGCCTACCTGTGCTTGACCCTGGGTCCTCAGTCCATACCCAGTGGACCAGCTCTGCCTACCTGTACATGACCCTGGATCCACGGGTCATACCTAGTGGACCAGCTCTGCCTACCTGTGCTTGACCCTGGATCCTCAGACCATACCTAGCCAAACAGCTCTGCCTACCTGTACATGACCCTGGATCCTTAAAACATACTTAGTGGACCTACTCTGCCTACCTGTGCTTGACCCTGGATCCTCGGACCATAGCTAGTAGACCAGCTCTTCCTACCTGTACACAACTCTGGACCCTCAGACCATACCTGAAAGACCAGTTCTGCCTACCTGTACATGACCCTGGCTCCTCAGACTAGACCTAGTGGACCAGCTCTGCCTACCTGTACACAACTCTGGACCCTCAGACCATACCTGACAGACCAGCTCTGCCTACCTGTGCTTGACACTGGATCCTCAGACCATACCTAGCGGACCAGCTCTACCCACCTGTACATGACCCTGGCTCCTCAGACCATACCTAGCAGACGAGCTCTGCCTACCTGTACATGACCCTGGGTCCTGAGATTGCACCTAGTGGGCCAGCTCTACCTACGTGTACTTGACCCTGGGTCCTCAGACCATACCTAGTGGACGAGCTCTGCCCACCTGTGTTTGACTCTGGATCCTCAGACCATCCCCAACGGACCAATTCTGCCTACCTGTACATGACCCTGGCTCCTCGTGCTGTACCTAGCGGACCAGCTCTACCCACCTGTACATGACCCTGGCTCCTCAGACCATATCTAGCAGACCAGCTCTGCTCACCTGTGCTTGACCCTGGCTCCTCAGACGATACCCAGAAGACCAATTCTACCAACCTGGCACCTTACACTGTACCTAGTGGACCAGCTCTGCTTACCTAAGACCACATGTGGCAAGTCAGTTCTACTGTGACTGAGCCTGGCTTCTGAGACTGCAGCTGGACGGCCAGCTCTGCCTACCTGTGCACGACCCTGGATCCTCAAACTGCACATGGTGAGCCACCTCTGCCTACCTGTGCTTGTTCCTGGCTCCTGAGACTGCCCCGGCAGGGTAGCTCTGCTTACATGTACCTCATCTCAGCTCGCCAAACGTCATCTAAGACATTTGATTCTTCTTACCTGGACTTGGCTGTGACTTCTGAGATTTCACTGGACAGACCCAGTTTCCTGAACTTGCTCCACAGACTTTACCTGACAGACCGTGCTCTACCCACCTGCGCTTAACTCACCCTGACAGACCCAAGGATAAAGCCTGTACCAGATGCAGACTCCACAGACCTTACCTGAGAAACTCAATTCCACATACCTGTGCCTGGCCACAACTCTTCAATTTTGTAAGACATCTCTACAAGACAGGCAGAGATGCAGTTCTACCTACCTATCCTGACCTTACCTGGGAGATGCAGATCTACTCACCTGTGCCCAGTCCCAGCTCCCAAGATCTCACCTGAGACACCTACCTCTATCCACCTGTCTTCACTTCATGTTCTCAGAGATCATCTAAGAGATCCAGGTCTTTCTAGATGAACCCAACCCTGGCTCCTCAGGGCTCACCTGACAGATCTGTTCTACCTACCTGTGCCTGACCTCAACTGTGGGACAGAGTTTAATGAACCTAAACATGGCTTTTCAACCTACTTCTGGCTTACCTTTGACTTTACAGATTTTACCTGAAAAACTCAGTTCTATCTACCAGTGCTGAACCTCAGCTCCTCAAATCTGGAATACAAACCAGGGACTGACCTCAGCAGCTCAGACCTCACCTGTTCAAGAACCAAAAGTACAAACCTGTATCTCACCTCAACTCCTCAAACCTTACCTGACAGACCTGCTCTGTGTACCTGAGACAGACGCAGAATTCATGAACCTTCCAGATGGATGGAAGCAGCGCTCCATCTCTTTGCCCGACTCCAGCTTTTCAGTCCTTTCCCAGGGGACGCAGGACCATCTCCAGGACCATCGCCCTGAGCATCACCAGAACTGCTTGGACAACACCTGAGGACACAGTTCTGACCCGGACCCGATGGTGGATTTCTAGTCCCACCTGTCAGACTCAGCTGTGTCTCTGCCTACCTTTGGTTTTCGTGTCCTTACCTGACCAACACACTTCTGTCCAGATGTGCCTGATCTTGGCTCCTCAGGCCTCCCCTGAGACACCTAGTTATACACACCTTGTCTGTCCAGCTTCTGAGACCTCAAGCAGACGTGGCTTTACAGACCATGCCGGCAGACCCCACTATACAAACCTAACCTGAACAGACTCTTCCCAGAGACCTGACAGATCCCTGGCTGCTCATCTCAGCCTGAGGGAAGCCTGGCGAGAGCCCACTGGTGCCAAACAGTGTCTGAGTGACTTGGGCCGCTGACACTTCTAGAGACATTTGTCTCTAGACCTTTGTCTACCATAAGCCTCTCACAATGCACCTTAGCGACGTGCTTCCCTGGTGGTGCAGTGGTTAAGAATCTGCCTGCCAATGCAGGGGACACGGGTTCGAGCCCTGGTTCGGGAAGATCCCACGTGCTGCAGAGCAACTAAGCCCGTGCGCCACAACTACTGAGCCCGCGTGCCACAATTACCGAAGCCCACGCGCCTAGAGCCCATGCTCCACAACAAGAGAAGCCACCACAATGAGAAGCCCGCGCACCGCAACGAAGACTAGCTCCCGCTCGCCACAACTAGAGAAAGCCCACGTGCAGCACCGAAGACCCAACGCAGCCAAAAATAAATTAAAAAAAAAAAAAGAACATGTACCTAATTTTGGCTCCTCAGACTCCACTTGATAGAATAAATATCTGAATTCTTCCAGAATTCACAGACCTCACCTGTACCTTTACCTGTCCTGGTGCCTCCTCTTCAGATACCACCTGTACCTGTCCTGGCTCCTCTTCAGACATCACCAGCCAAAATTAGCTCTCCGGTAATGCGTGCTGACTGCCTGATCCCGACACACAAGGCTGCCCCGTGGCTGGCCACAGCTGACCAGGCCTCACCGCTTACACGTACCTACGCCAGACTGGACTCTTCAGATCTTACCTCAGAGCCAGAGCAACATCCCTGTATCTACTGTGACTCCTCTGTCTCACCTGAGACCCTGGGTCCAGAAATTTCACCTGTTCCTGTCCCTGGCTCCTCAGATGTCACCTTCTCAATTCACCAATATACATCCTTAGCGACCCAGGCAGGTCCTTCCAGGTATGTCTGGACTGGCCGCAAAGGCCTCCACTGTGCCCACCCTGGCCACTCGGGCCTCACTAGCCAGCCCCAGCCCCATGTTCTTGTGCCCAGCTGTCATTCCTAGGCCTTACCTGGGAGACTCAGGTCTGTCTCTAAGCCACACCCCCACTCATCTCTGCAGGCTGGGTGGTTACAGGCAATGACGAGCCAGGCTGCGACACAGCCCCGCTGCGCTGGGCTCCTTGGCTAGCAGGAGCCCCCATGTGTCCCTGACCACAACCTGCTCAGGCTCCAGATCCCGCAGAGGAGGAGGGTGGTACCTCCCCTCGTTTAACAGGCATGCAACATTTGTTAGAAGCTGCACAGTCTCTCTCAAGCGGGGCTCCTCATCTGAGCCACAGGACGCAGAAAAGGATTTGAGTGACTCTTCTCAATTCTTCCAAGGATGGTACATAACTAGTCCCATTCTAGAAAGAGGTTAACTCATTACACACAAAAGATGCCTTAGGGCGTGAGGGCGGAATCCTCTCCCAGACTCCAGGCCTTTAGAGCTTTCAAAGGAAGTTACATCTTCAGATGCTGCCAGCAAGCAGAGAGCTTCCAGTATAAAGGCCTGGAAGCAGCCCCACTGGGAAAATCCCCAACCGGACGATGCCCTCTTAGGTACACCTGCCGAAGTCACGTGTTAGGGCCACACCCACTGCATTCAAGGCCCCCACGCCACACCGTGCACCGCATCTCTGCCCCCCGAGCCTTCCCTGCATTCTGCGACCCGAGCCCTTCTCACACCACGGCTGCACTCAGGCAAGCTGCAAGGAGAGCTCCTGCTCACTGCTTGGCACCAGCTGTGGCTCCAGCAGAGATGAGTCTGCGTGACCGCCTGTCACTAGAGTGGCCCGCAGCTCTGCCACTCAGCAACGCTGGCTTTGCGAGCTGCCCAGCGGGGCCCCACCCAGGCACCTCCTCTCTGCCACCCTCCAGCTGCCCCTGCAGCTCCTTTCCAGGCCTGCCCAGTCACACCTCCCGCCTCACCCTGCCCTTTGGTCTTTACAGGTTGTGGCTGTAGTTCAGAGAAAGGTCATCACTGAGAATAACTCACAACCTCAGCTTAGCGAGGGGGACAGGGGTGGCTCCGGTTACCCCACCCAGGGGAATGTCACCCTGGCTTTGCAAGCCCGCCCTCGGTGGGAGTGGAGCCCTCATCCTGACTGAGCGAAGCTGCTCCTGCCCCACAAGCCTCTCTGAGGGCCTCCTGCCTGCTGCAGGCATGCAGCAGGTGCTCAGTAAATATCGACCTGACCTTATGGGCCCCTCATCTGCGGCTTGACCTGGCAAAGGACACATGATTCACCCACCACGGGGAAGTGCCTTTACTTACATCCCAGAACTCGAACATGTTTTGAGGGTCAATTCCAAACTCCTTCACTTTGGCCTAAAAAGGGCAAAGGGAAAGAGAAGGAAGGAAGCCTGGGTTAGCGGCACGGGAACATGTTAGCGGCTCCAGGGCATGAAGAGTCGTGCCACCACTGGGGCTGCGCTGCAGCCACCTGCCAGTCCAGGCGGGACCAGGAGCCACCCACCCCCAGAGGCAGATGCCAGGCCAGCTCACGTCCAGCACACCCGTGGCCCAGTGTTTACAAACCCCTCCTGCTGAAAGGGGCTGCACAGCCACCCTGAGGACCTGGCCCACACACTGTTCTGCAAGACCACCTCCTGGACCAGACCCCCTGGGACCTCTGGGAAACAACTGAGCACGGGCAGGGGCAACCTCCCAGGCCAGGAAACATACAGCCCGGACACCTGCCCAGCCCTTCCAATACTGGGATGGTAACCGCACCCCAGGAAGCCTTCAGGGAATGAGAGAACCTATTCTATCCCCTGGGCAGACAGGGTTAGCAACCCTTGCCTAGACGCCACAGGAGACGCCCCACTGACCAGTCTGAGCTCCACCCGCAGAAGGTGGACGGTGGCACTGTGGTTGGCCAGCCTTAAGATGTCCTTCTGTCTCCCCCCACAGGCAAGTCAGCACTGCAGGCATGGGTGGGGGTGGGGGTGACACGGAAGGAGTGGAGTCAGGAGGACCCGGGTGTGGTTCCGGCTCAGACTGCCCAGCACAAAGCCCACCACACAGCAAGTGCTCAGCCAGGTCTGCCTTCCTCGCGACCCCTGCAGCACAGCCCCGTCCTGCCCGCTGACACGCCCCTGACCCTACCTTGCACAGCCCGGGGCCAGGAGGAACTGGCAGGTGGGTAACCATGTTCTAGTCCCGTGTTCTAATACCGGCATCACTGACTCATGCAATCACTGGGTGACAAGTCACATCCCTTCATTGGGGCTTAATGTCCTTATGTGAGAAATGGGATGCATCCCCCACCCGTACCCACCATATCCCATCTGGGGAGAGGCCAGTGGCAGAGGCCAGGGGAGGTCACATGTGTGGAATGTTGTGGCCATCAGCCAGGCCCGGGAGATGGGTGGGGTTAATGTGATCCCACTGACTGCAAGCCCCCTGCTGGAGCAGCAGAGGTTTGTCTGCCTTGCAGAAAAGGTAAGGATGGTTTGCAACTCACATCCCTCACAGGCAACCAACCCTTCTACCCCACCAGCTGAGCCAAGACCCCTGAACCTGTGAAACACACCTCAGCTGATGTATTCGGAAAGGCCATGACCCTGACCTGGCCTGGGCCCTCCCAGGGAGGTAGTATGGGAACCCTCGTGGGCACTTACAGTGTTGGTAGACAGGGCAACAAAGTGCTTCGAGACTGCGGAAGGCTGCAAGAGATGAGCCAAGTTACACCACACCCATCCAGGGGCCCCCCAGGGGCAGTAACCCTGCCATCTCTGGAGAAACCAAGGCCCCGGGGGGGACCCACTGCTCCCAGTCCTCGGTTCGGAGGCTGTCGGAGGAGCCCCATGTCAAGATGGAGAGGACAGAGGGGTCAGAGGCCAGGCAGCCCGGCCTACCTCACAGGCGCACAAGGCCCAGGGTGTCTCCGCTGTAAAGCTGGAGGGGCCAGGGGTAGAGAGGATTCCATAGGGCCAGTGGCCTTAAGGAAACGGCCCTCAGCAGTTAGAGCAGCGTCTGCCACATTTGGCTTGTCTGGGCTGGCAAAGCCAAATATCTTTTTTTTTTTTTCTAAATATTTATTTATTTTGGCTGCACGGGGTCTTAGTTGCAACATGCAGGATCTTCGTTGCGGCATGCATGCGGGATCTAGTTCCCCGACCAGGGATCGAACCGGGGCCCCACGCATTGGGAGCACAGAGTCTTACCCACTGGACCATCAGGGAAGTCCCAAAGCCAAATATCTTAACCAGAAAGGATGCCTCCTGCTGCCAACTTCAGGGGAAATAGGGCTACAGGGCTAAGCGTGGCCACGCAGGCTGACGGGCAGGCCCACCCTGTCCTTCCCAGCCCGCACACTGCCCACTGCCCACCCAGCACTCACATCCTTGGCCGACAGGAGAAACCACTCCTTTGCTGTCTCCGCGTTGGTGATGGTCTCCTGGGTGGTGAAGGTCTGCAGGCAGAGAGTACAGGAGTCGGTCCCCAGCCAAGGTCGGTACGGCCCAGAGCCAGAGCTCAGCAGCGGAGACCGTGTGGGTGCCCAGTTACCACACAGAGCAGTGCATGCAGGTGTGAGTCACTCCCCATCACCTCCACCCACATGTCCACAAAGCCACGATCAGTGACTGTGTCTGGGGCAGGGTCCTGGAAGTAGCAACGTCATCCTGTGATTCCAGGACTTCACAGACAGAGAAAGGGGAAACGCTAGTAAGAGCTACACCTCCACCTGCCCAGAGCCCATCCTCCGCCCCCGCCACCCCACCACAGGTCAAAGGCCAGAGCATCCTCCAGGAGCAGCTGTGGACACACCTGGGGCTCCCTTCAGCCCAGACTAGGCTGTATCTCAGAACTCAGATGGAATTCTTAATATTTAATGTGCATGGATACGAGTAAACAGGGCATAGATGACAAAAAACAAAATGCTTACATCATCTGGGCATGGCTCTGGGATCAGAAAGGAGCAGACATTAGAGACAGATCTCTGAGAAAGATGGAAACGGTCCCAGGCTGAGCGCACATTCAGTGAAGTGAGTGGGTGTGCCTAAGATGAAGGCTCATACGGACCAGTTCAGGCTTTCATCAGGTAAACTGTTTTTGCCACCAGATAAGGAAGAGTCTGAGGGCAGCTGTGCCCACCTGATCCACAAAGCATGGCTCATTCAGAGCAGCTGGGAGGGTCCAGAGTCCAGGGCAGTGGCAAAGCATCCACCACCCCCCCCCGCACCCCAACACACACAGGGTTGGGAGTCAGGCCGGGTCTGAGGGCCGTACCTTGGAGGCGATGATGAACAGGGAGGACTCGGGCTTCAGGGCGGCCAGTGTTTTGGCAATGTGGGTCCCATCGATGTTGGAGACAAACCAGACCCGGGGACCTTCTGAAGAGTATGGCTTGAGGGCTTCAGTCACCATGAGGGGTCCCTGTGGGGAGACGCAGCATCAGAAAACAAGATTCCAGGGCCCACGAGAGGTGAGAACAGCCAGGTCCCATCTCTGGAGAAACCAAGGCCCTGGATGGGACCCCTCCTCCCCCATCCCAAGGCAGCCCCCTCCTTACCAGGTCAGAGCCGCCGATGCCGATGTTGATGACATCTGTGATGGACTTGCCTGAGTACCCCTTCCATTCACCGCTCCGGACACGCTGGCACAGAGCGGGGAGATGTAATCAGCCCAGATCCCTGAGTATAAACTGCTGCTCAAATGCATCATTACTTCTGTATCCTTACACCTCAGTCCCGACTTCCAGGCCCTATCACAGGCCTACTGAGACACAGTGTCACATCCTTGCCACACTCAGCCCCAACTAGACCCTTTTTCTCATCATTAGTAAGCAGGGTGACATCCCCACCTCACAGCAACATTGTCAGAATCTGCAAAACGAGAGCAAACTTTCAGCAGAACCTAACATGACAGAGGCCAAGAGATGTGGAATGTCAACTACTGTGACTGGTCTGTGCCAGGGACAGAAATGACATACATGCAGCCAGGCTCCACATGGACCCCAGGGATTCCTGCCTCCCAGTATTCACATCCCTATAGGGTCCCCCACGCTGTACAGGGCTCACTATGCACCCATAAGGACACTGCAGAGATGACAGAGTGTGACTTCAGAAGCTGGGTCAGGAAAGACCATGCAGCTTCTGCCTTGCTCTCTTGGATAGCTCACTCTTGGGGGAGCCACCTACTATGTTACGAGAAGACTCAGTTGTATGAAGAAGCCAGTGTGGTGAGGAACAGAGGCCTTCTTCCAACAGCCAATGCCAACTCACCATCCATGAATAGGAAGTGCCTTGGAAGAGAATCCTCGAGAACCCAGCAAACCTTCAGATAACTACAGCCCTGGCCGACATCTTGAGTACAACCTCAAGAGAGACCCTCAAACCAAGACCAACCAGTTAAGCCTCAATTTCTGGTCCACAGAAACCGTGTGAGATAGTAAATGTTTACTGCTATTTTAAGCCAAGTTTGGGTGGAATTTGTTATATAATGACAAATAACTAACGCAGACTTTGGTGCCACAAGTAGAGTATTACCATAACAAAAATCTAAAAATATGGGTAGGGACTTCCCTGGTCCAACGGGTAAGACTCCGTGCTCCCAATGCAGGGGGCCCGGGTTCAATCCCTGGTTGGTGAACTAGATCCCACGTGCATGCTGCAACTAAGAGTCTTCGTGTCACAACTAAGAAGTCCACATGCCACAACTAAGATCCCGCATGCCGCAACTAAAAAGATCCCATGTGCCGCAACTAAGATCCGGCAGAGCCAAAATAAATAAATAATTTTTTTTTTTTAAATAAAAATATGGGTAAAAGCTAAAAGATCCTTGAGGAGAGTTAGTGAAAGCCTAAAAAACATTGGAAGAGACTGTTAGCAGAGGTTTAATGGTCCTCGAGGGGGCTGCTGGTACAGATTTAAAGAAGTGGGAAGAAAACACTACTGAAAATTGTAGGAAAAAGAATCCTTGTTATGTAGTGAAAGAAAATTTAATAACACTGTTGCCTGCATTAATGGGGAAAGTAAAAGATGTATCTATTATGATCTGGATGATCTAGCTATAGAGATTTTCAGGCTGTGTTATAGGAACTACCTGGCTTCTTACTGCTTACAATAAAATACAAGAGGAAAGAAACAAGCTTAATGAAGAACTTTTAAACAAAAAGAAGCCAGGAATCGCTGGATTTGAAAATTCCCAGCCTCTCCAGAAAATAACTGATGCTGAAATTAGGAGATGGATCTTTGGCAAAGTTCAAATCCAGGGCACTGTAAGAAAAGCTTCAAGAAGTAAAGCAGAGAATATAGCTGTGAAATCCTTTGTTAAGACCTCAGAAAGAACTAAGGTGGTAACACAGAGAACATTTTGGCTGAAGGTAAGGCTTCCAAAAAGCTTAAAAGTACTGTTTCTGTGGTCTTAGAAGCAATTGTAGGAAAGGACTTATCTTGAAAAAATCTGTGGGTATAGCTTTTGTCTAATGGAGTGAACCCCCCACCCCCAGTAAGCTTCACAGGAGACCCACAAAGTTTTTAAGATAACTGAATTGTCAGAAACACTACCAGCTTGGCCTGAAAGTGACAGAGATATTACAAAAGGAAAAGAGATCTCTGGGACTTCCCTGGTGGTCCAGTGGTTAAGACTTGCACTTCCAATGCAGGAGGGCGCAGGTTTGATCCCTGGTCTGAGAACTAAGATTCCACATGCCATGCAGCATGGCCAAAAAAATAATAATAATAAAAATTAAAAAGGAAAAGAGATCTTTAATATTTTTTATGTTTTAGGCCGTGGTGTGTGTATGTGTGATCTTAATTCCCCAACCAGGGATCAAACCTGTGCACTCCTGCATTGGAAGTGCAGAGTCTTAACCGCTGAACCGCCAGGGAAGTCCCAGAAAAGAGATCTTTAAAAACCTACATTTCTATAGGCAGTAAGCAGGCTGAAAAAACTAGGCAATTACAAACACAGACTACCTTTCATGTAAAAAGGATGACTAAGGGCAAAGCCAAAAGCCTTGAGGAACAATTCCCAGGCCTTGAGTCCTAACCAACCAATTGCCAACACGTGTCCTGCTCAATTTCAGAACTGCTTTGGACCAATGTTTCCTGTGTGCCTTCCACTTTCCTTCCTTTTTGAAAAGGAATTATCCTATAACAGTTATCCTACGCCTATCTCACCATTGTATGTTGGGTGTGTAGGGGATAAATAACTTGTCTACTTAATTCACGTATCTTCAGATCAAAAGGAACTGTTTTTAAGTTGTATTAAAGAAAATACAGATATATCTGTATCTAATTTAGATTATGAGGTTCTTCACTTCTAGCTGATATGGTAATGGCATATGGCTTAAGAGAAAGAGAACAGGGTATTTCACATGTGGAAGGAACATGATGAATCACTGGGAGCCAGAAGGGAGACTATGATAACCAAATTCTAAGATGGTTCCCAGCTATCCTCACCTCCTGGCACTGCATTCATGTCCTTGTGTAGTCCCTTCCCACTTCGATCAGAATTGACCTGTACAACCAAGAGGCTATTACAGAAATGAAAGAGTAACTTCTGATGCTACCTCAAGGTATTAAAAGACGTTGAGGCACTCTGCCTTGCTCTCTCTTGGATCAGTCACTCTGGGAAAAATCAGCTACCTTGTCATGAGGACATTCAACCTGTAGAGAGGTCCACAAGGTAAGGAACTAAAGCCTCCCAAATGTCAGCACTAATTGCTAGTGAGCCATCTTGAGTGCAGATCCTCCAACCCCCATCAAGCCTTCAGATGAATGTAACCTTGGGCCAACATCTTGACTACCACCTTATGAGACCTGAGCCAGAACCAGTCAACAGAAACGCTGACTGCTGTTTCCAGCTGCTCAATTCTGGAGTTATTTGTTACGCACCGATAGGAAACTAGTATACGTGGCTTTCCCCAAACCAGTAAGACCCAGTAACTTTATTTCTTTTAGATAATCATCACCTGCCATGAGCAATTTTCCATCAATACAGAAAGAAAATAAGTTGCTCAGCTTTTCAACAATCAATCTCACCATGAGTTTTGTTATAATGAAGCAGCCTAGAGGGGAACTTTGTGTATCTTTACTATTACTACATATACCCTTTATTTAACCAGATAGGGGGTCTTACAAGCACACCCGTTCTGCAACTTCCTTTTTCAACTTCACAGTATATCCTGAACAGCACGGCAGGTCAATGCAACTGTAGCTCCCTAATTCCTAATGGCGCCCAGGACTACGGTTTATGAACATACACTGACTTTACTGGTCAATCCTCTGATAAATGAGGTCAGGCTGTTTTCGGTTTTTGCCGTGACAATCAAGGTCATGGTGAACATCCTCACCCAATCTTGGCGAACTCCTGAGAGCACAGCCATGGGGAGTGTTCCTTACCATGGAATTGCTGCTATTCAGCAGCTATTCTGAACTATAAATAGCCCATCAGTCTGAGTCAGGTATCCAGCAGCCAGCTATAAGGGAGGGCTTTCCTGGAAACAGCTTCCCAGACGACCAGTGCCACACACTCTCCACATGGCATGCCGGAGCACACAAGGGCTGACCAAACAGGGCACCATGCTTCCGAGACACATCAGTTCTGCCGCTCACAGCAGATGTCTGGAAACGCCCAACCCTACATCCCATCCAAAGCCCATCACAAACACCAACCGCTCTTAAGGGACATTCTGGAATCCAGATTCTCATCAGGATCCCAAGCCTTCCTCACCCTGCAAAGTCCCACTCACTTGCCTGCCTAGCCTCTAGGATGGATGCCCAGATCACCTCCTGCCGTTTCAGGTCTGAAGATGACCAGCGACACGTGGGGGACGCTGCTCTCAGGGACCAGCTGACTAGAGCCTAGATTATCACTCCCAGAGCACGCGTACAGACATGCGTGACCCACACGTACAGACATGCACATGGCCACACAAACCGTCCAGCCCACAGACATCACCCTTGCACTCCACGCTTGAGGACATCCACCAACTCTTGCAGAATCACCGTGGGGTAGACACTGAGGCAATGGCAGGTGATGTGGGGAAATCTCTAGCTGGTCTCTGAGGCAACCCCTACACCCCCACACAGGAAAAGGAAGCACAGTTGTGTGCATTAATGCTGACACAGGGACAAGCTGCATGTGTGTGTATACGTGTGCCTGTGTTTCAAAGAAAAGACGACAGACATGCTAGGACATGCATAGGAAACTTTTGGAAGATTTACAGTAAACATTATAAAAGCTGCCTCTGGAGAGTTGGCTGGGGTGTGGTCAAGAAAATGTTCCATTTTAAATCTCGTCTAGTTCTAGACTAGGCAATAAGGGCACATGATTAAAGAGGTTAGAAAAAGCAAGTCTCTCCCTGACTATCCCATCCCTCAGGGGCCTCACTTTTCTTTTCAGAACTCTGTCCTGGCCAGATTGTCACCGTGAGCCCACAGGCGTTAGAGCTCAGGAAGGAGGCTGCTCTACTGCTGCCAGTGGTGGGTTCCCTGAGAACAGGGTCAGGGAAATTCCTGCCTTAGCAGAGGCTCCATGGCTAGCTGTCACAGAGACCACCGTCACCTCAGGCTGCCTTGAGGGCTGGGGTCCTCTCCAAGGAGCGTGGAAGGGCGGCCCATCAGGATCCCCAGATTCCCAAATACAAGCACACACACACGGCCAAGGGGAAGTCCAGCCCAGCAGCTGCTTACGTGGCAGAAAGACTTTATCTTCTCCAGGACCCTGTTGACCTCTGGCATCACATCCTTGCCATCCACCAAAATGGGTGTGTTTGACCGGTTCCGAAGGGCCACGTGCAGCACTGCCCGATCCTGGGGACGAGAGTCAGCGCGTGAAGGCCTCCACCCCAGGGCAGCCACACTCCCAGCTGGGCATGATGCAGTGTGGCCCCAAGAGTCAGCTCAGCCCTTTATCCACTGGACACGCAGGCCCTAAGGTCTGCTAGTACCATGGTCTCATACTCAAAACCCACTGTGTGCTCATGCAAATAGGGGCCACTCCAGGTCCTAGAGGGAAAGCAAGGCGTGTGCTGCTCCCTTAGGTGCTGCAGACAGTCGCAAGGGGAGGGAGACCGGAACAGGCCTGGGACAGGCCCCAACGACCCACAGATGTTCAGGGCGTGAAAAGTCAAGGAAAGCTGAACAAAGAATGAGCAAAGGCACACTGGTGACAACACAGATCAGAGACAAGCAATGACTGGCTAGAGAGGACCCAAGCTCATGAAGCCCAGTCTCATCTTTCTGGTGAAAGTACACGGTGTTTGTTGGCTCCTTTTGAAAAGTGTCCCTGGCCCTTTGGAAGTGGAGCAAAACAGGCAACTCAAGCTTCCCTCACCAAGCATCCCATCACACCCACTACTGGAAACCAAACCAGACCCTAAGTCTGTGATAGGCTCCAGGCGGCTGGCCTTAGCAAGTGAGAGCAACAGTCCCATCAAGCTGGAGGCAGCAGATGAGTCCTTGAAAGAAACAGGTCTGAGGCTCCAGGGGGACAGGAAGGGATGATCTCAGGACTCCAACGCAGGGAGAGGCTCACTAAGGTGGAGGGCTTCATGCCACACTGCCTTCACCCCGCCCAGCCCCACTCCTGTGCCACATTCTGTAGACAAATGCACCACTCCAGGAAGCCCTCCTTGATTGCCGTCTCTCAGCCTAGCCCAGCAGTGAAAGACAGGGGTGTTTGAATAGTGGCTCTGCCACTTACAGAACGACACTGGATAAGTGACTTGACCTCTGAGTTACAGGTTCCTCATGTGTAAAACGAGGATAATAACATCACGAGGATGACACTCTGAGTGCTCAGCGATTCTTATGCCTACAGGGTTCCATGGCGATTCAGGCACAGGGTGGCCCAGGCCTGGCCTTGCCACAGCTTCCTGTTGACTCCTCCCACTGAGGAGGTTGATTTTGACATGAGTCTTCTTTTCACTGACAAAACCTGTAGCAAGGATCAGAGTTAACTTCTCTGAGCATGCCTTGAGAAGCCCTCTCCCTGCAGCCTTGAGAGAGGCTGTCCCCAGGCAGACACCGGGAGCCCTTCCACGCTCATCAGACCTAGACTGCAGTCTTGGGGAAGACACACCCCAAGGCTGTGCAACTTGCTTGAGGAAATAGGCCTTTGGGCCCCTGGTTAAGCAAAAGCATTGCCTAAGAGGAGGGGTACGGACACAGGGTGATGCTGCTAACAGTCAGACGAACCCCAAAGGGAAGGAAGAGGCTGTGGAGGGTATACGGAGTCTGCCTGCTCACCTCGGTGAAGTTGATCTTCTCACCATTGAACATGCGTTCCCGAGCGGCCTCCACACCCCTGGACTTGGCCTGAGAAGAGAATACACTGAGGCCTGGTCCCACCCACGTTGGCCACCAGGAGTCCAAGGCCCCAAGCACAAGGCTTGGTGCGGCCCCCGGTGGGGCTGACAAATGGCTGCAGACGGGTGCCCTCCCCCACTGCCTGGGAAGGGTCTGCTCAGACATCAGGCACTGAGTCCCCTGGGATGCCGGTCAGAACCTGAGCCAGGGGCAGGGGCACAGGGGCAACTACTGAGATCCACTAAGAGGGGTAAGTAAAGATGCTCAAGGACCTGAGGACGCCAGTAGCCCAGCTCGTCCACAACACCATGGGTCACGGGTCAAGCCTCCCCACGCAGAACATTACCAGGTCCACCAGCATCTGCATCACAGCCTCCGTCACAAGGTTCTTGGAGTAATCCAACAGAATATGCCCATGGTTGGTGTTGAGGTTCAAGCTGCAAAAAGATGGCAGAAGCAGCTGACCACACCCCAGCCTGATCCCTGATCAGAGATGCTTCCAAAAAAAAATCCTCCCTGTGCCAAATCCAAACAAGCCTCAGCTGGCCAGCACCGTGGTGTCGTCTGTCACCTGTCCGCCCCCCAAGCCGACCTGCAGCAGCAGCACAGGGCAAGATGCAGACCCCTGGTGAGGAGCCTTTCCTCTGCTAAAACTGAGCTGGGGGATGAGAAGACGGAGCTGGGTGAGCTGCCCCTGCCTAGGCCAGAGAGTGACAATTCCCTCCCAGAGCTTCCACTCTGCGACTCAACTTACTCAGGGAAGGACCCAAATGACAGGGCTGGCCATCAGGGACTTCCAGTCTGGAGCCACGGACCTCCCCTCCCGAACCCCTGTGCCAGTGACCATTCCCGACCCCCAAGATTTTCTCCTTTCCTGGTCGTTCATGGGTCTCCGGACCTAGCCTCCTGGGCAGGAATCACGGCCCCACCTCTCCACCCTTCCATCGCGGCTCCCCGCAAATCCCCCGGGCCGGTCCCACCCTGACCGCACCCTGCAGAAGGTCCCGAGCACACTCTCGGCCGGGACCGAGTGGAAGGGGGCAGCCCTTCTGAGCCTGCTGCGTCGGCGAGGGCCCTTGCTCACAACCGCGGAGGGATGGCCTGCTTCAAACGGCAGGGACTGGTGGAGGGGGAGGGGAGAGAAATGTCCCCGTGGAGGGGAAGCGGCAGAGAGGCCCAATCCTCATGACGAAGCTGCCGGGGCGCCGAGACCTCCGGCGAGCACCCGGAAACCTGCTTCAAGGAGGCGTCAAGGACGAAGCGCGGCCTGGGCCTGCGCCCAGATCCGTAGCCGGGGGCCCCCGGGGACCGCCGCCCAGCCCTCCCGGCCCAGGCCCTGCACAGCCGGACCCCGCGCGCCGCCTCCGGGTCCGGCACGTCCGCGCCCCGCCCCTGGCCCCGCGCGCGCACCTGAAGTGGTTAAAGCGGTCCTTGTCTCCTTCGAAAAGGCGGCGCAAGTTGAGGTCAGAGCCGTGCTCGTGGTACCATGCCTGCAGCTTCTTGAACTGCGGGTTCTGGGTGAGCGCGGCCATGGCGAGAGCGGCAGAGAACACGGACTGGGACAAGCACGGAGGAGGAAGCTGGGCGGGTGGCGCGCGGCAGGCGGAGGAGCGGCGAGCGCAGCGAGCTTTAAGGCGCAGGCGCCCGGCTCCGCTCCGCCCCGTCCCCGCCCCCGCCCTCCTCTCTGAGGTCCGCGCCCGAGGGGCAACCTGGTCCGCAGCCGAGGCTCGGGGGCCTCAGCTCTTCTCGCCTTGCCACCGGCGGCCTCTTGGGCTGCTGCTCTGCCGACCTCTGCCTGGAAGTGACTGAGGAACAGAGGCAGAGCCCCGGCCTGCTTCATTAGTTCGTTCATTCACCCACTTAACCCAACTCCTTACAACACTTCAGTGTTACAGGTGCTGCGGCTATGTAGGTGACAAGTAAAATATATGGCATATCTGATGCTGGGAGGTGCTAGTGAGATAAGGAACGCTGGAAAGGGTGCTGGGAATAGGGGTTGCAATTCTGAATAGAATCGTCAAGGCAAAACTCACTCAGGTGACATTTGAGCAAAAGCCTGAAGAAGGTGAGGAAGCAAGCCAGTTGGCTATCTGGGGGAGAAGTGTTCAGGCAAAGGGAAGAGCAACTGCAAAATTCCCGAGGAGAGCATGCTTAGATGTTTCAGCAACAGCAAGAGGCAAGTGTGGCCGGAGGGGAGTGAATGAGGGGAGAGTGATAGAAGATGAGGTCACAGAGGGAAGGAAGGCAGTAAGTCATCGGCAGGGCTTTGGTTTTTATTCCGAGAGAGATGGGAAGCCATTGAAAGGCTTAAGCAAAGGAGGGACATCATCGGACGTGTTTTACAAAGGATCAGACCAACAGTTCAGTAGGCATGAAAGTGAGGACAACAGGACGCTACAGCAATAATGCAGGCCAGGAATGAAGGTGTCAAGGTAGGAGGAGTTGGCTGTGGTGATCTAGATATATTGAGTGAAGAATTAAGAGAAAGAAAAATAACAGTCAATGATGACATCCAGTTTTTTACCCGAGTTCCTGGAAAAATGGAATTGCCATTGTATCTTGGAGAAATACAAATTTTAGGGGGAAGGTCATAATCTTGTTTTTTGACATGTTAAGTTTTCCAAACCTATTAGACATCTAAGTGGAAGTGTTAAGTTCGGTGTTCGCGTCTGGAGCATGAAGAGAGACGGTTCAAGCAAGAGGAAACACTTGGGAGTCATGAGTGAATAGGTAGCACTTGAAGTCACGAGCCTAGAGGAGAGTTTTGGTGAGACGGAGTAAATATAGTCAGAGAGAAGAGGTCCAAGAACTGGGCACCCAAATTGAGCTTCTCCATCGCCCAGTTCCCCCAGAAATGCCATCCGTCTAGGAGTGTGCCCTGTCCTGCTGCAGACCCAGGCCTAGGTCTTCCTCTGGCCCACCTCCCAGTTCCATGCAGTCGCTGCCACCTCTGGCCTCTGCAAATGGCTTTTCTCTCTCAGCCAGAATTATTTGAGATGAAGGAAAAAAGAGAGCGGCCAAAGACTGAAGAAATGAATGGTCACAGGACTTTGCAGGCAACAGCCCTGTCCACAAAGCCCTTATTTAGCCAGAGTTTTGGGGCAACTGTCAACTCTGAGATTTAACTCGGCTTCCCGTACCCAGCACAACCCTGACAGTTGCTGAACAGCATCTGGTCTACTAGAGTTTCTGAGAAACACTCCAGAGTTCCCCAGCCAAGCAGTTGACTGCACAGAACAGCACTCCCACCCCTCGATCCTGTGTTTCAGAACAGAACTTCATCCAATAGGAAGGCCAGTCTCAGTAGCCATTACCCCATCATCCACTTGCCCTATGACTCCTCAGATGACTCTAACCCAGCAGTAGCCACTGACTCCTTTTCTAGTAGGCTCTTTTTGGTGATCACAGTGGACATCTGTTCATCTGTTGTCTTTGTCTGAAACCACTACCTCTCACCCTTAGGTTTCTTCCTCTGCCTCCCTGATTGCATCAGAGATGAACACATGACCTAAGCCCGCCAAACAGGGTTCTTTCCTGGGACCCAAAGCCAGCAGGAGAAACTCAGTTTTCTGTAGTGTTAAGCTGCCTTTCAGAAAGGACAGACCCGAGGTTCAGTCCCTGGTCTCATGGAAAACAATGGAGAGTGTGACCTCCAGAGAGATGTCAGGGTGAACCTCATAGGGCCCAAGTTCCTGGGGCCAGGTCACCTCTGTCTGCAGCTGGAACACAAATCGAATCAGTTATTTCCCTTAGTGTTGATGTTGTTCTGAGCTGAGCTGTCATTTACAACTCCAAGTGTTTCCAAAAATGTTATGGATGTTCACCTGCCCACTGCCACACTGTCCTCCCCAATGTCCTCTCTCATCCACCCAAAACCCATAGGAGCAGCTGGGGTACTGAAGAGGCAGGAGGCGAGACCTCCGATGATTACCTTTTTGAAGGTTTCATCTTCTTTTTAACATTCTATAATGTACACGTCCAGCATTTTGGCCTCTCTTATTCCCAGTAGCTTCAACTATTCCAGATTTCCCAGATATTCTCAGATTTCCCCATAATATATATATATATATTTTTTGCAGACACGCAGGCTCAGCGGCCATGGCTCACGGGCCCAGCCGCTCCGCGCCACGTGGGATCTTCCCAGACCAGGGCACGAACCCGCATCCCCTGCAGCGGCAGGCGGACTCTCAACCACTGCGCCACCAGGGAAGCCCTCCCCATAATATTTTAAGTTTAACGTTGTACTTTGAAATTCCAGGGACTTGGGCTTCCCTGGTGGCGCAGTGGTTAAGAATCCGCCTGCCAATGCAGGGGACACGGGTTCGATCCCTGGTCCGGGAAGATACCACATGCCACAGAGCAACTAAACCCGTACACCACAACTACTGAGCCTGCACTCTAGAGCCCGCAAGCCACAACTACTGAGCCCACGTGCCACAACTACTGAAGCTCACGCGCCTAGAGCCTGTGCTCCGCAACAAGAGAAGCCAGTGCAATGAGAAGCCCGTGCACCGCAACAAAGAGTAGCCCCCGCTCACCACAACTAGAGAAGGCCTGCCTGCAGCAACGAAGATCCAATGCAGCCAAAAATAAATAAGTAGATAAATTAATTAAAAAAAAACTATAGAGTTTTCCAATTAAAAAAAAAGAAATTCCAGTTATGTGGATTTTCTGTTAGCAGAAAACTAGGTTCCTATCTGGAGGACCATAACTCACAGTAGCTAAGGAGAGAAAATGCAAAAAAGGAGTAGCTCAAAGGCAAGCCATTATTAACTGAAAGCCATTCATCACCCAACTACTAACATGGGTACTTTACTACTCCCACCAGTTTACTGTGTGCAGAGCTCTGTGCTAAATTCTCTCCCACATAACCTTCATAGCAGCCCCATGAGGGATATCCTGTTGTCCTCCCCACTTAAGACAGGTTAAGAAATCTGAAAATAGCCGTTCTGCTACTAAGTAGAGAATTAACTCAAGGTTGCCCCATTCCTGAGCCCAGCTCTTAATCACAACCCTGTCCTGCCTGCCACTTCCTGACTCTTCAGCCTTGGGAAGAAGGTACAGGGAAAGTGGAGGAGCAGGCAATCCCCTCCTGCCCTCCCCATTATCCCAGTTCTAACATCAAGTAGGCCTTTGTGGTATTAAATCTGATTGACAGGGTAGAATTTTACAAGTGGAAATGGCCAAGAATGACATCTCCAACGGAAAGGACAGCAGCATGGGCAAAGACAGAGGTAGGAGAATACAACCACTGGATTAACACTGGTCCCCTTGGAGTGGATCTAAGGATCTGTGTGGGGCAGTAGAGAGAAACTCACCAGGAAAGGTGCAGTGTGTGGAAGGGATCGGACATTGGAGTGTGGGGTGGCCTCTCTAACCAAATCTTGGGGGAGTGGAGTGGGGCCTGTAATTTGGAAAAATAGTAACTTAAGGTAATTTTATGTTGACAAACGTTAAACGTGTTTTCTACCACCATCACCACAATCGGCACCACATGCTGTGCTAAGCCCCGTCTGCAAACCGCACGGTATAGGGTTCAGAATCCAGGGGAAGTGAAGCTCTCGGAGGGCTACCTGCACCCAGGCCAAGGGCTGACAATCACAACCGAAAGAAAACCTGGCTCAGAAAGTTCAACAGACTCTGCTCCAGTCAGTCAGGCACCTTCAAGTGCCCTCAGCAAAATAGTATGAGCCGGCAGAGGAGTGGATTGAAGGGTAGACTTAAGTCAGGCCTCAGTTCACGGCCGCTGGACAGGGGTCAGGCAGGACCTGGAGACCAGGGGATCACCAGGACAAGGGCAAAGGGAGGTTCGGGGACAGGGCGACGGCCGGAGGCTGAAGGAGGTCGGGTGTGGGGCGATACACGCCGACGGATTTTCGCGAGCTGCTCCGGGGAGGCGCACCCACCGAGGGTGCTGAGTCACGCTGACCAGGAAAGGGCAAGAAATCGCGGTTCGCCGGAGATACGGGGATCTCCTGGCACTGGGCCCACTCTCCGGAGGTGCGGCGCGCATGCGTCTACGCGCAGGGAAAGCGGGATCAGCTCAGGTAGTGAGGAGGTACGCACGCGTCTGCGTGTGGGCTCGCACGTCCGGGGGGTGCAAGTGTGCGCATGTCCCCGAGCCGGGACGGGATAGGGGGGCAGACCGCGGAAGTCGCAGACGCCTCTACCCGCACGTCTGAGGTGGACGTGTGCGCACAAGTGCGCATACTCCGGGTTGGGGCGGACTGCGCGTGCGCAGACTAGGAGACCCGCGGACGGGGGAGCCAGCGCCCCCAGGAGGGTCGGAGCTCGTACTGCGTGCTTCGTGCTGTTCGCCTATTCGGCCGAGTATTATCGCTTCGGGATGTCGCCACACACTTTTCCCTTTGAATCCACTGTTAGGTTTTTAAAAAGAATTTCCCCACCGCACATGGGCATGAGTTTCCAGCAGAAGAGAAAACTCTGTACTTAGTTGAGCTACAGAGCCCTACCCGCAGCTCCTAGCGTCAGTCCCTCCTTGCAGCTCTAGTACAAACACTGATCATGGTGTATTCTTTCAGCCCGACGAGAGAACCGGTTTATTTTAAGGCTAGTTCTATTTTTCGCCCTGTATTAGAATTTGCCTCTGGCCTTAGCAACACCTCGTTTCGTCTGGCTTGTCTTGAGTTGCTTCGAGCTGTTCTGCACCCTGCACATGTGGCCATGAAGGAGACTCGCTCCTTGCTCTACTGAGGCCTTGGTTCAGGTGAGAGAGAAACATACAAACACACATTCCAGCGGAGTGCTAAGTGCTGTAGTGAAAAGCAAAGCTGGGGGGAGGCTGGGCTCTGGCCCAACAGAACTGGAGAGGCCCAGGCAGGTGGGCACTGGGTGGGGGGTGGGGGTGGGAGGCCTCCTTGAGGTAGCAGGGGTGTATGGGACACCCTGGGGCCTGAGAAGGAAAGGCAGCAGCTAGGGGAGGACCAGGTTGATGGCAGTGGAGATGTAAGAACATGGTGGAATTTAAATGTGCTTGCAGATGCACTTGTAGGACTTGCTGCTTAAGTGAATGAGGAGAGTAAAGACGATCAAGAATGTCTGCCTGTGCGCTGGGTGGATGAATAGTGGCACCTCTTACCAAGATTGGGAAAGAAGGGGTTGTCTTCCCTCAAAGACTGAGTTTTACGGTCACAGACTGCATCTTCTGTGCAGCCCTGGCTCCCATCCTAGCAAGGGCCTCCCCCCTAGGTGACAATAGTAAATGTTGAAATGAATGACACTCCTGAAGCAATCCTTCCTCCTCACCTAGGTCCACATCCCCAACTCAGTCCCAATATAAGCCACATCCAGTCCGCCTCACAGACAAGCAGAGGCCTGTGCCCAGCCAGCAGACCTCTGTGGAATCATAAGTGCAGCTGTTTGTGTTACTTGCAGGAGCCTGTCCCTGGAGGTTCCTCAGACTCCCATGCACATATGGTTGGCAGCCTGACAGTCATGTTGTCCACATACATGGCTTTTTGGTAATTGAAGAGCCATCTCCAGATCAGGAAGCAGATCACAAGAGGGGTCACACAGAGCACAGAGGAACATCCTTTCACAGCACCATGGCTGGAATGCAGTGTTTCAGCTACGCTCCTAGAGCTGGACGCCCCAGTCTCCCAGCATCCCCTGGTGGAAAAAGAGGGGCACCGTCCTCATAAGGACCTCACCTACCTGTGTGTCGTCCTCCATTTCTCGGCTGAGCTAAAGCCTCCAAGGACCTTCTTGGGGCTCCGGTGAACATCTGTTCTGCTTCCATCCCCACCCACCTGGCATGGAGCTGGGGCTACGGGACTCCTGTCTCCACCACTGTTGTGAATCAGAAGTCAGGGAACGGCACCAGGTACTAGTGTTAAATGGGAACACGTTTGAATAAAATGTGTTTTTCTGTCTAGCATTTTAATGTGTCTTCCAGTGTCTTCCTTAGCATACCCACGCAACATGGCTGTTCCTAAGCAGCCTTGTCCTGAGGTGCACTTAGAAGGCTCTAGGACTAAGTCCTCATGCTCAGCTTTTAGGCATCTCAGCAGAAAGAAGCCTGAGTGGTACTTGTACGGGTAGGTTATATATTAATGCTCACTTACTCCATTATCCTAAGTTCATGAAAAAAGTTTCAATCAAATGCTGTCTTGCTGTAAATGAAAATGAGCTGAAATTCCCCTGTAACCCACCTTTTGTGGTTCCCATTTTGCAATCTTTCCATCTCCATTAGCAGGATGGCATCAGCCAGTGAGACTAGTCCTTCTTGCCCCTGTGAGGCAGGGTCTGTCTGCCACATAGTGGGTCCCTGGCAGAACTGGGGGAGATCATCCCTGCATCTGCTCCTGGAAAGGCTGGCTGGGCAGCTCACAAGCGCCCATGTTTGGTGGAATGTGTGTGTTGGCATATCACAACCCAAGGAGAGAGTCTGCATCCTTCCAGGTGACCTCCTTCACCACGACATTGGCTCTGCCCACACAGAGACCTCTTCCAGCTTTGGCCTTCAGGAAGCTAACAGGAGAGGTGTGGTAGGTTGTCCTGCTTTCTGCCCACCCACCCCAGCTCATCCTAATACCCCCAGTGGTATTACCCTTGCAAGGGCTCAGAATCAGACGACAGGCCGACCTAAACGTACTTGGGTGCAGCTTTTCAAAGTAATGAACCAGACAGGGCTGCTGACATGGTATCTGCTGCAGTTCATTTTCAACAGAGATACAAAAATTATTAAATGTATATTTTAATAAAGCCAATAGTTATTTTACTTATAGGAGCTTTAAAAGTAAGATACAAAATGTAGAGTTCCAGTTTGGAAGCGCTGTAACTAGTCACACGAGCAACGCAGCCACGCCTGGCCACACAAAGGACACACACACACACACGCACACACATGCGCTTTGGCGAGACCCCTCTGCCGAGCGCAGCACCTGGAATTACCAGTATTCAGAGCAAGGCGGTGCTGAGAACACAGCACCTACAAGGAGACCACACAAACAGCTTCACACAGTCTCATAGCCCATGGAGATGCAATCACAAAATGTCTTCCTTACTTGAGAAAAACAGACTGGAAAGTGACAATTAGCAATGTTGATGTCACCTGCGCTGGAGCATCAAGGACTGACCTCTGTCCAGGATGAGGTCTTTGGGGAGGCACTATTAAAACAAGAGTACTTCAGTATAACAGAACTTGAAACACAGGGTACTGTAGACACATTACTGAAGGAAATAGAAAGCTATCTAACAAGTAAAACAGCCACGGACAACTTCAACAGTGATTAGTGCACACACGGTGACAGCTAACACAGACAAGAGCCACGCAGGGTTGGCGCAAAGCACGTGCCTGAAAAGTCTATGTACAAAATAGTTCTCTGTAAACATGGTGAGGTGACTGTTCAGAACCCACGGTGAAAGGATCATGAGTACAGGCAGCAATGGCATCCGCACACAGCACAAAAGACAACACCCGAGGCCTGGAAACAGCCTGGCAACACAGTACTAAAAATTCAGATGGCTGGGCTCAGACACCCTAAGGGTCCTCTATAATTAGTGTGTATACGACATATATATATATATATTCTTTTTGGTATTTTTAAATATAAATTTACTTATATCCATAGAAAAATGAGAACATAACTGTGTTATTACAATCTTTGCTGGAAAAGCTTATATGGAGTTAGAAAGAATAAACCATTTATTAGTAGTTAACATATATTAAAATGGTTTAATGATTTAAGAAAATATAAAAAAAATATTAATACTGTCAAACTTTCATACCAGAAAATATTATGGATTTTTCTCAATTAGACTTTTTCAAAGATGAAATATGAAACTTTTAAATAAGTTTTATATAAAGAACTTCTGTAACCTCAATTAATATACAGTGGGGTATGCCTAGTCTATATAGATATATTTATTATTTCTCAATTTAAGCACCATTCAATTCTTCTGGATCCATTCTGGCTGGAAAAATATCCCTAAATCCACAGGATGGTATCTATTTAATAGCACGTTAACTGAAAATGAGGTTTGTTTTTTTTTTTTAAAGAAAAAACTTTTAAATTAATTCCTATCAACATCCTAATTGGTTTGTCTTGAGCCAGCTCACAATGTTACTGCAATTTCAAGTGTCTCTCTGCAGCCCCTGACCACACCTCCACGTTTGAGACTGTGTCGAAGCCTCTGGCCACGTGTGGAAGGACCTGAGGGCTGAAGGTGTAGCTTCATCCTGCAGGCGGACAGCAACCAGCTGGCTCATCTCCACGCACCATAAGGGCTATGTCTCCGACATGATTTATGATCCTGCTTTTGTAAATCTGGCAGAGGCTGCACCCCCTGGGTGCTGCTGTGGGGTGGCAAGGGGCTGTCCACCTACAGAAAACCCAGGTGATTGCTTCTGATCACAAATATTCTATACTTTGCCCAGTTCGTATAAGCTTAAATAAAGATAGTGTTGAACAAACCTCCAGCCACTCTATTTGTTATCTTAAAATATTCAATGCATTTTAGGCAGGAGATGTTTTAACTAAAAACCTATATGAAAAATAGCTATAAAATACAGTGATTGGTGTGTGTGGTCAGTCATCACTCAGTGTGTTAAGGAGGGGGAAGGGGAGGGTTTCAGAAGAATGGTCAGTTTTGCTCTCAGCCTTCAGGCCTGAGGCCTCCCCAACACACACAGTGGGACTACAAACTTAAGAGAGCTGTGTTTCTCAAAGTGTGGCCTGTGGCCCACCTGCATCAGAATCACCAGAGGTGCTTATTAAACTCGAAGATCCCCCAGCATCTCCCTGAGGAGGGTCAGAAAACTCCATCTTCAGCTGGCCCTCCAGGCGTCTGATGCCTCCAAAGTTTTGAGAAGCCAGGCCTTAAAGGCTTGGAGTTGCCAACCACCCCCATCCCCAAGGATCCCTGCCTGGGACAGGGGTGCACTGGTCCTCTGGGGGGCTGGTGCCAGCTAGTTAGCCCTGGGGTGGGGACACTGGCCCCAATAGCTCTGAGCAGGCAGGCAGGCTGGTCCTGGGTCAGTACTGGGGCAAGTAGGCTGGCCTGCGCTCAGCCTTCCCGGGGAAGGCCTTGAAGCCCTTGGGCGCTGCCTTGTGTGCCGGTGGGGGTGCGGGCTGCGGCGGGGTCTGCACGTAGGTGAAGGAGGCGGCGCTGCAGTCGCTGGTAGCGGCCCACACTGGGGACTGCAGCATCTGCATGGTGTCATTCCACTGGCTGCCAGGGCTGGCAACTGCATAGAGTGGTGCACTTGGGCCAGGCAGGGTGCTGGGCAGCGGGGAAGGGTGTTGCCAGGGGGCTTTGGGTGGCCACGTTTTGGTTTTGTTATCCTGAGAGACAGAAGAGGGTTCTTAGTGGCATTTCTGGCAACTGATCATCTTTTCCCACCTCCCCAGATCTCTGGTCCTTATACCCACTGAGAAAACAGGGTGAGAGCCCCAGCCCTCCCCACAGTTCTGGAGCAGCACGTCTAACAGAACTCGCAACATTTCAGACAGAAATGTTCTATGTCTGCGCCATCTAGTACAGTAGCTGCTCACCGCACATGGCCAGTGCAACTGAAGAACTCGATCTTTCTTTATATTTAAGTAATTTCAATTTAAGTAGCTACATGTGGCTAATGGCTGTCATGTTAGACAGCACAGCCCCAGAACTTCCTCTACATGTGGCTCTGAGTCAGCTGAGATGGCTAATCATTTAGACAAAAATCACAGGAAGAAAGTTGTTCACCACAAAGAACCCCTCATATCTTTGAGGCCCTCTTAAAAGTTAAGCTTTGGAACCTTACTCATGGTCTGTACCCATAAAGCCAGCCCTCTGTGGAGAGAGCAGGGCCCACAATACCTGGTTCACGTCCTCCACTGTGGTAAGAAGAGGCGGTGAGGGCAGCGTGCTGGTCTCCTGCTCTCCACTGCTGTGCTTCCTGAAAGAACCAAGAGCTCAGTGCAGTGGTCACCTGGCTTCCCGTCCAGCTTCTCTCTAGAGGACACCCTAGCCACTTGGCTCAGGTGTCTTCAGGCACTGGTTCTAGGTGGGGAGGCCTTGGGGCCACCGCATGCAGGGGACTAAGGTGGGTCACCGTGGAGTGGCGCACTCAGCAGGCCGTCACAGGGCTGGGCTGGGGCAGAGGTGGCGGGCATGAAGACTGGCACTGGCTGTTTCAGCTGCTGAGTCCACCAGCTCCAGCCTTTTGTTAATTTATTCAACACATACAGACTGATTGTTTACCATACACTGGGGATAGGTGACAAAAACAAAACAAAAGGCTGTTAGTTTTACTACTAACATGAAAAAATTTCTGTTATTATGTTGAATGAAAGAGGCAGGCATAGCAGGCAGAGAGCCAAGTAAACCAGTCTATCAGCGCTGCTGCGTGCAGACAGCAGCCTCTGCAGAGGTGGTGCTACAAGTGCCTTTCTAGACGTCCAGTCAGCCTCTCTTTCTTGTGCCTAAAACAGAAGCCTTCAGATCTCTCCAAGGCTCAGTCCTGCTCTTCCCACAGTCCTCCGTGCCTCAGTCCACGGCACCCTCTTTCACACACATGCTCAGGCCAAAAACTTGCGTCTCACCCTTGATTCTTCTCTCTCTCACATACCCCACTGACAATTTCTCACCAGTTGCTCTAACATTTTGTTCAGCTTTCTGCTCATCAGAGGCCTCCCTGACTGCCATTCAGAACACAGAAAATCCACCTTTCCCCTCATTCTCTGCCCTCATACCCTACTTTATTTTTCTTCATAGCACCTACTCCAAACTGACATATTTGGGATTTTTTTTATCGGCCTTCCTTCAATCGAATATCAGTTTCATGAGGAAGGGGACTTTGATTTGTTTGCCGCTGTATCACCAGTGCCTGGTACATGATGGGTGCTACTGAATAAATGAAGGTGTCCCTCCCCCGCCCAAATTCAAATGCTAAAGCCCTAACTTCCAGTACCTCAGAATGTGACTGTATTTAGAGATAAGCTGTTTAAACAACTAATTAAGCTAAAATGAAGTCATTAGGGTGAGCTCCAACCCAATATGACTAGTGTCCTTATAATAAGAGAAGATTAGGACACAGACACACAGAGAGAAGACCATGTGAGGATACAGGGAAAAGACGGCCACCTGCAAGCAAAGGAGAGAGGCCTCAGAAGAAATCAACCCTGCTGACACCTTGATCTCAAGACTTCTAGCCTCCAGAACTACGAGAAAATAAATTCTTGTCGTTAAGTCCCCAGTCTGTGTTTCTTTGATATGGTTGCCCTAGCAAACAAATACAGTGTTTGTGAGAATTAAGTGAGAAAATGTACATGAATGCTTAACCCAGGGCCTGGCACAAAGAATGCACCCTAGCTTGTATCAGCAATCACTGTCATCACCACCGTAACTGCTCTGTGCATCCTACTCTGTGTGACTCAGGTACCCTTCCATCTTTATCTACCTGCTCCCCATTGCTCATCCAATGAAGCCTGACCCTGTGACACGAGGGCCATGCTACGTGGCCTCCCTGTCCCCTCCACAGCATGACTTCTGATGCCCTGGCGACCGTGCATGCTCTCTATTCCTGCCCATGTCCTTTAGAACGCCACCTCTGGGCCTCTGCTTCCTCACACCCACAACAGTCTCTGCATTTCTTTCTAAACAAATTCTTCTCTTATTTCAGGGCCCATTTTAATTTTTGTGACTACTTGTGAAAACTTCAGATCTGAATATACTATGTAACTATTTTTTTCAACTTTGAAATACCATTCAGGGGTCATTTTATCCAGTTCCACCTTTGACAAAGAAATAGAGGGTCAGAGAGGGCCAGGCCCAAGTTCGGAGGTGCAAAGCCTGTTGGAGAGTCCAGTTAGAACTTGGTTGTCCTGGTCCTGCTCCTCCCACGGAAAGGGCTGCCTCCGGTAAGGCACAGACCAGCATCAGCAGACCTGGTTCTCCACAATACTCCCTGCCTGTCATACTGGTATTGTGGGCTACCACTTGCATGAGGCTGTTCTACCAGCAAAAACTCAACCCAACTTTAAGTCACCACACAAGCTTCGGCAAGACAGTACTGGAAGAGGCCCTCTGCCTCTTTCACGCACGGGTGACTGGGAGTGATGGGGCTACTGAACTTTGTAAGAGGAATAGCTGTGGTTCACATTTACAGACCCCTCTGTTCTTTGGTTTAAAATTTCTTCATACCTTCTCTGCTTGACAGCAGCAACGAGGTCAGGACCTGAAAACATGGAGAACAAGCTGTCCCCATTGGCGGAGGACGTCTCGTCACTCGAGCTGGCCGAATCTCCCTGAGCACCCGACCAGCCGCTGTGCAGGCCATCCCTGAAAGCCAAAGAGAGGAGCTGGTTCTGGGCCTCCTGAAGCCAGCCTGGACACTGGCTGGACAGCCCGAGGCCAGCCCTCACCCCCACCCCGGCCCTAAAACAACAGTCTTTTCCCTGTACTCATCTCACAACCCAAGAGTGGTCTCTTGTCTCTCTCCTTCTTCTAAAAACTCCTCAGAAGCCTGTGGTTTATAGATGAAATTCATTTTAGACCAAACAAAAAGCTGAGATGGTCTTTAGCTGTGCAGTTATTAACCAGGTAGCAGAAAGAGATGTAAAAAAAAATCAGTCCTCAGATGTCTTTATGATGAAAATCCACAGTTCTCTCAATACACTGAACTGAAAACCTTTGGTTTTTGTAGGCTACAAGGATCACATTCCATAAATGATACAGGTTTCATAGCCATGCTCATTTCAGCTAAAGACCGTGTTAAACATGCAATTACTTCACAAACACCACCAAATAAGATCCTTGTCTAGAGCAGAAGAGCCTGTCTCAAAAATCACCAATTTATATCAATGGTGTCTTCATAGGGACACAACATGCCACTTGGCATCCTACAGTCAGTCACAAAACTCTGACCCCCTGAGAATTTGACCATGTGCCACTCTCTCACGTGGGGGCCTAGAAATGAACTGCCTGATAAGGGTGCACAAAGGCCCCATGGGGAACACCCAGGTCCCAAACTCAGCTTCCCTCCCACATCCAGCACTCACCCTTCTGCAAAGAACTCTGGGAAAGGCCAGGTCCGATGGGCATCATCCATGGGTGGCCAATGGCCCCGGGGGTTGCCAGGGCGGCGACCGTGTTGGACTTGCCGCTTCTGCTGCATTGCTTGGCTCACTCCTGCCACATAGCGTGCAAACTCGGGGTCTGAACCCACTGTGTTAAGACAAAGGGATAAACAAGATTTGGGGTCAAACTGGCCTCTTTGTTTTCTTCCCTACCTTCTGAGGATGTCTTGGTGACACACACAGTGAAAAGTGGTGACGGGCTACCAGGCTTGTGGCCCAGAGAGGGCTGCAGGATTTGCCCTGCAGTCTGCTGTGGTGAGATGGGGATTTCAGTACATGGGTCTGAAGATGGGGTATGGTGTGTGCATAGGGACTGTCAGGAAGGGGCATGCCTAGGACTGGGGCAGGCTGAATGTGCACAAAGACAAAACAAAGAGAGAACAAAAAGGTTTGCTTTAGCCATGACTAAATTTTAAAGACAAATGCTAGTTATGTTAAAACTTCCCAGGGACTTCCCTGGCAGTCCAGTGGTTAAGACTTCGCCTTCCAATGCAGGGGGTGCGGGTTCAACCCCTGGTCAGGGAGTTAAAATCCCACATGCCTTGGGGCCAAAAAAACCAAAACATAAAACAGAAGCAATACTGTAACAAATTCAATAAAGACTTTAAAAATGGTCCACATCCAAAAAAAAAACCCAAAACAAAACAAAACAAAAAAACTTTCCAGTGTGTGGTGCTACATACTTAACAACTAAGAAAATCAGATGATGACTTCAGCCAAGAAATAAGCTGAAGGTTATAAAAGCATCAGGGTCAGATGGAGAATATCTGCCCTTCCCCCTTGGGCTCAACTCTGATCCAGTATTTTCCTGGCTATTGAAGGCAGACCTGCTAATTCAGTTTGAAGATAATAAGAGTGGTAACGAATAAGATAAAATTTTAAAATGCATTAAGAGGTAGATGGAAACGTACTGGACAGAACTGAGTAAGGATGTGCAGGGCAGTACAAGTAGGAGGAAAAACAGCATAGGAGAAATTCAGAGAAAGTCAAACAAAAAGATATGGTAGGAAAACATCTATAGGTCACAAACTGAATAGGACTCAGCAGTGTATACTTTTTAGCTTCAAGTTGGGAAAGACACTAGGGCTCAATCCCACTCTTAGCTTTTTCTCTCAGGGAGCTGCCATGTGTGCACTGCACAAAGATGCCCACACCGGGTAGAGCAGGGGCTGTGTGTGCCTGTCCAGAGGGGGCACTCTGTTCTAGCTGCCCCTGCCTGAGAGGGTGCCTTCTGTAATTCATCCATCCAGAATGACCTTTCTTAATTTGAAAAAAGGGCTACGTAGACCTTATGCCCTTGGAGTGGAAGCTACATTAAGAACTTGAAGATCAGAAAGGCACATCCAGAAGGAAAAGCTAGTAGGATTCCTAGGCTAAAGACATAAAGGCTGTTCAGGCCTCAATAGAGATCAAAGATGATAAAATTCTGCCAAACACCATTTATACTCTGGATTTAATTACCGGACTGTCAAAAAATGTACACACTGGGGCTTCCCTGGTGGCGCAGTGGTTGAGAGTCCACCTGCCGATGCAGGGGACACGGGTTCGTGCCCTGGTCCAGGAAGATCCCACATGCCGCAGAGCGGCTAGGCCCATAAGCCATGGCCGCTGAGCCAGCATGTCCGGAGCCTGTGCTCCGCAACGAGAGAGGCCACGACAGTGAGAGGCCCACATAAGGCAAAAAAAAAAAAAAAAAAAAAAAAAAAAATGTACACACTGTTTATCAGCAATTGAGAAAATGTGCCACGCCCACTCAGCTGGTGGCAGGCAGGTGGGCTTGCTCTTCCATAGCAGGGTGGAACTGTTTGCCCTTCCCCACATCCCCAGGGGTTCCCCACACCCACTCACCCAAGGAGAGCAAGAACAAGAGAGCATGAGCAGCAGTATGAGGAATTCTGAGAAGACATACGAAAACATTTCTTTCCTTTAATAGTTAATGCTGGGTTCATTTAGTAGGGAATCTCCTCTTCTGGTGGTTATTTATATAAATATGTGCTATATTTACACTATTTCACAGCCCTTGTGAATGAAATATATTTTCCACTTCCATGTACCATTTGCTAAATTAGAGGAAAAAAGTAATCGATTTCTATATATTTACCTTGCATCTACCCACCTTACCAGATTCACTTACTAATTCTGGAAATTTTTTATTAAGGAGGCTTGTTTTTTTAAATTCTATTTCCAGCAAAGAGATGTGCTCTTTAATCTACTCTTTTCTAAAGCTTATACCACTTATCTCCTTTGTTTTTGTCTTGCTACATTTGCCAGAAAGTTCAAGACAAAGTTACATGCTATTGGTGGTAGCAGTTGCCACCCTGTCTGGGTCTTGATTTTAACTGGAATGCTTTTGTTTCACTATACAAAGTACTACTTGCTACTGGTTTTTGGTAGATAAGTCTTTCATATTCAAGACATTTTCTTCTATTTATGTTTTACTTCGAGGGGTTTACTTAAGAATTGCTGGTTAAGAATTGTTTACTTAAGAATTACTTAAGAATTGTTTACTTAAGAATTGCTACTTAAGAATTGTCTTTTACCAAATGTTTTTACGGCATCTATTGCTGTATGAGTTTTTCTCATATTGGTTGAAATGACAGATTACTGTACAGGAGCAGAGTTCCTTGTACTGCCCTACCTTACACTGCTGAAGTAAACCAGATATAACTCCTTCGATACACTGCTAGATTTTCTTGCATCTATCTACACTCATAAAAAGTTTTTATGGTAAAATCATGTTGGCTTCATAACTCCCTTTCCAATCTCTTCTCCTGGAATAGAACCGGGCAGGTTTTCCACTTCTTGGTGCAATTTTGGTAATGTATGTTTTATTAGGAAAAAATCCATTTTCCATTCAGTTTTTATGTGTGTTGTCATCACGTCATATGTGATAATGTCTTAAAGTTCTTTTAATCTCTCCTATACCTGTAGTTATGTCTCCTTTCTCTATCCTAATCTTGTTTCTCTTTGCTCTCTCTTAATCAGCATTATAATAAATTGGTTTCTCTATTTTATTGGTCTTCTAAAGACCCTTCTTTTAGATTTATTTACAATGTCTATTATATTTTTCTTTTAAATTTAATTAGCTTTGGCTTTTACCCTTTTTTTTAAATTGAAGTATAGTTGATTTACAATATTATGTTAGTTTCAGGTGTACAACAACTTTTATCCTTAACTAATTCCTCCTCCTAGTTTATCTTTGTTTTGTTTCTAAATTCTTTTTCTAATTTCCTAAGATAACTCTGGTGAATCTTCACACTGTCTAGGCCAGGAAAAGCTATATTCTATGAAGGCAGGAGGGTGCCTTACTACCTTTCACTGGTTCTAGAGTTTAGGCAAAAACGAATCACAGAACAGGTTATGTAATCAGGAAAAAAGCAGCCCACGAAGGGCCAGCCATTTTAGCTCCCATGAATGGGAGCCCTCTTGAACTATGGGACTTTGAGCCATTCAACTTCTCTCAGCCTCAATTCTGCCCTCTATAAAGTGAGAAAATTAGTTCCACTTACCTTATCAGACTCATTCTAACCACTGCTTCCTACCTTTGCTGGAACTGTCCAATACTTGCCATCAGACAGTGAGAAAGGGTCTTTAAAGGGGGATTAAGTCACTGCCTCATATAAGTAAGGATGTGGTAGATGGGCCCTATGAAGTCTTTGGTGATAATATTTAAGTTAAAACCCCAAGGTGGAGAGGTGGGGGCTCACATACCTGCAGGATCAAAAGGCAGAATCTCTCCCAACATCCCAAAGACTCCATCGCTTTGGTCACGGTTTGGCCAGGTGTTATTTCTAGGTCCCTGTGGCTTCTGTCCCAAAACCTCCGACATCACATTATCCATATAACTGCTCACCAGACCCAAGCTGTACAAGTCAGAACTGAGATCAGATATGCCAGGCCACTGGCCAAGGGGAGACAGACCGGCTCCAATGGGTTGTGTTGGCTGCTGGGATGAGCCGTGTACCCATTTCCCAGGAGCCCGATGCTGGGGCAGGGGCTGCTGCGGTCCAACGGGTTGGAGCAGGTGTTGGTAGTACTGGACCTGGGGTTGTTGTTGCTTTGGGGACTGCTGCTGAGGTGCCAGGCCCGGCTGGGGTGTCAGAGGTGTGTGTGCCCTAGTCTGGGGAGGCCGCGGCGGAGGGGGCACTGGCAGTGACGGCTGCTGTGGCTGCATAGCTCCTGCCTTCTGCTCAGTCACCATGGCTATGGCAGCAGAATTACGCCTTGTCACCAGTGGGGAGCCCTGATGTGACTGGCCCATGTTAAAGCCCGAAAGAAAATCTATCACCTCCTGCATTTCCTGATCGGTTGGTAAGTTCATACCCTTCTCGTCCTTGCCATCATCCCCTTGCACGAAGCTGTCATGCCTCTCCATGAGAAAACCATTGGCCATCTGATTACTGGAATTCTGAGCTGACTGTGAAGGGTCTGCAGTCCTAGGGAAATTACCAATGTTCAAAATGCTTTGTAATCTTGAATCAGTATTACTGGGCATTTTGGCCTTCTCTTCTGAACACCCAGCTATGAAGATATTTTTGGAAGGGGTATTTGGAATGGAATAATTTGTGCTGCTGCTAGAGCTGGTACATGAAGCTTTCTTGGTGAACCGGGATGTCAGTTTGGAGAAGGTCTTCTGTAGGCCACCTGAAGATTTGTTTCCATTCCCAGAAGGCAAGTCAGCCTGATTTCCAAAATCACAGATCTCCCTTTGAAGCTGGATTTGTATGCAGGGTAAAGCTTGTTCCCTA
Organism: Aethalodelphis obliquidens; assembly: GCF_003676395.1. NCBI lineage: Eukaryota > Metazoa > Chordata > Mammalia > Artiodactyla > Delphinidae > Aethalodelphis > Aethalodelphis obliquidens. The sequence goes on along the minus strand of NW_020837987.1, from coordinate 4,712,285 downwards.
TTTAAAGAGAAATGCATTTAAAAAAAGGACAAATATACAAATTGGACAATGAAATGGATCTCTTTGGTATTTAAGAAAGACTTTAAGAATAAAAAGACCTCTTTGTTTGCTATCAGGTTCATTTATTTTATAGATAAACACCGAAGAGTTTTAAAAGTACATAATTTAAGCACTTACTATCTATATTTATTATAAAAAATCTACCATGTCTAACGCAGGGCTGTGAAAACTACATTAGATTTCTGGCCTGAGGATTTTCAGTGAAACTCTCTGACCACAACACAGAAGAGCAAAACATGGCTAGAGTGGGATACGCAACTGGCAGAGGCCGGCTCTGTGCCTGGAGGATGGGGACTGGGAGCTCGGCAGATCCAGCAGAGGGTCAACGGACAAATGCACACAGCAGAGAGGGGTTAGTGGGCGGGACCCAGGGACACCATGCAGCACTGTTGTCCTTGGAAGTAATTCACAGACAGTGCCAAGAACAGATGGTTGTTACTTCCGAAGTCTTCCAAGTACTTTTTTCCAGTACTGAAAGAAAGCCCTAGAGATAGAAAGGGCATGGGTAGGAGCTGAGCAGGTCATGGCTGGTGTGACCCTGCATTAGTCACCTCACTGTTCGTTCTGGGCTCATGAATGAAGACATGGGGAGGGCCCACGGCTAGATGTTTAAGGTCTCTACTGGTTCTAAAGTTAATTCACAAAGAGATAATCTTGCAACTGTCAGCTACTTTCAGATATGAATAAATGTCATGCAAGATATAAGTAAATTTTCTAAATATTTTTCTGCTCTTAGTTTATAAGGAGAATGTGAGTTGGGTTAAAGTCCTCTTGAGGTACTTAACTCTGAAATCATAAAACAAATGAAGGCAAAAATGTTAACACTGGGGAATCTGGGTAAAGGGCAATTCTTTGTACTATTCTTGCAACTTTTCTGTAAGTTTGAAATTATTCCAAAAAAAAGTTGCCGAATAGTTCCCTTTCTTGCCTTATTTACTAACATACTATCAGTGACGTACTCTCACATGACCCTGTAAGTGGTCACACTGTCCCTAGGTGTGGACCTGAATGTGAACCAATTCAAGTGCTGGGTGGGGACACCAACCTTCCTGCCCTCCAGCGGGTGAGGTCCAGCACAGCCGTGTAGAGCACATCCACCAGACCCAGGGTCTTCTCGGGATCGAGGCTTCTCTGCAGCAGGGACATGGTAGCGGGGTCTTCTTTCAGGCACCTAGGCATGAACCGGGCTGCGTGAGTCTGGGCTGCACTTGTCCGCAAAGGGGTTTCAAGCAGGCCTTATACAAAAGGCCACACCTTTTGGTACCAAATAAAAATTTGGTAATTGTAAGAACATTGAGAGGATGACAGGGCTAACACTTGTACTTGTTGCTCCACAAAAGGAGGAGGAAGCAATAGAGCTTGGGGTCTCCATAGATTTCTAACTGTCTAGAGTCTGTTTAGTAGGAAGAGAAGAGTTCGGTGGAGGGTTTGCCTTCCAAGGGCCCTAATGCCCTCTCACTGTCCAACGTTGGCTTCGGCCCCTATTTTCCTCTCTACCCTGCTGAGATTCTGTGCTCTGGCACAGTATGTACTCCTTTACAAACTTTTTATATAACGTCCCACCCCTCCCTCCTGCTACAGCACTTCACACCTGTACCTAAGAAACCAAGGGTCAGTGGAGGGAAAAAATCTGTCTGCCAGCCTGGCAAACTTCAGATAAACAATAAACATGGTTTTCCCGTAAATTAATTTTTTCCCTTTCCAAGATGACTGTTTTACCTTCCCCCTCCTCAAAGCTCTGCTATCCCTACCATCTCCCATTCTTTGCTATCTCAACTCTCACTTAATTGAGAAAACACATAAGCAGATGAGATCTATTTCAACCACCCTCACCACTAATCCCACCAGTTCACCAGTGTCTGTGCCCACACACCCTGCCTGCCCTGCTGTCAGAGCACAAGACCTGCTCTTGCCATGGGCTGACCCTCCACCTGAGCACCACATGCGCCATACAGCCTTGCTTTTTTCCCAAGGACCTCACTCGAGTAATCACCCCGTTTCTCCCGTGATATTCCCTTTGGCAAACAAACCAGCATTGCCAACCACCTGCTCTTAGCCCCACATCCACTCCAGATACTGCCCCACTTCTCTGCTCCCCATTTTAACAAAATCACAGTCTCCTCCTCTTCCTTACCTCCTATTCTCCTTTCATCACACTCTGACCAGGTGTTCATCCCTATAACTCCACTAAAATAGCTTTTATCAGACAACTCAGATCTTGCTACAGTCAAGGGTCAGTTACCTGTCTCCACTTTACTCAGTCTCTCAGCAACATCATGCAATGTCTCCTTCCTCCTGGATCACTGTCTTCTGCAGCCCTGGGGACCCCAACCTTGCTCCATTTTCCTCCTACCTGGCTGGCAGTTCCTTCTTGGTCTCGTCCTCCTCCTCTTTCCCCTCCCTCTGCATCGTGGCACGTTCCAGGCTTCGTCCCTTCTTGTAAGAGGACTGCACGTGGTCCTGTGGTTTTATAGACCATCCCGACAATAAAGACTCTCAAGTTGTCTTTGCCAGTCTAGGCCTTTCTCCTGATTGCCACCCTCACATATCTAAATGCACCTTTGACAGCTCTCCCTGCACACCTACCAGGCAGCTCAAAGGGAGCCTGGTCAGTACAACTCTTGATCCCTCTCCTCCCGCCAAAACCACTCTGAATCCTATGACCTCCTCAGTAAGTACGCAGCACAGCTGTCTACCTAAGAGTCATTGCTAGTTTTCCCCCCTTCCTACATCCAGTCTATCAGCAAATCCTGCCGGCTCTTCCATAACACAATCCGAATCTAGGCACTTCCGCCACCTCTCTCGTTACTGCTCTACTCCAAGACACCACCAGCACCTGCGTCTTAGGACCAGCCTCCCACGTGGTCTCCTTTTCTCCAGTCCTGTCCCTCCAAGGCCCACCCTCCACATAGCAACAGAGCCTCCTGTAGCACAAATCAGAACACACCACTCCCCTGTGCAAAACCCTCCAGTGGCATCCTATCACGACTGAAATAAAATCCAAACCCCTCACCACAGCTCTTTGTGACCTGGCCCTCCTGCCTCTCTGGCCACACCTCTCTTTGCTGTCACCTCTCCTCACCTTGTCTCAGCTATGAGGCCTTCTCACATGCCCTGAATAAGTTGGGTTTGCCCACATCTCAGGACCTTTGCCTCGACTATTGCCCGCTGAGAGCTGCCTCCCACCATTCAGGTCCCCACTGCCCACCCAGGGCACCTCCACCAAAAAGCCTTTTCTGAGAGGTAGAACCAGGAAGATGCTATCTGTCTGTTCCTAGGCTCTCTGGGAGTTAAATGGTGAAATCAACACTTGCAAAGCCATTCTAAGGAGGCAGCAGCACACCCCAACATGTCTTTGGCTTGAGAAGAAATATATCTGTGAGGATGTAAGCCGGCCAGCCTCAGAAACACTGGAAAAGTGAGCAATAAGGCAAGCTCTGCCAGTGCCCAGTCAGACTCTGGGCTCCTGGGAGAGAATCTTGGCCAGTGGACCTGGCCGAGGTTCATGCACCTGATTCTCTCAGCCTGGAATCGCTGATTACCAGGACACACTTGTTCTATGTTCCCCAGCCAACTTCTACTTGTGATCTGGCTGGTCGCATGTTTGCCCACTAGATGAACATTTTTTGGTCATGCAGAAAGGAGTTCCTGGTGATAACAATAATTTCTCTTTCTAAAAATCAACAAATTGGCATTCTTATTTTATTCATCAGTCTTGAGAGTTGATCAATAAAACCCCCTGAAGAGACTAAATCCATTCTTTTGACAAATCACCCATACTGGCTTATAACCTTCTACCTGTTCTTAGATAAAATCCAAGTCCCTCAGGGACCCTGCAAGTCCTGGCTTCTATGAATCCCCATCTTCAACACCACCTAGCATAATTCCAGCCATGCCAGCTCATTCCTCAGGCCTTTGCATTTGCTGTTCCTTCTGCCTGGGATGCTTTCCCCATCTGCTCTCTGCATGGCAGGCTCCTCTCAAATGTCACATCCTTAAAGAGACCCTTCATGACTGACCTCCTCATCCAAAATAGCCTCCTCCTGCCATCTCTACCTGTTATTCTCTATCAGATGATGTCACTCTACTCTTATTCCCCTCATACGCTTGCCAGTGCTTGAAGTTAACTCCTATGCTTATTAGCTGTCCCCTCCCCAACCCTATGCCATAACAAAGCCAGCTCTATTAGGGGCAGGGACCCTGTCTGTCTTGCTCATGATTAAATTCCCAGAGCCTAGAACAGTGTCTGTCACATATTAGGTACTCAGTAAATATTTGTTGAAAGAAAGAATGGGTGAATAGCTTAAATATGACAAGTTAAAAAAATCTAAGTAAGGTTTTACTTTCTTTGGGGAAAAAAAATGTATCTGGCAGCTAGACACTTCGTTTTATTAAAATCAAAGCATATAATAAATTCTTGACTAGTTTTGCTAATAATTTCATTTTTTCCAAAGGTGGAATAAAGCAATCACTTCTTCTTCTTCTTTTTTTTTTTTTTTGGTTCATGGGCCTCTTACTGCTGTGGCCTCTCCCGCTGCGGAGCACAGGCTCCAGATGCGCAGGCCCAGCGGCCATGGCTCACGGGCCCAGCCGCTCCGCAGCACGTGGGATTCTCCCGGACCGGGGCACGAACCCGCGTCCCCTGCATCGGCAGGCGGACCCTCAACCACTGCGCCACCAGGGAAGCCCAATCACTTCTTTTTGTGTTCTTCTCAACAAGCACATATTCTGTAACTTGAAACAAAAACATAAAACTTTGCATTTTTACCAAAAGTAGCCAGCAGAGGGAGCCTCTCCAAGTAACTGCAGTCTATGAGGTCTTTCAAGGAGGTGCAATGAATTACAAAGGAAATCAATCATACAGGGAGAGTTGTGGAAGTAAACTGCAGGGTTAACCATTTTAGTACTAACTGTTTATATTCACCCAATTATCCAAGAGTTGAAAATGTTTTCTTTTTTTTTTTAAGAAGATGTTGGGGGTAGGAGTTTATTAATTAATTTATTTATTTTTGCTGTGTTGGGTCTTCGTTTCTGTGTGAGGGCTTTCTCTAGTTGTGGCAAGCGGAGGCCACTCTTCATTGCGGTGCGCGGGCCTCCCACTATCACGGCCTCTCTTGTTGTGGAGCACAGGCTCCAGACACGCAGGCTCAGCAGTTGTGGCTCACGGGCCCAGCTGCTCTGCGGCATGTGGGATCTTCCCAGACCAGGGCTCGAACCCATGTCCCCTGCATTAGCAGGCAGATTCTCAACCACTGCGCCACCAGGGAAGCCCGAAAATGTTTTCTTTAAAATGAGAATCCTGGTTAAGTTTAATATTTTTCAATAAGAACGTGAATTAGAAAATAAATTAAGAATTCAGGAACACAAAAATCTTACAAAAAAGTGAGCTTTTAATCTACTGCTTGGGGAATTCCCTGGCAGTCAGTGGTTAGGACTCCACGCTCTCACGACCGAGGGCCTGGCCTGGGAACTAAGATCTTACAAGGTACACGGCACAGCCAAAAAAAAAAACACAACTACTGTTTGACAGGAATGAAGATATGTATATAAATTAACATTATGCCATATTAATAATCAAATTTAGAAATTTGGGGAAGAAACTCATAAAAGGGAGATTTTGGGACATGAAGTAAACTGCCAACCCTTACTTGATATATATCAACAAATTCTAAAACTTTCGGCAGAATCTCCACTGGACCCCCCCGCCTCACATTTCAAGAAGAAATGAGTTAAATACAATTCGAATGTATTACCCAGCTACCACTTTAGTCCACATGGGCACCAATAGTGCCACTGTTCCTTACTAACTCTATCTCTTCCTACCTAAATGCTTTATACATTTTCTATACAGTTAAATATTCATTCTGATCATAATTTTAATTGCAAAAGTCTTGCAATATAGGCTTAATTTTTCTTGTTTACTAGTAAAGCTGTGATGCCGATCCTTCATCTGAATCTGTGTGCGCATCACATGGCTAAATCCCTAGAGGTGGAACTGCTGAGGTCAGAGCCCTTATTTTAGGCGTCTGACAAATGAAACTGCCCTCCAGAAAGGCTATGTGATTTATTCAACAACATCTGTGCCTGTTTTTGTACAGCCTGGCCCAAATCTAGTACTGTTATTCTAAAACAATTCAACAACATGATGGGCAAAATGACATTGTATTGTTTTTCTACTCTGCTTTCCTTTCTTTGTTAGGTGAGGTTACACATGTTCTTCATCTCTTTGTTGACCATGCCTCTTCTGATTTACCTGTCCATGTGCCTTGCCCATTTCTTACTGATCTATAGGAGCTTTTTTTTTTTTTTTTGTGGTACGCAGGCCTCTCACTGTTGTGGCCTCTCCCGTTGCGGAGCACAGTCTCCGGACCCGCAGGCCCAGCGGCCATGGCTCACGGGCCTAGCCACTCCGCGGCATGTGGGATCTTCCCGGACCAGGACACGAATCCGTGTCCCCTGCCTTGGCAGGCGGACTCTCAACCACTGCGCTACCAGGGAAGCCCTCTGTAGGAGCTTTTGTTTGAATAGATTAAGAAGAATACTTTATTATAAGTTTACAAATATAATCAAATAATTAAAAATAAGAACAGCTCAGTCTGCCTACAGATTTGCAGTGACACTAGGTGTGTAATGACATGAGCTCCAGATCAGCAGGGTTGTTGCTGGAAGGAGCAGAAATGGAAGAAGAGAAGAAGTTCTATGTTCTGCTCTCAGCTTTAAAGAAATGCTGGGTGACTTAGAGAAAATGATATACTCTGTTCAAAAGCTGTGGACTCAGTAACGCAAAAAGATAATATTGCTCATTATGACCCATGAGTATATAACATTTTAGATGCATTACTGGTCAATGAAACTATTTTTTCAGACATCTTGGCTTCCTTATCATGTACCGATAATCACGAAACATGGCATTAACATACCTCCACTGACCACAAACCCGCCCAAGTAGTAAGACCTTTTGTGTGAGCTAGTGTAGGGTTTGTCCAAAACAATGCAATCTTTTCAAAGATGTGCAAACATCAATCAGAGCTTAGGCTTGTGTTAATGTAAGAGTCACGTTACCATGTGGATGGGACTTGAACCACAATTCTGGAGCCTTCTAAACTGATTTGTGGGGCATAGGCTTCTTTATTTTCAATCTGCGCCGTATCAACCACCACCTAACAGAGAAACAAAAACAAAAATCAGCTTTCAGAGAGGAAAACGGATCATAAACAAATCAAATGCATGAGCCTATCAATGCTGAGTGACTCTGGTCTCTGGTAAGAACTATTCCCCAGTAAGACAGATACTCAGAGGCCAGTCAGGAGCCCCACGGAGACAAAAACAAGTAATAAAGATGACTGAAAACAGTAATACTTCAATAAACAGAAACACATTCGAGGTGCAGGAGGTAGCGAACTCTGCAATCATTTTCAGTACTTCTTCCAAATTGTAAATATGTTAATTAGGAATCACTTTGTTTCTTTTGTTTCATTCCTAAGTATTTTTTCACTTTATGCACTTGAAAGAAGTAAAAATGTCATTAAAAATAAAACTAATGCTTTAGAAAAGCCTATCTGTAATGACTGAATCCAAGCCAGAAGTCGATGAAGCTTTTTGTAAAGACCATTTTATCCTCAACCATCAATAAAAGCAAAATTACTTCAGGAAAAATGAAGAACCAACCCTTTTCTCAATGATTTCCTCTTATGTGGAGGAGAGTTTTTATTTTTCATATTTTTTGGTCACGCCGTGCAGCTTGCGGGGCCTCAGTTCCCCGACTAGGGACTGAATCCAGGCCACAGCAGTGAAAGCATGGAGTCCTAACCACTAGACAACCAGGGAACTCCCTGGAGGAGTCTTTAATACTACACAGATGATACAGTATGCTTTGTAATTTAAAGCATCTGACAAAGTGATGAATATATTTTCAAATAACTAAAAGAATTTTAAGAAAATAGTCATAAAACACTTTAAAACCAAATCTGTAACAGTTCAGAAAAGGCAAAGCCATGCAGAGTTGCTTATTAGGATTCCAAATTCAGCCTCTAATGGAGTTGATTTCCATGGCTGTAAAGAGAGTTCTCACAGCTGGTCTGCAATGTCCTTTGGAAAAGACTTCCTGTCCAAGTAATAGCCATTGTTGCAACAGGCAGGTGTTTCCTCTCTCCTCCCATCCCCAGAACAATAATCTAAAGGTTCTTTATCAGTCACAAACAACGGTGCCCTGGGATCAAGGTGGAGGGAATTAGGAAGAAGTTTTTGCTCTCTGAGTAACATGGGACTTTTTTTTAAACGATGTTTTCTCCAAATAGCCTTTTGGGGACTTCCCTGGTGGCCCAGTGGTTAAGACTCTGTGCTCCCAATGCAGGGGGCCTGGGTTCAATCTCTGGTCAGGGAACTAGCATCCCACATGCATGCTGCAACTAAGAGTCTGAACGTCTCAACTAAGGATCCTGCATGTGGCAACTAAGACCTGGCACAGCCAAATAAATAAATATTTTAAAAACTAAGCTAAAATCTTTTTTTTTTTTAAGCTAAAATCTTAAAAACAAACAAACAAAAAAAGCCTTTGGGTCCTCCTGCCTTATCTTACACACTCCTTTCTGGAGAGCTTACCGCCATGGTTCTCCTAGTTTCAGCTAAAATGATCTTTGGGAGCCTCCATACTTCAGCAGGGGGTCTCCGGTTTACTCTTTTTCTTAGGGGTTCCTATACTAAAGAACAGATCTTAAGTGAAACGTAACTCACCACTGTGGACAGGCCCCCACCTGGCCCTCTACAAGGCAGTACCACCCTGAGCTGGGCCACCTGAGCATGCACTCACACCAAACAAAAGGACTGCATCCTCCCAACAGCTTCTTTTATGAATAAAGTAGGAATTAGAGTAAGAAACAGTTCTTTAATTTTCTAAATCTCTAATTAGCTTCCTTTAATCTCTGAAAAAAGCAGTCATTTAATTCTAGAAAGTGGGATAAGAACATAAGGTATACGGGTCAAAGGTACCTAACAAAAACCTAGATGTTGATTTCCTGACCCCACCCAACTTTGGCAAAAGTTATTCTTCTCACCAGAGGTGAAAAGACCAAACTTACCTGAGTTGATGTTGTTATTTTATTGCATAAACAGAGAACTGGGATACAAAGTGACTGCATGGGGGCACTACTTATACCATTGGAGGAGGTGATACTTGAGCTGACATCAGGAAAATGAGAATGAGTGAGTCACATGAAGATCTGAGAGGAGTATTCTCAGGAAAAAGGAGCATCAGGGGCAAAGGCCTGAGACAGGAAGAAGCTTCGTGTGTTTGAGCAACAGAAAGACATCCACTGTGGCTCCAGAGTAATCAGGCCAGGTGAAGGGTCCTATCAAATCGTTACTAATGTAATGGTTTCCTTACATTCAGGAAAGCCTGAGACATCATTTTGCAACTAGGTACCCTGCTAATACATATTATCAATCTATTAAAGAAAAAAAAAAGAATTTTTAATGCTGTTCTTCCTTTACCTTTTCTATCTGGTCTAAAACCTGCAGCAAGCAAAGTGCTTTTTAAATTCTCCAATGTTTCGCACATGTGCCCACACCACATCCTCACATGCCTGAAACGTCCTTCTCTATTCTCTCCCCCATCCATCACATGTGCTCACTCACCAGTCCAGCTTGGCCAAACAGCAGCTGCACGGCGGTCTTGCAGGCACCCCGCCACGTGGATGGGCACACCTGGTTCAGGACTTCAGTCACAGGAAAATCGTCCCTGGGTGTGATTCCATTATAGCAGCCAGCCTCCTTGATCAGCTGTAACATTGTATGCTACAGATTGATAAAAAGAGAGTTCGCACCTCAAAATAAAGCCATACCAGGTTCTAAGACTTGTAGAAATGCATTTACAGGTACACAATAGTCCTCAAGAAAAGAGCATTTTACATACTCCCATATCATGTCATTTTAATTTCTTAAGTAATTATCGTTAATTACCTTCAAAGATTTTTCTCAACCCTGTAGCGTGACTGGCTAGATATGAATACATGTGCGTTAATACACATATGTGATTTCTATTCTAGCACAAAATACAGCATTATTTAGCAATGTGCTAACGCAAACGGGTTAAGGAATTTTGAAATTCTGAATAAGGAAACAAAATCATCTAGCAAAAGTAAATACCAATGAAAACCTCATCTTTATTTTGGATGAACAAGTGGTCAGGTATGCAGACTCTGGAAACAGACTGTATAAGCTCCAATTCCAGTCTACAACTTTCTAGCTGTGTGGCCTTGGACCTCAGTTCCTCTATCTGTCAAATGGGGAAAAGGGCAGTACCCACTTCATGGGTGAGCATTAACTAGACAATGCATGGGAAGCATTTGACACAATGCCTGGCACACATGATGCTCTGCAAATAGTCTTAAGTACTTCAGTATTATGACAATATCTCTCCTCTTATTTAATTTATGAAAGTCCACTGAAACATTAATCATAAACAGCATTTTATAGTGTACTTTCAAAACCCTGTATTTTACACATTTTAAACAAAATTATGAATAAAACTAACTTGGCAAATGTCTCATTAAAAAAGTCACCCTAGGGGCTTCCCTGGTGGCCCAGTGGTTGAGGGTCCGTCTGCCGATGCAGGGGACACGGGTTTGTGCCCTGGTCTGGGAAGATCCCACATGCCGCGGAGCGGCTGGGCCCGTGAGCCATGGCCGCTGAGCCTGCGCGTCCGGAGCCTGTGCTCCGCAACGGGAGAGGCCTCAACAGTGAGGGGCCCGCGTACCACAAAAAAAAAAAAGTCACCCTAGGAGCTTCTGATTTGGTGAACACATGGAGGTGCTGGGACAGCGGTGACTGGAGAGAACAGGGAACCTCCAAGCCCCTTCCCCATGCCTTGCCCTAGGCATCTCTTCCGTCTGGCTGTTCCCGAGTTACGTCCTCTCATAATAAACTGGTGATCCACTCTCCCAACAAGTTGGGATTCACAGCATCAATGTACTCAGATCAAGATACTGTAAGGAGAGTATGCTGAGGCAGACATAGCACATTATTGAAGAAGTTCAGTTATGGCTGTATAACTATAAAATGGTCACAGCCACTGCCTTAAATGCCAAAGTTTCCTTGGACCCTCTCCACACACTTCCTGGATCCCCCGGCCTCTCTTCTGGCTCCAGCGACCATCTGCCTCTGAGGACCCTGGCCCTGATCCCACTTCGGGGCTCCAGACCCATACATCCAATTGCCTGCTGAACAGCTCCACTTGGACATTTCAAAAGCAACCTTAAAATCATGTCCAAAAATATATTTTATGACGACTATCCCCGAGCCTCAATAAACAGCACCAAAGCAGCTGTCCAAGCCAGAAACCTGGGCCTCATCTCCTTTCCCCTCCCTCTCACAGCCAGTTAATCACTGAGTCCTGCTTATTATAACCTCTAGATTGCTCGTGAACGCTTCCACTCGCCTCCCATTATCACTTGATGGGGCCATGGCCAAAACCCTTCAGTGCTGCTCCCCTCCCAGCCACAGTCCATCCTGAAATCAGGGGGATCTTTCCGAAATGCAAACCTCATTACGCGACCTGTCTTGGTGGGATGCCAGCCACCTGGGGATGGAGCCCAGCCCTCACACTGAGGGTTTTCTGGCCTCTCCGGGCTGCTTTTCCAGCCCTGGCTCCTACCATGTCTCCCCTTGTTCTAGACGGTGGCCCTCAGGTCTGACTACATATTAGAATCCCCTGGACAACTTTTACAAAATACCAGAGCCCAAGCCTTACTTCAGGACAATTAAATCCGAGTCTCATTAGTGACTGTCCTGGATGGCCAGGGGGGCCCCAGCTACAGCTCTAAGGAAGATCTTCAGCTCTTGGGATGGGCTCTCACTTCCTGGCCATCTCACAGCCTCAGCCCCACCCTCATACTTATTATTCAGGTCATTCTCTGCTTAAAGTCCTCTTCTCAAGAGTCACATCTCTAAATCCTCCAGGTGAGGCCCCCTCGTTCTGTGTTCCTATCACAACCTAGTGGGCTGTCAAATCTCCTAGCCTGGCACCAATGGATGCTCAATAAAGACCTACCAAATGGAGAAAAAAAAAACAACCAAAGTCCCCTAGTCTGCTTTTAGACACCAGTTTACTGAGGAAGGTCAATGCCTCCCGTCTTCCCTTAAGTTTTGCTTTTTAGTCTTGATTCTTTACAAGTCCTCAGGTTTCCTTAAGAACTCTGTTTTCAAGTTCACACCCGGTTGTTGGAACCCCAAGGAAAGCTACCGTCTTAAGTTTCAGATTGTCGGCGGCCGACTCGTTGAAGGAGACACCCTTCAGGAAGTTCGATCCTATCTGCACGGGGACGGTGGGAAGCTCACACTGCATGGGCTGCGGCGGGGTCTGCCTCCGCCCTGTCTGCTGTGCTTCTGCCTCGCTGCAGCAGCCCTGGAAAAGGGTTGGATAGGAGAAGAGAGTGACCCACAGCTCACCTCTCAAGACATTTGCCTCATGTGGATGGCATGAATGCCACACCACAGCTCCCAGGAGCTACCAGAAAGAAAAGTGTACCTGCAAACTCGCTTCAATTGCCTTTGGATTCAGGTGGAAACCGGCTTTCATTGCATATTCACAGTGACCTAAGCTTTCCAGAGCTATTTTATATGCCTGCAAAGAAATTGTTTTCAAGAATGAAGATTACATAGCAGATTATAAACTCACCAGGTTCAATGAAAACAGAAATTTTAAATTCCTATAGTTATTAAAAGACATGAGGCGAACTACCATCTTATTACTCTTTCCAATTGGTTCAGCATCATGACTTTTAACTCCCTCCCTTGTTTTCATCCCTTAGATATTAATGTGCCGGTTCTGAAAAACGTACTTGCAGAGCACTGTCAATCTTTATGTTCAGTTCTTTTAGCTGGTGCTCAGGAATTGCTGCACTTTGAGAACAGAAGAGCTGTTGAACTTCAATTCCTGCCAGGCGGCCATCACAGCCTCTTTCTCTTAGTCTAGATGTTGCCTGCAACAGAAATGGTGACTGGTAGGTAAAAGAGGATTTTACAGATACTAGCAAAATTAAAAAACCAGAAAACAACTATAGTAAAGCTAGAAACTATCTAAGAATTAGATATAAACCAGACATTCCGGATCGCCTGTATTACGAAGTGAGCAAGCAGCCAGAAGTTCTGAAAGACTGAATCAAGCATTGAAGAGAAAGCAAACCTGACAATAGAACTGCCTTATTTAAGAAACCCCTGGGAATTCCCTGGCGGTCCAGTGGTTAGGACTCCGCACTCTGACTGCTGAGGGCCTGGATTCAATCCCTGGTCAGGGAACTAAGATCCCACAAACCACGCGGTATGACCAAAAAAAAGAAACCCTGGAAAAAAGACTTACCTACCTGTTATTTATTTTATATCTACATTACATATAAATTACATACACATTAAAAACATTCACATTTTAAATTTCCCTGCTTTAAAAAGACAGATACCCTAGTATATTGGCCCTTGGAGTTTCCAGAATTAAACAATATATATATGGTTGGGTGGTCCTATACACCAAAGTAAAAAACCTCACCAATAGTAAAAGAATAGGAAAAAAACATACACTGCAACATTAAAGGAAAAACAGAACTTTTGAAATCTGCACAGAAAAATGAAATACTTATTGTTTAGTCACTAAATATGTTTATGAAGAGTACATAAGAAAAACAAGAAGAAATTAATCTGTGTCTTGTGATGAAATGTTATCTATACATATGGGTCAGGACTAGAGAATACAGAAAAATATATATTTGATTTACCAGATGGAAGGAAGGATTCAGGATGAACTGTCTTTCAATTTTTCAATGTCTGTTTTTATTGCAATAACATTTGTGCAACAAATAACATTTTTTAACAGTTAATTTTTGTTCTTCTAGGCCAAGGTAGGAGTTGTAATATTTACCAAAATTGCAGGACTAAAGGAAGTTAACTAGCAGCTATAATGCCATACATTTCCAAAGCTCCACAAATTCTGTATGAATACCAACCATTCCCTGAACCCTAACAGTCACACAGTTTAAAACCATTTGACTCTCTTTCTAGAACTCTTCCATTTAGTCAAATATGTAGCCCACAAGGTCTTATGTTAGGTGTCTCTGGATAGACAGTGGAGCACAAAACCTGGTCTCTACCATCTTGGAGCTGACAGCTTCATGGGTCGAAAAGGCAAACAAATAAAACATTTAAAAAATAAAAAATGGAGAAAAACATCCCAAGGGAAATAGAAAACTGTAACAGGGAGCGCCCAAGAAACTGAGAAATCACCATTTAGGCTGAGTTTAAGGCAGAGGAGGCAGTAAACCGAAGTGTGGGGTGGGGGTAGGACAGGCAGAGATGTCAGCAAAGGAACTAGAACCCAGTGAGCAGGGGAGAGTGGCCACAGATGAGGCTGGTGAGGAGGCAGGGGCCAGACTATGTGGGACTAGGCAGGTCATGGGGATGGGTACACACTTTACCCTACGGAAATGGAGAGACATGAAGGACGGCAAGACAGAAAGGGGAGAAGCAAGTCCAGCCACTGAAGCTGTCAGGGGAGAGTAATGATTCCCTGAACTACGTTAGTGATAGTGGACACAGAAAGAAAGGGACAGATTTGCAGTCACATTTTGGAGGTAGGATATGCAGGGCTTTCTTATGGATTGGATGTAGATGTGACAGAAAAGCTGGAGGATAAATCTCAGGTTTCTTGCACAAAGGACCCAGTGTGGGATGGCACTACATGCTAGCACAGGGAAGATTTGAGGAGGAACAGTGTGTGCAGAAAGGCTAAGGGCTGAGCCATCTGAAGACCTGAGGAGGGCAGCAGCTGAATATAGGGGCCTGAGCCCACGGGGCAAGTGAACTGGGCACACACATTTGTGTGCTTGTGGCCCCAGCCCACCAGCAGTTTTTAAAGTTCCAAGACTAGACGGAGACCCTCTAGGGGAGAGGGCACGTAGAACTGAGCCTTGAAACTCATATTCATAAGTTATGTTGAAGAGAAGCTAGCAAAGTGGATGGAGAGGCTAGCCCAAGAGCTAAGAGGGTACCTAAGAAGACCTGGTTCTCCACAAGGAGAGAGGATTTCCAGGGCTCATGTCGCTGTGAGCTGCTGAATGGAGTCATCGGGATCCTTGGATTCCTGCCAATTATCTTTGGCAACATGGAAGGCACCAATGACCTTGACAAGACAAGGTATGTTCTTGTGTAGGTGTGGAAGCCAGATTTTAGTGAACTGAATGATACCATTTATATAAAGTTTCATATTGTGCAAAACAATATATTTATGGATACATACATATAGAATAAAAATATAAAAATATGCATAGGAATCACAAACTCCAAAATCAAAAGAGGTTATCTCTAGAGAGAAAGGAATATGAATAAGATAGTGGAGAAGTACAAAGGGAATTCAAGTGCATTTGTAATAATATTTTCCTGTTAAAAATAAAAGGTATGAGGGCTTCCCTGGTGGCGCAGTGGTTAAGAATCCGCCTGCCAATGCAGGGGACACAGGTTCGAGCCCTGGTCCAGGAAGATCCCACATGCCGCGGAGCAACTAAGCCCATGCGCCAGAACTACCGCGCCTGCGCTCTAGAGCCTGCGAGCCACAACTACCGAAGCCCACAAGCCACAACTACTGAAGCCCGCGTGCCTAGAGCCCGTGCTCCGCAACAAGAGAAGCCCCCGCACCGCAAGGAAGAGCAGCCCCAGCTCGCCGCAGCTAGAGAAAGCCCACGCGCCGCAACTAGAGAAAGCCCACGCGCAGCAACGAAGACCCAACGCAGCCAAAAATAATAAATAAATAGAATAAATAAATTTATTAAAAAATAAAAAAAATAAAATGCCAACAAGAAATGTGTCATCGCCTACTGCATCCCCACCTAGCTACCTGGCTGACCACTTACCCTCCGTATACCCTCCAGCCTCTTCTCCCTGGTCCCTCTTCCTAGAAGCTTGGCTGCACTTCTTGTCGGAGGCCAGGCCCTTCCCCTGGGCTCCTGCACACCTTCATCACGGCCCCTCAAACCTGTTTTTGAAAGACTTTTCTCCTAGGAGGCTGTGAGTGGAGGCTACTACCTCAGTGCCTGCACATGCCTGGCATGAAGTGGGCATTTACAAAGATATTCACTGTTAAATGAATGAACAAGCTAATGACAGCAGGTGAAAACTCACACTTCTACATAAAATGGCTCTTTTAAGAACCAACAGGTAAAGGCCCTCTGGAGCCTCTGCTATCTGAACAAAGGGCACCAATCTCCCCAAAGTCAGGGTTACCTCAGCAGCCCCCCGCCAGGACCGCACAGCATCCTCCAGTTCTGGGGTGTGGCCCATGCCAGATAAGCTGCCGCCACTGCTGCTGTTCTTTTTTTCTGGCACAACAACCTCGGCAAAGCAAGAGTGAGCCACTGGCTGGACCTTCTGTAACGCCTGGGTCAAAAACTGGAAATGGACCTGCACCACTGTCAAGAAGCATCGCCCCAACACCTGTGAAAACAAGAGAGCCAAGGATTTTAAGGCTGTGGGTTGCTACTGCATGACCGCAATCAATTCTCAACTTGAGTAGAGGTAACAATTAACTGGAAATCTGAAATCATATGAAGTTAAAAAGTCACCATGCTTTAGAAGGATCAGCCTTTGTTCTCACGTTTGGACCTGGGTGGCCTGAAACCTAGAAATCAAGATGTTTGAACCAAATAGCAAGCCCCAAGGTTCGAATGGGCCTTCCCCTTCCCATCTAGCCTCCCTCCACTCCTGTTCTCCACTCCCCTCGTCTGGACTGTGGCTCACACCAACCCTGGTTGTCTTTGAGCTCCTGCTGAACCAGAGCAACCCACAATTCCAATTCTGTCCACACAGTATTCAGAGGGCAGAGTAAAAGCCAGGTGATTAAAAATCCAAAAGGTCAGTTTGACTGTAAGAAGACATTCCATTGGAAATGGAATCCAAAGATACAGGTTATTTTGGTAACAGTGTTATTAACATAGTTATTACATAGTTATTAACATAGCTGTATGTCATATTTCCAGTCTTACAAAACAAAGCTCACAGATCTGTCTTCTAGGAGTCAACAAAACATACTGATAAGTCCATTTGTCAGAACAGTAGAAACCCACTCACCTGATATGTATTAGTAGTTGGTTGGTTGATGCAGTAGTCCATTAAAGTAGAAAATTCATTTAAAAAACTACCATATACATGCTATGTTAATATATACTATTAATATGTAATTATAATATATGTACTAAAAATATACTACATACCATAAACATTTTAAGATACAAATGTGCCTTTATCTGCCAACCTCTGGCATTGGCTAAAGCTGTTCTCTGACATGACTTGTCGTTCCCCGTTTGCTTTCTTGTGTTAACTCCAGCTACAAGGTGTTCTCTATGATTTCCTACTTCTTTTTTCTTTAAAAGACAGCAAGAATTTGCTGCTTGCAAAGCAACTTGAGCAGACACTTTCCAGATTATTGACATGTCCCCCTAATCTTTTACAGTTGTTTTAGCCATACCAAATTCAACAACAACAAAACCTTTTTGTAACTCCTTTATCGTGTTCCATAACATTCAAAACATTTTTTTTTTTTTGCGGTACGCGGGCCTCTCACTGTTGTGGCCTCTCCCGTTGCGGAGCACAGGCTCCGGATGCGCAGGCTCAGCGGCCATGGCTCACGGGCCCAGCCGCTCCGCGGCATGTGGGATCTTCCCGGACCAGGGCATGAACCCGTGTGCCCTGCATCGGCAGGCGGACTCTCAACCACTGCGCCGCCAGGGAAGCCCCTCAAAACATTTTTAATGGAAGGTATTTCATATTTCATTGGCCTATACAGTGGATTACTTACTAACAAAAAATTACTTATTTTATTGAGTTTGTAATCCAACTGGAGCATAGCTGAGAGGGCCCACTAGCTGCCAGCTCTCAGGGTGCTGCCTTGGGGAGGTGGTGAAGGTTTCCACTGCCTTTTACAAGGAACTAAAATCCAACCCCACTGCCCACACTTTGGCCCAGTCCTGTCCCTTGGAGAAGCCAAAAATAAGACTCAACCTTGGACCTATCACCTCCCAGCACACATTTCAGATGCTGCCCTTTTCCACCCTCACTGGGCAGAGCTCTTCTTCCTGGAGAAAGAGAGTCAGGCAAGCTCCCAGTGGTGACACTTACTCCCTCTTGAATTATTTTCCCCTGTGGAAATCACCAGGACAAAACTAAAGCAAACACACAAAACTCACACCAAAGCACCCTCCTTCTATAGGGAACCATCAGAAATACAGGCTGAATTCCCACTCAAACAAACCTCCTGGGTCTCCACTCACATCTCCCTCAAAGCTCCTCCCCATCAAAGATGGGGCAGAGTGAGCCACACAGAATAAGCAGACCTAGCAACCTAGGGACTTGTGCCACAAACAGAAAAAAGAGTATTTAATTAGCACTGTACATAGTATCAGCCAGCCTGAACGAAACACTCAGCATGTATTTCATCTATGCTAAAGATTTCACACTGATTATCTCATTTAATCCTAGAACAACCATATGAGGTCATTTCCATTCACAAACAATAAGACTAAGGCACAGAAAGGTTATGAAACTTTGTCAAGGGGACACAACTGGATGTGGCAGAGGGGTCACTTGACTCAAGTGTCTATGCCCTTAGCCATTGTGCTCCCCTGCCTTCAACAGGCTCTACACACCTGGAGACAGCTGTGGGCTGGCAGCACTGAGACCAGACACAGGACAGCAGCTCAACCTTAACTGGCTTAGGCCAGAATGATATGGTGTCCTGACGCTCCACACAGAGCAAACCCAGGAGGAAGAGCAAAGCTGGGTCCTCAGGCACACAAACTCTCCCTCCTCCCTCCTTCCTTAGCCTCTTGTCAGGCTGTGGCTGAGGGAGGAGGAGGAAGTGGAGATGCCATGTGCCATTTGCTCTAGGCTCATATTCTTTCAGCTTCTGACAGATACAACTGAGTCATTCATTCTTTCAACAGATGTGTAATTTGTGAATGCCTGATATGTACAAAGCACAAAAAAGCCAGAAGATACTACAAGAAAGACAGCGAACAAGTCACTGTCCTTGTGAGGGTTACCTTCTAATGGTGGGGAACAGTTAAGTAGATATGCAAAGTCAGGGGCTACTGGAGAATGAACATTAAGGAGTGAGGTGGGAAGGAAAAGGCTCTCTGAGGAAAAGACCAAGGGAACAGATGGAGTAACCCCTCTCCCTTCGAAAGGAAAATTCTGAGAAAGGCCTCTGAAGGCCTGATGCAGTGTCCTGGGCCCAGAACAGGACATTCTCTGATAATGCTGGTCGATGCTAGGCTGGGGGTTGGGGAGGGTCCTCTTGTTGTTGGGGTAGAATGCTGGAAGGAGGATGCTTCTGTTGCAGGAGTAAATGGGGGGAGAGATGGTGGACAGTTTTAAAAGGCAGACATTCAGAATATTGTCTCCACCACTTATTACATGCTTGACCTTGGATGAGTCATTTAATCTACATTTCTTCCGTGTATAGAAGAAATGATGCGAACAAGAGCTCAGCATTTCCCTCCCCCACCCATGAGGTATGTAGCACACATTTGGGTTGTGACAAAATATTTGTGTTTTAAACAATTCATTAAAAGCCAATCAAACCAGTGGTTACACCCTGGACCTTGGAAAAGTTTATTTATTTATTTATTTTTTGGCTGCGCGATGCGCGGCATACATGATCTTAGTTCCCCAACTAGGGATCGAACCCGTGCCCCCTGCAGTGGATGCATGGAGTCTTAACCACTGGGCTAACAGGGAAGTCCCTGGAAAAGCTATTTAAAAAATATCTATTCTGGGACTTCCCTGGTGGCGCAGTGGTTGAGAGTCTGCCTGCCAATGCAGGGGATACGGGTTCGGGCCCTGGTCCGGGAGGATCCCGCATGCCGCGGAGCAGCTGGGCCCGTGCGCCACAGCTACTGAGCCTGTGCTCTACAGCCGGTGCTCTATGGCGGGAGAGGCCACTGCAGTGGGGGGCCCGCGCACCGCAAAAAAGAGTGGCCCCCGCTCTGGCAACTGGAGGGAGCCCGCGTGCAGCAACGAGGGCCCAACGCAGCCAAAAATAAATAAATAAATTTATAAAAAAAAAAAAAAAATCTATTCTACAAGTTTACCTAAACTAACAGGCGTATAAACACCACCTTTTCCAGATAGAGGACAGAGCTCAATCTCCAGCCTGCCTCTGCTCCCCTTTTCTCTACAATATCTCCTGTCTTAGCCCAGCTTCCCTCCTGTAACAGACTCCATCCTCTCCATCACAGGGATGAGCCAGTCCTTGGGGTCTTCCTGAGAAACCTGGAAAGAAACAGAGACTCTAAAGTTTTGAATTTGGAAGCATGTGACCCAAGGGCTGAGGACGGCTACTTTCTCTTTCACAGGGAGAACGTTTCCTGGACTGCAGGATCCAGTGAAGCTGCAGAACAGATGTGGCAAGCTAGTGGACAAATGAGTGGAGTGGTCAAAGCGAGAGACATTTTAAATGTCAATGAGTTTAAACTGTCAGTGGAGCTATAGAGTTCCATGTCCATCAACCTGGAACTTCCAGCTATTATTTACTGAGTGCTTAACCCATACCAAGCACTTGATGTGCAGTGAAGTGACTCAGGGGGGTGATAGCAATTGATCCATTTTATAGATGACAACACTGAGGCTTAGACAAAGAAAGAAACTTGCTCCAGTGTCAAGCAGGTAATAAGTGGTGCAGTACAGATCTGATGCCAAGTCTGTGTGACTCCAAAAACTGTGTTTAACCATCAGGCTATGCTATCTTCATATGACAAGATCCAGGATGTAGTCACGACAGTGACTAAGGATACCAAGAAGGGGAGAGGAACCCTGTGTAGGAACCCTGATGTCTCCCATACAGTGTCAGGCCCTAGTGTCAGCTCAGTTCCCTGGGCTGGAAACGGAAACTGAGAGGCATGGCTCAGTCTTCTCTAACTGTGGGAAAGGTACTGCGACAAGAGTAAAAAGTGGGGTAGCCTGTGGCACTTCAGTGTGGTATGAGTCTCAAAGCTCATGATCTGCACAGCAGACTGCTAAGACTGGCTGCAAACAGCAATGATAAACTGGGAGAGGACACACAGGGCTTGGGAAAAGAAGCAGCTTCTCTTATCTCTAGAGGAATTCCAAACCCCAAAACATCTGTTCAGGCCTTCAGCACATCAGTCCCACTCAATAATTATGAAGAAAGCAATCAGATTTAATCTTACCCTTGACGTTTGCATTCGTAAAAAAAAATATCCATTCATCCCAAGGCATCCCAAGTTGATGGAATCTGGGGCAATAAGAGGCTGTTATCAGACTTGCATTAAGAGAAACATTTTGGTGTGACTTAAATTCCTCATAAAGGCCCAATTCCTGGATATAGACAATAAGCGACCTTGCCACTTCTGCCTCCAAATATCCATGGAGCATTCTGGATTACTATAAACAGCCATTGAGGATCTACTGAAATGAAACCTTGTTTTCTGGGAATCCCTGATGGCAGAGGAAAAGGGTACACGTTCACTTTCTCATTCCCCTATAAACGTACCACATGTGCTGCTAAGGGGGTTATGTTCATGAATATAACCAGGAAACCTTTTCTTTTTGGTGATTTTTATATTTTATTAATTAAAACCAACTTTAGTTTAAGGTCATCCTATTTTGAACCCTAAAAGACCACTCTTTCTACACCAGCATAGTCAACTCTACCTTCCTAGAATATTTTCACAATTTTAGTTACTCCTCTTCTAGGGCCAGGGCCTGACTCAGCCCCTACTATATCTGCACGTGCTGAAATCACGAAGTGCCCAACTCCACCCCACCTGCCACACACCTTGTGATTTTCACATCAATATACACAATGTCTAAGTTCATTTTTTGCTCAATCTCACTGAACAATTCGTCTTTCTCACATCCCTACAGAGTGAAGAACAAGTAAAAGTGTCACATATACCACATACTGTCAAACATTTCCAGGGGTTCTAGCATTTACTTCTGATCAGTTTAAAAGTCGAGAATGAATGAAATGAAGTTGATCCGGATTGGCTGCTTTTATTAGAAATTCCTAACTCATTCAGTCATTTCTCTCTCTTCAAAACTTACTTGTACCTTAAACATTACCGTTGGTTCCACGTGTTTCCAATCTTTTATTCTTATGATAATTCCAGAGTTATTACATAATGACCTAACTAACAGACCAGAATGTGATACAAAGACCTAAATGTGCCTCCAGAGAAATACAGAATGCAGTAGATCATGCCTGGACTATGGAAAGTACCTTATGGAGATTAAATTATGGCATAAAAATGTAAAAAACAAGCTTACTGAAACTAACATGTATAGTCTGACCTAAAAACTGATTAACAGTGAGCGCTTAAATATTAAAAAAAAAAAAAAAAAAGCAAGTAACAAAACAATAATCTCTTTGCAGTCAGTATTAACCTAGAGCACAAAGAAGCTGCCATGCTATGTACAGAAGAAAGAACTAGTGAGGAGAGAAAGCTAACATACCCCCAAGGGCAGATGAGCCATCACCAAATGTTAATCATTCAGACAAGATTACATTCTGCCCCTGGACATGCTGCTTTACTGCTGGTAAAAATATCAACAGACACAGTTTCTGAACTCCTACTTCATGGGCCAAACACTGTGGTGCACAAAACCTTTTACACCAGTAAGACATATTCATTGCAAATAAATTACGGGGAAAAGATCAGCTAAATAAAGAAATAAACAGTATCAAATATTACTAAGTAGATATAACCACTGATTACATGTTTCTGATACAGCCTACATTTGCACCTGTAGATTTTTTTTTGTAAAACTAGATCATGTTGTATGTTATTTTATAGCCTGCTTTCCAAAATAAAATATATCAAAAATTTATTACATGCAACACACATAGGAAGTTATTTATTTTTTTATTTATTTATCACCGCACTGCTCAGCTTGCAAGATCTTAGTTCCCCGTACAGGGATCTAAACCTGTGCCCCTTCAGTGGAAGCATGGAGTCCTAACAACTGGACTGCCAGGGAATTCCCAGGAAGTTGTATATTTCAGCTACATTGCTATCAATCGTAGTAACTAACAGGATAATTATAAACTATCATCCAGGACATGAAAAAGTGAAAGGCCAGTGAGGGGAACTAAGTCTATGGTAGACAAAGGAGGAATGGTTGTTATTGTTCAATAGGTACAGAGTTTCAGTTTGGGAAGATAAAAAAGTCCTGCAGATGGCTAGTGGTTGATGGTTGCAAAAAATATGAATGTACTTAATGCCACTGAACTGTACACTTAAAAATAGTTAAGGTGGCAAAATTTATTTTATGTATAATTTACCACACACACAAAGAAGTACAAGTGCTTCTAGTCACCCCCTCTGCTACCATTCTATTCCAAGCTACAATCATCTCCTGCTTGGATTACTATAACAGCCTCTTAACTGACCTTCCTGCTTCCTTTCAATTAGGATTAGTTTTATCTACACATAACAACAACAACGACAACAACAACAACAAATGCAGTGGTTTAAATAAAAGCAACGTTTACTTCTTTCTAAGGTAAAAATAAATCTAGGGTTAGGCAGTCCAGAGCTGGGATGGAGGCTCCTGGGTATCACAAGGAGCCCAGTTCCCATCTTTCTGCTCTTCATCCTCACACAAAGCTTACATACTGGAACTACCTCATAGTTCTAAATGGTTAAATGACCTTCAGCCATTCTGCCTGCATTCTAGATAGTAAAAAATGGGGGGGGGGGGGCGGGGAAGAAGGTAGCACCCTTTTTCCCTCTAAGGAAACTTCCCAGCAGTCTCATCCAAAACCTCTAGTTACATCTTCATGAACCAAAACTTAATTCAAGTGACCACTCCTAGCTGTAAGGGAAGCTGGGAAGTATAGTCCCTTTTCCATGCATAATATTCCTGAAAAAACAAAAACAAACAAACAAAAATCCCTCCAGAGTTTTTGTTGTTGTTGTTTTCTGGCTGCGCCATGGCAGCTTGTGTGATCTTAGTTCCCCAACCAGGGACTGAACCCAGGGCCCCGGCAGTGAAAGCACCGAGTCCTAACCACTGGACAGCCAGGGAATTCCCCAGAGTTTTGTTATTAAGGAAGAAGGTGACACTAGATGTTGGGAGGCAACTAGCAGTCTCCTCTCTCCCCTAGAGGCTACTTTCCACACAAGAAGTCTTATAAAACAAAACTCAGGTTATTTCACTCCCCTGCTCAAAGTCTTCCAATGGCTTTCCATTACAATCAGAAGAAAATCCAAACTCCTCATCTGTCCTACAATACCTTACATGATCTGGCCCCTGACTAGTCTCTGAACTTATTATTTCCTATCCCACCTCTCTCTACTCTTGCCACACCGACCTTTTCGCTATTCCTCAAAAACTGTGAGCACAGCTCCGGTCTCAAGTTTTTGCACCAGCCAGTTCCCACTACCTCAGGGTTTCTCAACATCATGACTACTGACATTGGGGGCCAGAGAATTCTCTGTTGTGGAGGGCTGTCCTTCGCAGCGTAGGATGTTGTTAGCAGCATCCCTGCTCTCTACTCACTAGATTCCAGCAGCACTGGTTGGGAGATGCAGCCACGACAACCCCTCAGATCATACTGTTTTGAATAAAATGTCAAATCCTTACTGGTAAACAAACAGACAAAAAATTAAAGTTAAAAAACAGTAGAGAAATCTCTTCCTCCTAGGGTGACTTTCGAGCTGCAAAAGAGCTGCAACAGAGCTCACATGTGGCAGTCGACAGGAGCTTTTGAGTATCCAGGCATCTGTTTTGCTGCAGGACTAAAACATAACCTGAAGGGCTACAAGGAAGAGATATATCAAGACTCTACCTTCTCCAAATCAATTTGAATTAAAAATCAGAAATCTAGGAGCTTTGTGCTCCTGCAAACTTCTGCCTTTCATGATCTGGGGTCTGAGTCTGGTCACCTAATGTTCTATACTTCATGCAGAAACACCATCTGGCCATGGGTGTTTATGTGCGGGGTAGGGGAGATGGGACATTGGTCAGAGGCAGAAAGAGAAACTGAGATCCTAAAAGATGACAAAAATTGTCCCCTAAATACATAGTGAGTCACTGAATTTCTGATTCCCTAACATGCAAGTCCAGTATCTTTTACTCCATCGTACCTCCTCCTTCAAACCACTGCGGGTCCTCTGGTGTAACACTCGAGTTCTTCTAAATGAGTAAGATTCCTCTCACTCTAGCCCTAGCATGAAAAAAAAAATGCCATTTTTCTGACAATCAAAGATACTTCCAGACATTGCCAAGTGCCCTCTGAGGGAGAGCCCACCCTGACCCCATTTGCAAATGAACCACTACCCTACCTGGAGCATCCTTCCCCCTGGAATTGTACAACTATCGCTCTGACAGGCATTGCTCAAATGTCCCATCCTCAGAGAGGCCTTTCTTCTACGTCTCTTTCTTCATCATTCTTTATTTCTCTTCATAGCACCTCTCACTACCTGACATTATGTTTGTATGTGCCATTTATTTTTTCTCTGTTTCCCTACCTAGGAGTTGAGTTGGATGTGGACAGGGTCTTTGTTTTGCTCTCTGTTGCATTCTCACTGCCTGGCACACAGTAGACAATCCTTCTACACATATTTGTTGAAAGAAGAAAAGAAAGCAGTTGCTACTCTCCACAGAAAAGCACCAAACTAGGCCAAGAGCAGCATGGTGACTGCAGAGCTGAGGGCAGGACATCATGATGTCAGCATCTATAGGCAAATGACAACTCATTCTCCCCCCACAAACACTTTCTGCTTTCCTTCCCTGGACAGCTCTTCTGCAGCCTGCCCACAGACACCAGCTGCAACCTTGAGCTTACTTTGAGGGTGATATCACCAACAGGCATGGGGGAGATCATGACTCTTCTGGAGAGAGAAAGTCCATAAACCACGCAAGGCTTTCCTGCAAGCGACACACTCATCCATTGAATGAAGAATCAGGTATAACATTTGTTACGCCTTGGAACTGTATGCTTATTCTTTCAAACCAAGAACCAATATAATAATTAACGGGTATGCTGTTGAGGGAATAAAGGGTATATATGATGGAGTAAAAAGATGTATTTTCCAGATATGTTTGCATATGCATGTCTGCTGCTATCTGCACAGATACATAAAACAATTAATAGTGGTTCTGTCTGGAACTGGGATGGAGTTGGAAGAGAGAAGCATTACCTTTGGAGAAGGGACTTATGCCACTCAGAAGTGTTTGAATTTTTTACCTAAGCATTCATCATACATAAGAAAAACTAATTTGTTAAAATTAATAATCAATAGTAATACATCCAAAGTATTCCCATTAAAATGAGGACCAAAACAAAGATGCTCATTCTTTTTTTTTTTTTTTTTTGCGGTACGCGGGCCTCTCACTGTTGTGGCCTCTCCCGTTGCGGAGCACAGGCTCCGGACGCGCAGGCTCAGCAGCCATGGCTCACGGGCCCAGCCGCCCCGCAGCATGTGGGATCTTCCCGGACCGGGGCACGAACCTGTGTCCCCTGAATCGGCAGGCGGACTCCCAACCACTGCGCCACCAGGGAAGCCCAAGATGCTCATTCTTAACACTGACTGTTTTATACATTAAAATCTATGATCAGGGAGTTCCCTGGTGGCCTAGTGGTTAGGATTCCGGACTTTCACTGCCATGGCCCAGGTTCAATCCCTGGTTGGGGAAGGTCCTGCAAGGTGCAGCCAAAAAATTTTTTTTTTTTTTTTTTTGCGGTACGCGGGCCTCTCACTGTTGTGGCCTCTCCCATTGTGGAGCACAGGCTCCGGACGCACAGGCTCAGCGGCCATGGCTCACGGGCCCAGCCGCTCCGCGGCATGTGGGATCTTCCCGGACCGGGGCACGAACCCATGTCTCCTGCATCGGCAGGTGGACTCGCAACCACTGCGCCACCAGGGAAGCCCCCAAAAAATTTTTAAAAATTAAAATTAAAAATAAAACCTATGGTCAACACAATAAGATATACAACTACTGGAAGGGAGGAGATACATGTAGATGACATGACCACATATACAAAAATAAACCAATTGAAACATTAGAATTATTGAATCCAGTCGCATGGCAGGAGACAAGACAAAAATATAAAAATCAGTGGTGCTTCTGTTATAGAAAAAACTTTTAAATATAATTTCATTCATGATAGCAACTAAAATAAAGATTACGTAAGAATGTTAAGAATATACATAGCCACTAGAAAGGAAATTATGGAACTTTACTAAGAGACATAACAAAAGGCCTCATAGAAGACATAATAAACTGCTAAGATCCTGAAAACAAAACAATTTAGCAGGTGTATCCAGGATCACAAATATGTTCCCCATCACATCCTTTGACACGCACCAGCTGGCATCTGCAGTGTGGCCTCCCCAACATCTAGTCCCGTGGCTTTGGAAGCAGCCCTCAGGGAACCACTCCCCCTGCACTCTCAGTCTGGTGGTACCCCAGCCCCAGGAGTGGGCACACAAGTCAGGCCTGACCAGTCAGTGCGTTAGTTTAACCTTTCTGGCCACAAGGTCCAAGGACAGGCAAGTGACCCAAGCCAAGCCAACCAGACTCAGTTCTAGAACTTTTGTCAGAACCTGGGGGAAAGCACAGGTGCTCTTTCTGCTGAGTTGTTGGCAACTCTGGCATGGACACAGTCTGTCTGTTCAGCACTGTGTGAGCCCCTGGATCCAGCCATGCCCAAAGAGCTAACTTTCTTCGGTTTCATGGAGTCAATACATTGTTTTGTTGAGAGGCAGTACAGCCAAGAATTGGTACTCCATTATAGAGTCAGACTGCCTGGGTCTAAAGTCTGGATCTGCCATGAGGCTTTTGATAAGCTGTTTAACCTCTCCACACCTATTTCTTCGTCAATAAAATGGGAATATGAATAGTACCTAACTTACAAGGTTATTAACAGAATTCACTGAGTTAATGTGTACAGTCTCAGAAGAGCGCATAGCATAAGTACTATGTAACTACCAGCTTCTTTTTGCTTTTATTGTTGTCTAAGCTGTTTTGAGTTTGGCTTCTGTCACTTGAAGCCATAGTATTTTTTTTAAAAAAACATAACAAATCATATCAGTCAAAATCCCCCCTTAGGACTTCCCTGGTAGCGCAGTGGTTAAGAATCCGCCTGCCAATGCAGGGGACACGGGTTCGAGCCATGGTCTGGGAAGACCCCACACGCCGTGGAGCAACTAAG
The DNA here is from genome assembly GCF_003676395.1 of Aethalodelphis obliquidens. Classification (NCBI taxonomy): domain Eukaryota; kingdom Metazoa; phylum Chordata; class Mammalia; order Artiodactyla; family Delphinidae; genus Aethalodelphis; species Aethalodelphis obliquidens. Next base: position 4,684,012 of record NW_020837987.1, on the reverse strand, counting down.
CCTATCTGCCACAACTACTAAGTCTGTGCTCTAGAGCCCGCGTGCCACAACTACTGAGCCCACACGCCACAACTACTGAAGCCCGCGCGTCTAGAGCCCGTGCTCCACAACAACAGAAGCCACTGCAATGACAAGCCCGCGCACCACAACCAAGAGTAGCCCCCGCTCGCCGTAAGTAGAGGAAGCCCACGTGCAGCAACAAAGACCCAACGCAGACAAAAATAAATTAAAAAAAAATCCCCCTGAAAAAAATCCTATCTCACTCCATATAAAATTTAAACTCTTACCAGGGCCTACCAGGTTCTCTCACAGGTTAGGTAGGCGGTTCTGGTGTGGGGGCTAGGACCCCTCACAGTGAGCTGGGTGGGGGGGACACTGAGCCCACAGGCAAGGCTTTAGGCTATTTTCCATCTGCGTCACAGCACTGCTTACACCTATGGTCACAATCTACTTATCAGTCTTGCCCACCAGGCCTAGAGCACTTTTTCTTTTTTTTTTAATTAATTTTTATTGGAGTATAGTTGATTTACAATGTTGTGTTAGTTTCTGCTGTACAGCAAAGTGAATCAGTTATACATATACACATATCTGCTCTTTTTTAGATTCTATTCCCATATAGGTCATTACAGAGTACTGAGTAGATAGAGTTCCCTGAAACATACAGAAGGTTCTTTTTTTTTTTTTTTTTAATTTGTTTTATTATTTTTTGGCTGTGTTGGGTCTTTGTTGCTGCGCACGGGCTTTCTCTAGTTGCAGCAAGTGGGTGCTACTCTTGTTGTGGTGCGCAGGCTTCTCATTGCAGTGGCTTCTCTTGTTGCAGAGCAAGGGCTCTAGGCACGCGGGCTTCAGTAGTTGTGGCATGTGGGCTCAGTAGTCGTGGCTCGTGGGCTCTAGAGCACAGGCTCAGTAGTTGGGGCGCACGGGCTTAGCTGCTCTGTGGCATGTGGGATCTTCCCAGACCAGAGCTCGAACCTGTGTCCCCTGCATTGACAGGTGGATTCTTAACCACTGTGCCACCAGGGAAGCCCTCTTTTTCTTTCTAATTAATTAATTAATTTTTTATACAGCAGGTTCTTATTATCTATTTTATACATATTAGTGTATACATGTCAATCCCAATCTCCCAGTTCATCCCCCCACCATCCCCCCACCCCCACCCCCTGCTTTCCCCCTCTGGTGTCCATACGTTTGTTTTCTACATCTGTCTCTATTTCTGCCTTGCAAACCGGTTCATCTGTACCATTTTTCTAGATTCCACATACATGCGTTAATATACGATATCTGTTTTTCTCTTTCTGACTTACTTCACTCTGTATGACAGACTCTAGGTCCATCCACGTCTCTGCAAATGCTTTTGATAGTCCTCACTCATCTTTGCCAGCTTGCTGCCAGCTCATCTGTATTTTACCTTGGAGGGTGGGTGGTAGCAGCTAGGTGAAGAAGAAAGCAGGCCAGGTGACTGGGGCCTCCTCCAGGAGCTAGTGGGGCCTCAGAAGGGATTGGGAGTGAGCAAGGACTCACAGCGGTTCCTTTATTTTCCCATGTCTGGACACCTCGGCATTAGCTAGGTCAGAAAGGCAAGTCTCTTGGAGGGAATGGACACTGCAAACAAATCCCTTGGCACGAAGACTGCACTGGCCTGGAACAGTGGAGAGGTAAAGGACACAACCCCTGTATATGTTGGGCCCAGAAAGATTTCAGGCAAATGTCATCTTTACAGACACTCAGATTCCTGATCTGTAAAGATGAGGAGGCTGTCAAAACAGGCTATTATCCAATTCTGTGAAATCTCAGAAGCTGACTAGTAATCATAAAAATTTAGAATAGGAAGTAATTCAGGAAAGGTAGTCCTATGTTAAATTACATTCCATGAACTGTTTTATTTCTGTTTCATTCTAATTTGCCCATCAAACCTCATTTTTCCTTACATTCACTCAAGACTTTTTAGTAACTATGAAATGTTAAATCACATTCTCCTAAAAGAAAGCAACGTTGCCATTTTAGTCACCAAAATTACAAGCACAGCATTCTTTCTCTGACTCCTACCTGCTGCTGGGGTCCTGCCTTCAGAGGTTTCTTTTCTCTATTCTCATTTTCTTCCTTGATTCACTTTTATTTTCATTTTTCTGAAAAGCACCTGCCTTTCTTCTCATCACTATACCTTAACTCAATGACACTCTCTGTGATATTGTGATTTATAACAAATATATATTTTGGTCTTCTTCCAAGGTTCCTGGCACACAGCTCCTAAAAACCCTTGGAATTTTCTAAGTGATAAGAGAGAGAAAGTATCTTTTATTCATAACAAGCCTCTTTCAACCATACCTGAGTTTATGTCAACGAGGTGACTTTTGGAAAGCCCCTAAGGATGCGGGCTGGTTGCCAGGGGAACCAAGTTTGAAACTTTCAGACCAACCCCTCTGGAGAGGGGAAGAGGCTGGAGACAGAATCAACCACCAGTGGCCAAAGATTTAATCAACCACACCTGTTTAATGAAGGCTCAGAAAAACCCAAAGGACGGGGTTCAGAGAGCTTCTGGGTTAAAGAACAGGTGGAGGTGCTGGGAGGGTGGCACGCCTGGAGAGGGCATGGAAGCCCACACCACTTCCCACCTACCTTGCTTTATGCATATCTTTCATCTGGCTGTTGCTGAGTTACATCCTTTTATAATCTAGTAAGTAGAATGTTTTTCTGAGTTCTGTGAGCTGCTCTAATAAAATAATCAAACCTGTGGGGTGGTCATGGGGACCTCTGATTTGTAGCCAGTTGGTAAGAAACATAGGTAACACCCTGGACTTGTAACTGCTGTCTAAGGGGGCAGGGTTGGGGGGGCAGTCTAGTGGGACTGAGCCCTTAACTGTGGAATCTGATGCTAACTCCAGGTAAAAAACGTCAGAACTGATCCAGAATTGCTTGGTATGGGAAAAACCCCCACCAACAAACTTATGACCACAGCGCCAGAGGTGCAGTATTTTGTGAGTAGACAGAAAACAGAGGAGTTTTCCTAAATACTTCCCTTTCTGTTAGAAGACCACTTCACATGCACAAATCACTTATGTAATGGAATCATTTATTGTGTGTTCCTAATACATTACTTTTATCATGTGGTCGAAAGTTTCTCTCTCCCTTTTTTTAAACTTGTAAAATGTCCAAATATACACAAAAACAGAATATAACAAACCCCCGTGAACCCATCAAAAAACTTCAGTAACTATCAACGTTTTGCCATGTTTTTTCATCCTTTTCCCCTACTCCACCTTTTTCTGCTGGAATGTTTTGAAGCAAATCCCAGTTGACCAGGACCCAGTACATGTTCAAAGTTCCCAATTTATCATTTTTTTAATTAATTTTTATTGGAGTATAGTTGCTTTACAATGTTATGTTAGTTTCTACTATACAGCAAAGTGAATCAGCTATACAACTCTTGGGAACCCTGTACCAACACTGAGGGCTCGAGGTGAAACTGGAGCCCCAGAGCTGCCACGGGGTGCAGAAAGCAAGGGGAGAAGTGTCATCACTTCACCTTGCTGCCCTCCCTTTACCTTCCCTTCAGAGGATGACCTCTTTACCTGTCTGACCTCACCCCTAGTGTCTTTGTTTTGCTGTTTCAGCCACAATAGGCCCTCACTGCTCTTCAAACACTCAAGTTTGCTCCTGCCTCAGGAACTTTAAACTAGCTGTCCCCTCTGCCTGGAATCCTCTTTTCCTGGTTATTACTGGGGCCTACTCCTTCAACTCCTTCAGTTCTTTACTCACATATCATGTTCTCAGTGATGCCTTTTCTAACTATCTTATCTAATTAGATCACAGCCCTCATCTATCTACGTGAAGGGAGGAATTTCTGTCTTGCTCACCACTGTATCCTCTGTGCCTGGAACAGTCCCTGGCACAAAGTGTGCAATAAATATCTGTGGAATGAACGCATGAACCACAAGTCAATTTGATTCTTTTATTTACATTTTCACTGAAAAGTAATTTTATTTAAGACACGTGATAGATGTTTATAAAAAGAAGTTGACATCTTTGACTTTCTAATAAATAGAAAACCTAATTATGGGGTTGTCTATACTTCTTTAATATGAACTACATGTTTTACTTGCAAATGATCCTTAGTTAGGATACCAGATTTCTAGGAAAAATAAAATTGAAGTAGATAAAATCAAAGAGAACTCACAGCCACTCAATTCATGTAGCCCGGCATTTTACAGGAACATTAGAAGTAACACACCAATGGAGATGCCCCTAGACTTGAAAAGAAAAGATAGAAACAGCAGGTTCCGTATGGTCTACCTCTAAAAAATGTCGTGGGGTGTAAAAGCTTTGTATAATGAACAAATTCAATATGGGAAACCATATTTTGAGTTCACTCTTTGGCTGGACTGGCAGTTCGAGACTTACATAAAGGAATCCCCATGAAGCACTTGATTAAGACCATATTTCTCATTTTAGACAACATTCCAGTTCATATATACAATGTAAACTATACATTTTCTATAAATCCAAAGTGGGGAAAATCCTACCTAAACTATCAATTGGCTTGCTCAAAGATACCTAGCTACAGCAAGTGGACTCCAAGACACCCCCCACTCCACTTCCTTCCCTATGTACCCTCATTCTAGGTGCAAGGGAAATAGAGCAGTGACTATTAGAAGAGGTCCCCTAGGGCTTTTATGCTGGAAACGTTCTGGCAGTTTCTACATCAGGCAAGGTAATACTGCTGCCACCTTACAACACCAAAAGAGAAAGTAACACAGAAGAGAAAGGGAGGTGCTCACCTCAAGAACCAGCAAAGAAATGAGTAGAGCAAATGTTCTAGGAGCAACTTTTTCCACCTAAAAGGGTTCCAGTGAGACTAATCTGCTGTATATTTCTCTCTTTTGTTGGCTCTGTACATAATTGTGCTCTGTACTGCAGAGAAGGACTAATAACACTTTTCAAGCCATGTTGGAAGCAATAATAATAAGTGATGATGATGACAACTAGCTGGGTACAGTGTTTCACACACGCTAATCGCTTCTGATCGTCACAAGAGCTCTGGAAGGTGGGTGGTAATTCCATTTTATAGATGGACAGACTAAGGCTTAGAGATGTTAGAAGATTTGCTCAAGGCCATACAGACAATAAGAAGCAGAGTTGGAAAAAAAAAAAAAAAAAAGAAGCAGAGTTGGGGCTTTGCTGGTGGTCCAGTGGTAAAGAATCTGCCTTCCAATGCAGGGGACACGGGTTTGATCCCTGCTTGGGGAACTAAGATCCCACATGCTGCGGGGCAACTAAGCCTGTGTGTCACAACTACTGAGCTCGCGCGCCTCAACAAGAGAGCCCACACGCTGCAAACTAGAGCCCACGTGCCCTGGAGCCCACACGCCACAACTAGAGAGAGAAAACCTGCACGCCACAACTAGAGAGAAACCCACACGCCGCAAAGAAGATCCCGCATGCTGCAGCTAAGACCCGTCGCAGCCAAAAAAAAAAAATAAAATAAATATTAGAAAATGTAGATAATTAAAAAATAAATACAACACCTTTATAAAAAAAAAAGCAGAGTCACTTTCTACTCAAAACTTATTTCTCTAACAGAGAGATTATGAGGTTGAATCAGCTGGGGTAAGGGGCAAAGTCACTGATGAGTACAGACAGGACAGGACTCATGTACACCCTGCCTGCCCCAGAGCACACAGTTGGCAACTGCAGTTCCTAGACACAGGCACCAGGATCTGTCAATCAACGAGCATATCCGAAACCTGGCTGCAAGTAAGGGAGCATTAGAAGCATGTTTTGGCTACCTTCAGGGGTGGGACAGTGGAACGGGTACTTTGTCTTAGGTTTCAAATGGTCAAGCGTTTGAATACTGAATTCAGGGCTTTTCTCAACCGCAGTCCTGGGCTAAGCTCTTGAGCAGAGGTCCTTGTCTAGCCAGTCAAGTTCATCAGTGTTAGGCCACAGACTTCTTTCCCCAAGGATGAATGCTAAAGAGCTTCTCTGGCCCTTGCTGATAAAATCTTTAAAAAACCAACAGGAAAAAAAAAACACAAATGTCCAGCTATGCCATCTGAGTTGGTGAATATCCTGAGAGAAAGACCACGTCAGTACATAAATTCCAGAAACAACAAATACTGTTCTGTGGAAAGAGCAAAATGTTAAGTCTGCAGGCCTACATTTCACAATCACATTTTAAGATTTAATTATAAGTCAGCAGTTTGAAACCTAGAATACACGCATATATTCTAAAACCCATCAACAGCACTTAGTTTCCAGTTTAGCCTCTGAAAGCCTGTTTAGTCCATTATATACAAAAACATGGTAGTATTCCAGCTATCCTAATCGCATTTCAATGGGGGAAGTCAAGCCAAAATTCCAAAACACAGCAATAAGAAATATTTCCCCTTCTCAGCTCAAATGGTCCATGCTGGTCCCAGGAAAGCAGAAGGGACAAGGTAGGTGCTATTGCACCCAGTGGTTTTACTAAACCCAACTCCTCAGGGTTGGTTCATCCTTCTCTAGCTGTCCTGACCTGGGGAACAAGGGCACTTGCCCCACAGGGTTGGAGGGCAAACAGCCCTGGAGGCCTAGCTCTGTCTCCTCCAGCACCTGGAGGCATGGACTGAAGAAGAGCCCAATAATGTTCAGGTTAAAATAATAGGCTTTGGCCTCATTTTCAAACCATTCTTGCCTGAAATTCTAAATAAAGCTAAAGGTGCTTGTGTCATTGCAGGATGGGAACTGAAACAGTCTGGGTCTAATACTGTTCAGCACATTCTGAGAGGGTAGAGGCCCTAACTGCTCTCCTGCCACATCTCTGCACAGCAGTGACCAGGCATCCTGAGGGCTAAACATGGTTCTTCACATAAAACAAACAGAAGTCAAAGCTGTACATCTGTGCCTATACACACAGTAATCTGGAATGGCACAAACCAACCAGTTAACAGTGGTCTCCTCTGGGAAAAGGAATGGGATGGGAGAGTAGAGCAGTAGTTTTAAGTTTCACTGCTTGAATTTCTTTTGAGAAGTACGTTTCTTAAAAATACGCTTTATGTATGATTTACATGTGTAATTTAAAAACTAAACTATGACAAGCCATTTAAAAAATACTTCAAAATCATAATTTCTCTGAATATATGATGTGATCATAGAAAAAAATCAGAAAATAAAAATAAACTTGGATAGGTTCAAAATAGAATGAGCCAAGGAGGATATTATACATTTATACAAGCAGATTCAGCAAACTATAACTCATGGGCCAAATCCAGTCCAACAGACAGGTCTACAAGGTAAAACTGGTTTTCGCCTTCTTAAAGGGTTATTTAAAAAAAACAAAGAAGAATGTGAAAGAGACGCACGTGGTCCATGAAGCTTAAAATTTACTTACTATTTGCCCTCTACAGAAAAAGTCTGATGATGCCTAATGCCTAATTTACACCAAGACTATTGTGTCTTTTCAAAAATAGTTTCTGGGCTTCCCTGGTGGCACAGTGGTTAAGAATCCGCCTGCCAATTCAGGCGACACGGGTTCGAGCACTGGTCGAGGAAGATCCCCCATGCCACGGAGCAACTAAACCCATGCGCCACAACTACCGAGCCTGCACTCTAGAGCCTGCGAGCCACAACTACTGAGCCTGCGCACCTAGAGCCCGTGCTCCACAACAAGAGAAGCCACCACAATGAGAAGCCTGAGCACCGCAATGAAGAGTAGCTCCCGCTCACCGCAACTAGAGAAAGCCCGCGCGCAGCAACGAAGACCCAATGCAGCCAAATATAAATAAATAAAAACAAACATAGTTTTAAATTCCTCTTGGAAATGCCTTCAAAATCACGATATGCCTTTTAAACACAATAAAAAATGAGTCATAATACTTAATAGCCTAACTTTTTTTTCCCCTAAACCCACAACAGTATAAGTTAGCTTATTCAGCTACCACAATCACCAGATTTAGTTCAGAAGACTAGTGATTTCCTAAAATCAAACACAACCCCAGGATGGGGAAAGGAACATTCTCCCTCCTAGCATCCAGAAACCTAACCTCTAATGTGCTGCTAAAACGTACAAGGACACATGGAAAAATCAAACTCAGAAGAACTCTCTGAGCAGGTAAAAATAATTTTAAAAATCTAGCAGTGAAGCTAATTTAAGTTTAATAAATTATTTCCTAAACGAAGGAAGGAAAAACATCATGTTTATTCTGAATGAAATTTGTATTCCAATCTTACACTCTAATGTAGAGCCCTGAAAAAGGGAGAATATTTCATTTTGACTACCAAAGACCCTAAGAAACATACTGAATAAGAATCAAATGCATCCAAATGTAAATAGATGTAAATTTAGAACTGAAAAAAATAACTTCTCCTGTAAACATGTGTAGAACTTTCTACATTAAACCAATGGTTCTATATAATGACAATTCACAAAGAAATCTTCATAATCATATTTAGAATTCTCAGTCCCTACTATGTACTTTAACAGTATGTTATTTGGAAATTAAGTTTCAACTTGAAAATTTAAAGAACATAAAACATAGGCTGATTTGTTTAATAATCTTCTATCCTACTTAATTTGAAATGAAAGCAATTCAGAACGTGGCATGCAAAAATTTTTTACAAGGACAGGATACCAATGGAAAGAGGACGAAGACCATCATTTCAGTGATTTGAGAAAAAACTAAGACAAACATTCTCACTTACCTCTGGAATACATTTTCCTACCCAAGTATGACACAGAAGATACTCTACCTCAATGTCTTGGAGACTGAATTCCTTCTGATCTGTAAAGTTTGCAGCCCCGGCACTAAGTTCCATCAGCATCTTGGCGATCTCAGGCTTTATGGCTGAAGTCAGCCGACTGGCTGCTTCCATGACATGCTCCTGCACATCTTTGAGTTGCATGGCTGCCTTGGAATAGTGAGAGTTCCTGAACACAGTGCTGAAGAGATCTGTGAGGAAAGTACTGGCACGGCAGAAGACGTTGAGGGCGTCCAGGTATTTGGAGATGCCCTGCTGGATGTCAGCAATGGGTGTGGAGTGGGGCATGGCATGGTGGCAGCTGCCTGCAGCAGTCAGACTGCCCAGGGGGGCGGTGGTGGCCGTAGATGCCAGGGGAGCACTCAGTGCTCGGCCAAGCTCAGGCATTGGGTACTGCTGGTGCTGCTGCACCTTCTGCTTGGACCCGCCAAGCAGGAAGCGCCGCTTGTAGTCCATTTTACTGTCCTGGGCACTGCAGCAATACATGCGGGAAGGGGAACTGTCCCAGTGACCGTGAGAGGGTCAGGGTCCTGATTCCTTTTTTTCCCCCCTAAAACTGTAGCTAGGTATAAAAATAGTGGAGTTCTGCAAATCTAAGTTTTAAAAAAGGCATTTCCATGAGGCAGGTGACCATGTGATCCAATGTAGTTGTGAAAAGGACAACAGGTTTATATAATTAATATTTTCAGTGTAGGCAGGACCTCTGACAAAAAATAAAAGTGTGTCCAAAATGCTATATAAGAAATGTTAGCATTCTACTCTCTTAATAAAAAGATATGCTTGCTGAGAAAAATGTTCACCTAGAATTGCTTTGCAAGAATATTTTGATACTTGTATTTACAATGGCAGAAAAATAACTTAACTTAAAAAAATGTAATATAATGTAATATAATGTATCTTCAATATACCAGAAAAGTTAGAACCCAAAAACCCACAAGCTGATCAACAGCAATTTAAAAAGCAGTACAGAATTACTTCACACTAAGTCCTCAGTAAGGAAGATCAAATCTCTGCAGAATTTTGACAGAGCCTGCCTGCCAAATCGATTTACCTGTAAAATGTCTTCTCAATGCGAAAAATTTCCTTTAATATTTTCTGAAAGCAAGTTTTTATTTTTTTTTAAATGGCATTTATTATAAGTCCTCTCCTTCTTTTCTTTTGTTTGCTGAGGTAGCAGTTTCCGTATAACATTAATAAGAGGTGCTTCCAGACTGGGTTGGCCCTCAATTGTAAATTCTGAAGCAAGAATGCACAGATGTATTTGTAAGGCTTCTAAGTCATTTCCTGTAAGGGGGAAAAATAAGATAGAGTTAGGAAAGTTACAAGACAGTGAGTAATTCTGGAACATTAACTCCTGAAATGCTATTATCCACAAAGGTGGGCTCCAAATGAATAAGAAACTATATAAAAACCTTATAAAAGCAGGTACAACAGTGAGAGTGCAACTATGATATGATGACTGTTAGAAAATTCCTCAAGTTGTAGTACAAAAATAATGTAACAAAAAGTTTGATTCCCCACTAACCACTCCAAAACTCAGGCTGACAAGTGACACATCAAGCAGGGCCTGGACTCATGTTTGTGTTTCCTCCTCAAAGAGCTCACAAATCCATAAGAGGATTAGAAGAGTACACAGATTAGGTGAGGGCTGTTGACAAGTAGAGAACTCACAAAACCTTAAGGGGGATTTGGAAGTGGAGTGATGAGCAAAGACTGAGAGAAATCAGGAAGGTTGTTATGAAGAAAATGTTACTCGGAGGCAGGCCTTGATTGTAGGATAGGTTTTGATAAGCACAAAAGGGATGGCTGGGGCTCACCAGATGAAAGGACCACCACAGCAAAGGCCCTGAAGCAGGATGGCTTAAAGTCTGTTCAGGATACCCAGCTGGGCTGAAGTGCAGCATACAGAAAGACAGAGCCTGGAGAGGTAAGTGGCTGGCAGGTTTGTAGACAGGATGCTACTCATCCTCACCCAGGTACCAATTTCCCCTCCAGATGTTCGAAAGGAAGCCTCGGAGGGTGTGCAGGCTCTTACACCCTGGGGAAGCTTCTATAGAACCCCTGGCTCTGGATGGGTGCAAAGAGCAAGGTCTGAACACCTCTGGTTGCAGTTTCTGAACTACTCTACAATAGTAGAGTAATGTGATTCTTCCTACACAGCTACAACTAGGTTTACACTTGCCTGAAACTATCTATTCTTCCGAACATAACAACAGTTCAAATATGTTTTACTGAATGATACATGTAGTCTATATTAAACTTCAATGTACATGATGTCTGTATATAGTTTGGTCTACTTATTGATAACTAGGCTTTCTTTCCATTTTCCTTTTTTTGTTGCGGTACGCGGGCCTCTCACTGTTGTGGCCTGTCCCCTTGCGGAGCACAGGCTCCGGATGCGCAGGCTCAGCGGCCATGGCTCACAGGCCCAGCTGCTCCGCGGCATGTGGGATCTTCCCGGCCCGGGGCACGAACCCGTGTCCCCTGAATCAGCAGGCGGACTCTCAACCACTGCGCCACCAGGGAAGCCCTCCCTTTTCCTTTTTTGATAGATAAAAATAAATATAAATCATACCTTATCACTTATAATGGCCAAATACCATGCCTCGTTTACAGTTCTACAATTGCATTAGGAACACAGAAAGGCAGGCAGGTTATAAGAGCAAGAGATGAGGAAAGTGCTATGGATACAAACACATACTCTAAAAGTATAGCAATCCTAACCCAGCTAGCATATAAATCCAACTAAACCAGCCACCATTTGTAGCTCTGTGTTCAAGAGAATCTTGACTCTCTAAAAACTCTCATAACCTTTTCAAGAAATAAGACATCAAACAGCTATATGTAAGAAATCTGTTCCCAAATGTTCATTTTTCAGATTCATTACAATAAGGCAATCATATCTATTCCTAGCCAAGTGCTCCATTGTTATCAATGTGGCTGTACAAATTCCGATGTACAAAAGAAGCACTCAGCAGGAGTGCTGAAGGACGGAAGGCTGCTCACACAGAAACTGTGTGGTCTGTGAAGGAAAACCATCACCTTGAATTGGCCACAGTGAGTGTCTTGAGCAACCCTGAGGAGAACCTTTCTTTGTTCTGTGTTGTACACTGGTGCCCCCGGCTCTGAGAGTTCACCCTCATTCCTCTGCCAGATGATCCTAGAAGGTCAAGTAAGACCCATATACTTACTAATTTTTTTTTTTTTTTGCGGTACGCGGGCCTCTCACTGTTGTGGCCTCTCCCGTTGTGGAGCACAGGCTCCGGACGCACAGGCTCAGCGGCCATGGCTCACGGGCCCAGCCGCTCCGCGGCATGTGGGATCTTCCCGGACCGGGGCACGAACCCGCGTCCCCTGCAACGGCAGGCGGACTCTCAGCCACTGCGCCACCAGGGAAGCCCCCTACTTAACTAATTTTTTAAAAGTCACCATAAACATTAAACTTTTTTCTGCTTTACATGCTTCCAAAGTTTATGTAAATGAAACCTGTAATACTTAAAAATATACTACTTCACCAAATTCATCTACAAATTCAATGCAATCTCTAGCAAAACTTGAACTACCTTTTTTACAGAAATAGGCAAGCTGATCCTAAAATGCATACGGAAATGCAAGGGACCCAAGACGACCAAATGAATATTGAAAAAAATATGGAGAACTCACACTTCCTAACTTGAAAATGTACTGTAAAGCTATAGTAATAAAGACAGCAGAGCACTGACATAAGAAAGGACATATATGTATCAGTGGAATGCAGTTGAGAGTTTAGAATAAACCCATACCTCTATGGTCATCTGATTTTAGACAAGGGTGCCAAAACCATTCAGTTGGGAAAGAATAGTCTTTTCAATAAATGGTGATGGGACAACTAGATACCCACATGCAAAAAAAAAAAGAATATGAACCCCTATCTTATATCATAAACAAAAATTAACTCAAAATGGATCAAAGACCTCAATGTAAGAGCTAAAACTATAAAGCTTTTATAAGAAAATACAGGGACTTCCCTGGTGGTGCAGTGGTTAAGAATCCGCCTGCCAATGCAGGGGACACAGGTTCGAGCCCTGGTCCGGGAAGATCCCACATGCCATGGAGCAACTAAGCCCATGTGCCACAACTACTGAGCCTGCGTTCTAGACTCGTGAGCCACAACTACTGAGACCTTGTGCCACAAGTACTGAAGCCCGCGCAACTAGAGCCTGTGCTCCACAACAACAGAAGCCACTGCAATGAGAAGCACGTGCACGGCAACAAAGAGCAGCCCCTGCTCGCTGCAACTGGAGAAACCCAGCACACAGCAACAAAGACTCAACACAGCCAAAAATAAATAAATAAAATAAATAAACTTTTTAAAAAAGGAAAGAAAATATAGGTGTAAATCTTTGTGATCTTAGATTAGGCAATGGTTTCTTGGACATGATATCTTTTTTTTTGTTGTTGGAACAGACACATATTTTTTAATGTTTCAATAATTATCTCTTCTCGCCTAGTGTTTTCAAAATTGGTTGGCCAGTCAAATTTTGACCAAGCTGAAAGGTTGTCTCAGGGTCTCTATACAATTTAAGGTCTTCTGTAACTTACAGGATTTATATTTCCAGTGATATTACTTTCTTTCTAGCTACCTGAAATGAGTCTTTACTTACATTTGAGAACCATGAAAACTTAAGAACAATAAAAAGGCTGTCACCTTACACAAACACAATCTGATTAGGTAAATCCCAGTCCAGTTCTGAGGTCAGCTATAGGGTTAGGTGGGTGTGGACAGTATCTGGGCCCCACAGTTTGACCAGTATCCCTAGGGAGTTGTCACCATAGTAAATTGTTTTAAATGAGTTTCTTTTTTTTTTGTTTTAAACCAAGTCCATCGGGTGACACAAACTCAAGTTGATAAAAGTCTTGGCCCTCAGATCCAATCTCTGTCTCTGATGGTGCAGACATCAGGAAATTGCACCCTGTGTCCTCAGGCTGACTCCAGACCCTCACGCCATCCTGCTCCTGAGATGGCTTCCTTTGCTGCCACTACAATCATTGCGGCTACTTCAAGGACACAGCTCCAGCAGCTTCATCACTAGGCACAATGAGATCTTCTTCACCTTTTAGTGTCCTGGACAGGGGTGTTATCCTCTGTCTTGGGGACCTCACTGCTAGTGTCCGGCTGGGCATGGCCAGTGCCAGGATCACAGCCTGGCTCGAGGACGGCCCCCTCCATCTTGCTTTTCCTTGCCGGTCCCCTGCTCAGGACTGTGGTCACCCTCCCCTCCTCCAGGATGAGCTTTGGGGGGTCTCCTCCCCGACAGCTCCCTCCTCCAGCCCCTCTGTGTCTTGGCTCCTCTGTCTGGGCTCTTCTTCTTCACTGGCCACCCTCTCCTTCACCTCTGTAGGCTCTTCCATCTGCTCTTCAGCCGGTTTCTCCTCCATGGGGCTCCCACACCCGTCCTCTGCCTCTGGGCTGGAGGCTTGGTCTGGACGCTGGCTGGCCCCCTCCTCGGAGTTCCCCATGGCCGTTTCATGCTACTGGGCTACCCCCAAGGCCCTTCCCTTCTCCTCCTGCTTCTCTGTCCTGCTGGGCGTCCTCAGAGGAGGGGATCCTGGAGTCTTGCTCTTGGCTGGGAAAACCTCGTTACCATTCTCTTCCTTGGCGCCATTCTCCTGGGAGGACTCCATGGCCCTGAGCTTCCCCAGGTCCCCACGATCCGACTGGGACCTTCTGAATAGCCTGGAGGGAGGGCACCTTTTTATGGAGCCCCTCGTCTGCACCTTACTGTAAGAGGGCAGATGACTGCCTTCAGGAGGCTGGTCAAAGCTGATGGGCACCTCCTCTGGCTTGCTGGCCCGAGACCACACGCCAGGGCTGCTGGGGGTAGAAAGCTGGCTGTGAAACGGTGATACCATGGCCTTGAGTTGGGGACTCTTGGGTGAGGCCCCAGGCAGCAGGGTCGCTGGATCAAAGGCTAAACTGGCCTGGAGCTTCTTGATCAGAGGCGAGCTCTTCACCTTGACTTTAGGAGGCTGGTTTGCATTGGGCGGTGACTTCTCTTCACCATTCTGGCCCAGTTCTACCCTGGGGAGGAACAGAGAGAGGGAGCAGGGCAGTTTCCTTCTTGTTGGTTTACTGGCTGGTGTCTCCTTTGTAGCGGCTGCCTGCTCCCTGAATCACTCGGCCAGCTGGGCCACAGAGGGGGGCGCCGAGTCGTCCACACTGGCATTGGTCTTTGCCGGCCTTTCCTCCATGTCCTCCAGGTGCCAACTCGGCGGTGGCCGAGCACACTCACTCTGGCCAGGGCTCGTGATCCCCACTCTCTGCTCGGCTCCCGTGCTGGCTGCAGAATGCCCCGCCTGCCCGGGCCCTGTGCTAGAGGAGGAGGGAGGAGGGAGGAGGGAGCGGGAGGGGGAGCTGGATATGACATCTTAAAGCACAAACAACAAAAGAAAAAATAGATAAACTGAACTTCATCAAAACTAAAAACGTTGGTGCATCAAAGGTCACTATAAAGGTGAACAGAAAACCCACAGTATGGGCAAAAATACTGGAAAATCATGTATCTTGTTAAAAGTCTAGTATCCAGAATACAAAAAGAACCCTTAAAATTCAACAATAAAATGACAAATAATCTATTAAAAGGTGGGCAAATGATACTAAAAGACATTTCTTGAAAGATATACAACTGGTTAATAAGCAAATGAAAGGATGCTCAACATGGATAGTCACTAGGGAAACACAAATAAACCACAGTAAGATACTACTTCATACATGCTGGCATAGCTACAGCAAAAACAAACAAAAAACAAAACAGAAAATAAGTGTGCGTGAGAATGTGGAGAAACTGGAACTCTCATAAATTGCTGGTGAGAACGTGAAATGATGCTGCTACTGTGAAAAGCAGTTTGGCAGTTCCGAAAAATGTTAAACAGAGTTGCCATTAAGACCAAGCAATTCCACTCTTAAGCATATACCCAAGAAAACTGAAAACATGTATTTATATAAAAACTTGCACATGAATGTCCATAGCATCATTATTCATAATAGCCCCAAAGTGGAACAACCCAAGTCTATCAACTGCTGAACGAATAAACAAAATGTGGTAGAGCCATACAATGGCATATTATTCAGCCATAAAAAAGAATGAAGTGGGA
The DNA here is from genome assembly GCF_003676395.1 of Aethalodelphis obliquidens. Taxonomy (NCBI): domain Eukaryota; kingdom Metazoa; phylum Chordata; class Mammalia; order Artiodactyla; family Delphinidae; genus Aethalodelphis; species Aethalodelphis obliquidens. The sequence goes on along the minus strand of NW_020837987.1, from coordinate 4,668,145 downwards.
CTTCCCTGGTGGCAGTGGTTAAGAATCCACCTGCCAATGCAGGGGACATGGGTTCGAGCCCTAGTCCAGGAGGATCCCACATGCCGCAGAGCAACTAAGCCCGTGTGCCACAACTACTGAAGCCCGCGCACCTAGAGCCCATGCTCTGCAATGGGAGAGGCCACCGCAATGAGAGGCCCATGCACTGCAACAAAGAGTGGTCCCTGCTCGCCGCAACTAGAGAAAGCCCGCGCGCAGCAACAAATACCCAATGCAGCCAAAAATAAATAAATAAATAAATTTATTTAAAAAAAAAAAAAAGAAAAAAAGAATGAAGTATTGATAAATGCTACAGTGTGGCTGAACCTTGAAGACATTATGGTAAGAGAAAGAAGCCAGAAACAGAAGGTTATATACTGTGAGATTCCATTGATATGAAACATCCAGATAAAGCAAATCCATAGAGACAGATAAAAGTAGATCAGTGGTTGCCAGGAGTTGAGGAGAGGAAGGGAATGGGGAGTGACTATCAATTAATACAGAGTTTCTTTTTGAGGTGATGAAGACATTCTACAGTTAGATGGTGGTGATGGTTGCACAATTTTGTTAATGTACTAAGACTCACTGAATTTCACACTTTAAAATGGTGAATTTTATGGTATGAGAATTATATATCAATTAAAAAGGAGAGAAATAGGGAAAAATATATATTACTGGCCTCCAGAAATGTCTACTTAGAATAGATGAGCATCTGTTACATCTGAAAAATGATTTACTGGGTAGATGGTCAGCTTTGTGGGTGGCTACCCACTAACCAGGGTGGTGATTATCTGGGTATTTACTTGGAGATAATAAAATCAAGCATAGTTACTATAATTTCTGTACTTTCCAATGTGTTATTCTTCAGTGAAAGTTTAAGGAAGAAACAAAGGATTAACTAGAACAAAAAGGAGGGAAGCTTGGGTAAAGAAAGTTTCATTCCAAGTGGAACAGCATGAGGGAGGGGAAACCCAGAAGGCAGTACCGCAGAGACTACCAAATGGCTGGTTTCAATCAAATCTCCTTCCTCCTTTACAATAAACCAGCGGGGCCAAGAATATGTGCACCGCACTACTCTGAAATGTACATGCTTACATGACTAACTAGGGTATAATAAAAAGTTCTAGATGAAAAGCCATGGCAAACTTTAAGATTCAGATCTAATCCAAACTATAATTTCAGTACTAAGAAGAAAGCAGCAGGTTCATGAAAATAAAAACCTAAAAAGAAAGGGGAGGGAAGTAATGTCATAAAAAATGGCAGAGTAGGAACCTCCAAAAATTCTCTCCTCCATAAAAACAGTGATAAAACTGGCCTAATTGGTCAGAATCAACTTTTTTTTTTAACATCTTTATTGGAGTATAATTGCTTTACAACGGTGTGTTAGTTTCTGCTTTATAACAAAGTGAATCAGCTATACATATACATATATCCCCATATCTCTTCCCTCTTGTGTCTCCCTCCCACCCTCCCTATCCCACCCCTCTAGGTGGTCACAAAGCACCGAGCTGATCTCCCTGTGCTATGCGGCTGCTTCCCACTAGCTGTCTATTTTACATTTGGTAGTGTATATATGTCTATGCCACTCTCTCACTTTGTCCCAGCTTAGCCTTCCCCCTCCCCATGTCCTCAAGTCCATTCTCTAGTAGGTCTGCGTCTTTATTCCCATCCTGCCCCTAGATTCTTCATGACCTTTTTTTTTTAGATTCCATATATATGTGTTAGCATATGGTATTTGTTTTTCTCTTTCTGACTTACTTCACTCTGTATGACAGACTCTGGGTCCATCCACCTCACTACAAATAACTCAATTTCGTTTCTTTTTATGGCTGAGTAATATTCCGTTGTATATATGTGCCATATCTTCTTTATCCATTCATCTGTTGATGGACACTTAGGTTGCTTCCATGTCGTGGCTATTGTAAATAGTGCTGCAATGAACATTGTGGTACATGACTCAGAATCAACTTTTTAAAGACTAGAAATTAACAGGATTGAAGCAAACTGGGGAGCATTTATTCAAGAAAAACGGCTGAATCTCAGTAAGAATACAGTAGTACCCCCATCCATAGGGGGATATGTTCCAAGACCCCCAGTGGATGCCTGAAACCTCAGGCAGCATATACAGCGTGGATACACTGGACAAGGAGATGATACATGTTCCAGGAGGGATGGAACGGGACAGCATGATATTTTATCATGCAACTCGGAATGGCGTGCAATTTAAAACTTATTTCTGGAATTTTCCACTTTATGTTTTCAGGCTGCACTTAACTGCAGGTAACTGAAATGGCTGAAAGTGAAACTGTGGATAAGGGGGGAGGGGACTGCTATAGTCAGCTTTGTAGCATTTTAACTTGATCTAGTTCCATTCCCTCCTCTCGAACTCTATGGTAACCTTGAAAAATAACAGCTGCATTTGCAGTGAAAACCAGAAGGCAGGCAGCAGAACTGGAGGGAGCAGAACTAGGCTAGAGCTCCTTCAGAGTTTCATTCCTAGAAAATTATCATTATCTGACTTATCTGCAGGTTCCCTGGAAGATCCCACTTGCAAGGATCTCTATTTGATCTGACTTGGAACTCACTTGGAGAGGGAAGAGAATCTGATTTCCAGTTGCCACATTATATCATAAAAAATGTTCAGTTTTCAATTAAAACTTAACAAGACATGCAAAGAAACAAGAAAGTATGGCCCTTATACAGGAAAGCAAACAAATAAACAAACAAGAGAAACAACTGATGAGGAAGCCGAGATGTTGGACTTACTAGACAGAGACTAAAATCGGCTATTTTCAATATGTTCAAAGAACTAAAGGAAACCATATCTAAAGAACTAAAGGAAGTCAACTATACTTCTATTTTTTTAAAGTAAAATCATTAAAAAGGAAAAAAAAAGAACTAAAGGAACATATGAGAATGATGTCTCAGCAAATCCAGAATACTACTAAAAGAGAGAAATATTTTTAAAACAGAACCAAATAGAAATTCTGGAGTTGAAAAATACAACTAACATAAAAAAATTAACTAAAGGCTCAACAGCAGATCTGAACAGGAATCAGTGAAACTGAAGATTAACCAACTGAGATTATCCAGTCTGGGGAACAGGAAGAAAAAAGAAAAGAGTCTCAGAGACCTGTGGGACACCATCAAGCATACCAGCATCATATAATAGGATTCTCAGAAGAGGAGACGGAGAAAGGCACAGAAAAAAAATATTTGAAGAAATAAAGGCCCCAAATTTCTCAAATTTGATAAAAAGCACATGAATCTACACATCTATGAAGCTCAGCAAACTCCAAGTAGGATAAACTCAAAAAAATCAACCTAGGCATATTATAATCAAATTGCCTAAAGCCAAAGCAAGAATCTTGAAAGCAACAAGAGAAAAGCAATTCATCATGTATAGTTGATTCTCATTATTTACAGGCAGTTATAAAAAGTTGCCATGTACACTGAATTAGCAAATACTGAACCAGTACTCCTAGATCCTGTGAGCCTCTAGTCAAAACATTTTCACCAACCAATCAATATATAACCTTGTTTTATGTGTGTTTCTGTTTAAAGACACCTTAGTTAATATTTACTGTTGATTCATTAACACTGAACTCACAGGTAATGGCACTATAACTCATGCCTGAATGACACTCATCTAACAGGTCTTTTCTCTGTTAGGTACATCACGGCCTTCTTGGGCTTAGGAACACTAAACAGCACTTCAGCAATACACTTAGGGGCCATTTTAAACAGCGAAACTGCCAACAAAAAGTATAAAAATGCAAAAAACGTGGCACTAAATAGACTATGAAAAGAATACTTGTTTATAGTCTGAGAGCTGAAATGAGAAGGCAGAGCGTCACCCTGTTCATCCTCAGCTGGGGGTGTGCATGTTGTGCAATTCAAATTTTTTGCCACTCTGCACATGTCTACAACTGACCACAAGAGTTCTACAAGTATTGTTGCAAATAAATTTTAGCCAGTAAGCTTATCTGCAAATACAGGATCTGAGAATCGTGAGGATCAACTATATATAACACTACTTGAAACACTTGTGCTCCCAACATAATGGGGTACTCCTCTTTTTAAAAATATAATATACAAAAACATCAATCTATGAAACAAATAATCAGAGGGTTACTGACCATCTTACAAGATACAGAGGTTCCTTTAAGTACTGAACCCATGGTATATTTAATGTAACAATTCAGCAATTCTATTATGTACAACCTTTCAGGATTTCATTGTGATTTTTAAAGGCTCAAGCCTATATATTTAAGGTACAATCTATCTGTCAATTTAGAAGTATATAATTTATAAAGACAAAGTTATGCTTTAAGAAAACAATTACATTTGGTGAATCACATTCACTCCTTTTTTTCCCCTTCTAGAATGCATTATTTTAAAAATAAAAAATAACATTTGTAAAAGCTAAACAAGTTGAGGAGTTATATTATTATTCATTAAACTTTTTATTTTAGTGCTAAGCTAATGGTGAAATTTTTTATAAAAATGCCAATGGATATTACAAATGCTTAAAGAAAAACTTAACAAGGTAAAATATATATTAATATCTCTTCACTGACTAGCTTGCATATAGCTGCTTCATCAAAGATGATTACTTCAATCGAAAAGACAAACAATAACAAGTATTGGTGAGAATGTGGAAAAATTGGAACCCTCATACATTGCTAGTAGGATGTTAAAATAGTACAGCACTTTGGAAAACAGTTTGGCAGCTCCTTAAAATAAGTATAGTGTTAGCACATGACCCAGCAATTCCACTCTAATGAATATATTCAAGAGAAATGAAAAATATAAATCCTCACAAAAATCTATACATCAACATTCACAGCAGCATTACTCAAAGTAGTCAAAAAATAGAAACAACCCAAATGTCTATCAACTGATGAATGAATAAACAAAATGTGGTATAGCTATACAACGGAACATTAAATATATATATTATGTACATATAAAGGAATGAAGTACTGATACATGCTAAAACATGGATGAACTCTGAAAACATGGTGCTAAGTGTGAAAGAAGCCAGACACAAGAAGCCACATATTATATGCTCCCACTGATATGTAATACCCAGAATAGGCAGATCCATAGAAACAGAAAGTAGATTTGTGGAACGGAGAATCACTGCTAATGGGTACAGGGTTTCTTTTTGCGGCAATGACAAGGTTCTGAAGTTAGATAATGGTGATTGTTGCACAACTCTAAATATACACACATATGGTATGTGAATTATATTTCAATAAAGCTGTTATTTTCCCTATGTAACTTCATTGCCATTTTCCTTATGTAACTTCTCATTTAATAGCAAAAGGTACATAATAAAAAATAAGTTTTCGGGATTTCCCCGGTGGTGCAGTGGTTAAGAATCCGCCTGCCAATGCAGGGGACACGGGTTTGAGCTCTGGTCTGGGAAGATCCCACATGCCGTGGAGCAACTAAGTCCGTGTGCCACAACTACTGAGCCTGCACTCTAGAGCCCATGAGCCACAACTACTGAATCCGCGTGCCACAACTACTGAAGCCCGTGCGCCTGGAACCCATGCTCCACAACAAGAGAAGCCACCGCAAGGAGAAGACTGCTGATAGCAACGAAGAGTACCCCACTCACCGCAACTAGAGAAAGCCCGTGCGCAGCAATGCAGACCCAACGCAGCCAAAAATAAATAAATAACTAAGATAATTAATTTAAAAAATAATAAGTTTTCCAGAGATACCTTTAATGCCAGACTTAGTTTCCTTTTCATACTTCAATTAGAAATCTGGATTTAAATGCTGCTATCCCAAATCTGGGAATGTGAGTACTGAAAAGGCCCTTAAAGATCATCTAATTTAAGCCCTTCAATTTACAGACGAGGGAAAAAAAGTCTCAGGATACTAAATGTCTTGCACTAGACCACACAGCGCCCGTATCTTGACCCTCAGAACTCTAAATGTATACATAAATATTCTGTTCAGCACTATCTAGACTGACACATTAAGCTACGCTACAGGAATAAATCCTGAAAGGAGTGGCCTAACCTAAGATTTATTTTTTGCTCACATAAAGTTCAAGGCAGCCCTTCAACTTGTAGGGACATCATTGGAACTTTTGTTTTCCACAGTCACCTTAGCACAACAAACTCATATCAACTCTTTACTGCTTCCCACTGTAAGTGACACACATCACTTCCCATCACAGCCCTTTGGCCAGAATTAGTCACTTGTGCTAATGTAGCCACAAGGTAAACTGGGAAATGTAGGGGGACACATGGAATACTGGGTAAGCAATACAGTCGGCCACAGCTGCCCATCCAGCCCAGCTGTGGGTTGCACAGTTTTTACAAGATGGCGAAAGCAATTCTGATTCCACCCAGGAGAGGCTGGTTTGCAATGTGGAGTCCCTACAGTTGCTTTCCAGAGGCCAGGTGATGCTCACATAGGCTGCTCCAGGACATGGTTCTTTGCTGTGTTTATGTATGCAGGGTGGGCGAGTGGAAGGAGGTAGAGAAGGAAAGGTCACAGAGTCCTTTGAGAAACTGATGACAAAACACTCCATAGTCTTAACACTATCCAAAACACCAAAGTTTTCATTCAGTTTTGGATTTAGAGCCCCAGGTGAAGAACCACCTGCCATCCACACTCGCCATGTTTCCCTTCCCTACAGAGGAACGCTACACAGAGCTGAAGGCAGCAGGTGACTTCATCCAAACTGAGCCTCTCTTCCTGCACTTAGTGTTGGTCCAGCAATAACCAAATAGGGGAGGCCAAAGGCTCAAGCTAACGCAGTCAGGGGGCACCAAAGAGAAATATATATTGGATCCTCTGTGGGGGTTTTTTGCTTTATTTTTTAGCTTAATTTTTTGTTTATTTGTGTTTTGTTTGTTTGTTTTTTGGCTGCGCCATGTTACTTGTGGGATCTTAGTTCCCCGACCAGGGATTGAACCCATGCCCCCTGAAGTGGCAGCACACAGTCCTAACCACTGGACTCCCAGGGAATTCCCATATTGAACCCTTTGTATCCATATCACTTATTACCCGTGCACCTGTATCCTCAAGGTGTGGTCCTCAGGCCGTGAGCATCAGAATTGAATTGCTAAACACCAAAGGTGCACCTGTATTAGGATAAGTCTGTCTATAGGCCATATCAGTGTACAGGGCATGGTTATAATGCCCACCGAACATGTTATTAAGAGTGGAAAATTTTTAAGCAATTTTTTATGAGATGCCATATTAACATTAACCTTGTTAAGACTAGGATGAAAAGAAAGAAGCCAACCAAAGCTTAAGGACTTCCTTCCCTGACATTAGAATCAGAACATCCCTTTAATGGAATGACTATTAAAATGCTGATTCCTGGAATACAATCCAAATCTAACGAATCAATCTTTGGAGGCAGGAGCAGAGAATATGCATTTTTTACAAGATCCTCAGGTGAGTCTAGATGCATGTTATAATTAGAGAGTCAAACTGGTCAGCTAAAAACCTGCTGAAAGCCACAAGGATGACGACACCTGAGCATGGACATCTAAAGTTGCTGACTATATAAACACCACTTAAGGCAACTCAGGTATTTCACCAATATTCCTATTCATCAAGAATCCAGAAAGGGACTTCCACCTCCATGTGATAAATGACTCTACTTCTTAGAACCAAGGGGCTGGTTGGAAAATTCAATGAAAACTTCTGTTTGTATCATAATTGCTTCTAACAAGACCACTCCGGTCCAACAGTCAAGCCTGGGGTTCTTCTCCAGGCAGAAAGAACAAACAAGCCCCTGAAGAAAACAAAAATTGGTTTTTACTTATTCTTAATGGATCCGGTGTTCCTGTGCTGACCTTTGCTGTAATCAAAACTAGATAGTGTTGAATTCAAGGAAATATCATGGAATTGAAATACCATTCAAGTTCTATCATTTTCAAATAGGCTTTTGCCAAGAAACAATATGCAAAGAAGGTGGTGACATCCATCTAAGGAGTCATCTTCATGGCAGTGATCATAATATCCCCTGACAAAATACTGATGGAAGCTCGGTGATGGGTACACATGAGATTGATCATATTATCTGCTCTACTGTTGTATATGATCAAACAGTTCTGTAATGAAAAGTTTAAAATGTACACAAACATGTATATAAGCACGTGGATATATCTCTTTTACTTTTTTTAATAAAATTATTCTCAATACTTGTCTTATTGTTTTTTGAAAGCTTTTCCTCCATATTTATCTCCCTGAAGGGCTAAAATATGTTCAATCCATTTAAGGACATTTCTGCTGTGTATTTTCTTAAAAAGAATTTTCACTGGGAAAATATTCACCATTTATGAATCCACTATTCATGCTACATGGAAATAAATATGCATTGTGAAAGATCTCAGAAGTCAGTTGTAGCCAAGACTTGTAAGATTTAAGTATGGTATTCATAAGTTTTAACGCTGCCTACGATTCTCAAACACATGGCAGAAAAGGACATTTTAGTAGATATCACATCTTTTCAACATTACAATAATTTGCAAAAATTCTCAATAGATTAAAATTGAACTCAGACCTGATTACATCATTTAAAGCATTCCTTTCTGCATCAAAGTCAACAGGAATTTGTATTTCAAACAATAACAAAGAACATGCTTGAAACTAGACAAAAGTTAAGTATAAAAGGGTTTTCTTATACCCATAACTGATAAAATTTTGAAAAAGTGGTCATCCTGAGAAAATTTGAAGAGCTTCCCTTTAGAGATGCAGTGGAAAAGAAAGTGGCCCTGGTGGCTAACTAACTGGTTGAGATCCTGGCTCTGCCACTTACCAGCTATGTGACTTGGGCAAGTTCTTTAACCTCTGTGTGCCTCAGTTTCATCGTCTGTAAAATAGGGATAATAACAGTAACTACTGTTATTGAGTTAAATGAGTTTATACATACAAAGCATGTAGAATAATGTCTGGCACATATTAAGCACTACTTGTTTGATGATCTTATTATTATTATCATTCCAGTAAGTGAAAGTAACCAGGCCTTATTATCTTGCTTGTCTGGAAAAAAGTTACTGACAAACAAGAAAGGTCTTGTAAAGTCACCCAATCCCTAAACTGAGTAGAAATCTACGTATTCTAGGGTGGGTGGCATCACATGTTTCAGTGATGTGATAGTTATTATTTGTGAACACAGAGAACAATTTTAAATCCATTTCAGTCATTAAGCCAATAGAGAAAAAGAAGTGAAAAGCAGTCCTGTTGTCAGAAATGGTATGGCACAAAGCAGCTTCATTTCAAGATGACAGGCTAAATAAACAGGCACAGATCCTTCCCTCCCCACCTTCCTCAAATTCCAAAGACAACAAAAAGATATTCACAAGGGAATCACAACATGACGGTAATTAAAATGGCCGAGAGATATAGTCGATTTGAATGCTGGCCACTTTCTAGAAGACAGAAAGGAAGTGGAGGAAATTGTATGACAAGATAGACCAGAGCAGAGCTAGACACTTCTCAGAACATGTAAAGCCAAAGGCGGGCAGAGAAGCAGAGCCCTTTTCCTGGAGGAGCTGGATAAATGCCCAGCTTTGAGTCAGCAGGTACAGTCAGGAGTGGGAAATAGGTTCATCTACCTGATCTCCTCCATACTTCTCACCCCTGGTCACTGAATCAGCCAACTCCTATTAAGGCAAGAGGACTGTTGGAAAAACAGGAACCTCTTGTCAATAACCTATATAATCAACCTGGTTCTTCATCGATAAGCATCACCAGATAGTGAAAGAGGAGGACATAAAGGAAAACTAAGATGAAAAGCAGATCAGACTCCGGGAGAAACATATATTTTAGGTCCCAGAAAAACTGGTATCTAAAGAAATTCTAACTGGTATCCTCAGAGAGAGATGAGAAGATAATGCAACCTTAAAACAAAAGCAAGCGAAACATAAATGAAGCAGAAATCAAGGAAGAACTCTTGGAAATAAGAAAGATGATTGCCAAGATGAAAAACAAGGGAATAAATAAAATAGGAGTGGAGTAGCATGTAGGGGATACACACACACACACCCCCCACACTTGCTTATATTTTTTAAAATAAGCAATGGAAGAATAAACCAAAAACCAATAAAAATGTTTACCTATGAGGTACAGAGAAGAACAAAGGCAAGGAAGGAAGCCATACTTCTCTCAGTATAACTGGCTTTTTATATAGTTTTATCTTTAGAACCATGTAAATATATTATATAATTATAAAACAAAAGTAAATAAAAAATAAAACAATCCTAAAAATAAAAAAGACAAGTGAACCTAAACTATTTATCAAATTGGTGGCATAACCACACAGAGAAGGATTTTTCAAGTTAAAACAGCGTCTTGACTGTACCTCTCTGGTGTTACTGTCAATAAAGGAGAAGAGACACAAATATAAAGTCAAAGAAATAAAAATCCTGTAATCCTTCTATTGAATTTGAATCATGAGTTATCCTTTTCTTTCTAAAAAGTACACATTTACTTTACTGAAAAGATCTAAATTCACATCCCATTTGCAATTAATGCCCTTAATACTATTTCCTCCCACCAAATAGGATGAGAATTCCTTATAGAAATGGCTGATTCTAGATATGGGGTCAAAAACAAAAAGATAAGCCCAGGAATTGTTATCAGGCCAGAAATAAGGGAACCCATCTAATACTACCCAGCCCATGTCATAGGACCCAGGGTAAACCTGAAGAATAAGTTCTTATATTAATGGCCAATAATGGTAGAATTTCAGAATCAAAAGAATAACTCTTCTGGAGCAAAATTCATTAAGTATATAAAAATTAATGAGTTCGGACTTGGCAATGATTTCTTGCATATGATACCAAAAGCAAAGGCAATAAAAGAAAAAACAGACAAATTTTACTTCATCAAAATTAAAACTTCTGTACATCAAAGGACACAACTGATAGAGTGAAAAGACAACCAAAGAATGGGAGAAAATATCTGTAAGCCATATATCTGAAAAGGAATTAATATCCAGAATATATAAAGAACTCATATAACTCAAAAACATATAACCAAACAATCCAATTATCAAATGGGCAAAGGACTTGAATAGACATTTGTCCAAAGAAATAGACTAATGGCCAACAAACACATGAAAGAATGCTCAACATCACCAACCATTAGGGAAATGCAAAGCAAAACCACAATGAGATACCACTTCATATGCATATATGACTATTATAAAAAGAAAAAACCAACACACAGAAAACAACATGTTGGCAAGGATGTGGAGAAACTGAAACCCTGTTCATTGCTGGTGGAAATGTAAAATGGTATGGTCACTATGGAAAACAGCATGGCAGTTCCTCAAAAAATTAAACATATAGTTAATTACCATATGATCCAGCAATTCCACTCCTGGGTATATACACAAAAGAACTGAAAGCAGGGACTCAAACAGATATTTGTACACCTATGTTCATAGCAGCATTATTCATAATACCAAGAAGGCTGAAACAAGCCAAATATCCAACAATGGATGAATGGATAAACAAAATGTGGTATAACCACAAAATGGAATATTATCCAGCCTTAAAAGGACAGAAATTCTGATATATGCTTCAATATAGATGAAACTATATTTATCCATGTGGCAAGTGACCTCTCTACTTGTCAGGCCATAGATCTGCAGAAACCTGGCAGTGGTTGCAATATCTGTGGCCTTAAGATAGGTGCTGTGGGGAAGAAGGTGGAGACCATGGTCTCTACTTCCAAAGTCACAGCTAAATAACAGGATCATCAAGCACCCTGTCTCTTAAGCTCAGGCCTGATATGGGTGAAGAGTGCTGGTTATTTTTCTGGGGAGCCTGTCCTTTATCTTTTACCTTCTGTTTACAGCATCTTTCAACACACACACACACACACACACACACACACACACGCTTTTCTCTCATTTCTCTAGTCAAATATGTTCATCTGTTCTTTCACAGTGTCAGGTTTTACAAGTTAATCTACCTTGCCCAAACTGATGATCAAATACAGTTGAACCCTTTGAAGAAGATATACAAATGGACAATAAGCACATGAAAAGATGCTCAACATCATTAGCTATCAGGGAAATGCAAATCAAAGCCATGAGATACCACTTCACAACTACTAGGATGACTATAATAAAAAGACAGACAATAGGGCTTCCCTGGTGGCACAGTGGTTGGGAGTCCACCTGCCAATGCAGGGGACATGGGTTTATGCCCCGGTCCGGGAAGATCCCACATGCCGCAGAGCTGCTGGGCCTGTGAGCCACGGCCGCTGAGCATGCGCATCCGGAGCCTGTGTTCCGCAACGGGAGAGGCCACAGCAGTGAGAGGCCCGCGTACCGAAAAAAAAAAAAAAGACAGACAATAACAAATGTTGGCAAGAATGTGGAGAAATTAGAATCTGTGGGAATGTAAAAGGGTGCAAATACTTTGGAAAACAGTCTGGCAGTACCTCAAAAGGTTAAATGTAGGGCTTCCCTGGTGGCACAGTGGTTAAAAATCTGCCTGCCCACGCAGGGGACACGGGTTCGAGCCCTGGTCCGGGAAGATCCCACATGCCGCAGAGCACTAAGCCCCTGCACCACAACTACTGAGCCTGCGCTCTAGAGCCCGCGAGCCACAACTACTGAAGCCCGCACGCCTAGAGCCCATGCTCCACAGCAAGAGTAGCTACCACTCTCCACAACTAGAGAAAGCCCGTGCGCAGCAACAAAGACCCAACGCAGTCAAAAATAAAAAAATAAAATTAATTTTTAAAAAGGTTAAATGTAGAATTATCATATGACCAAACGATTCCACAACTATGTATATATCCAAGAAAAATAAAAGACATGTCTACACAAAAACCTGTACATGAAAGTCCAGAGCAATACTATTCATAATAGTAAAAAAGTGGAGGGCTTCCCTGGTGGCGCAGTGGTTGAGAGTCTGCCTGCCGATGCAGGGGACACGGGTTCGTGCCCCGGTCCAGGAAGATCCCACATGCCGAGGAGCGGCTAGGCCCGTGAGCCATGGCCGCTGAGCCTGCGCGTCCGGAGTCTGTGCTCCGCAACGGGAGAGGCCACAACAGTGAGAGGCCCGCGTACCGCAAAAAAAAAAAAAAAAAAAAAAGTGGAAACAACCCAAACGTCTAACAACTTAGTGGTATAGCCATACAATGGAATAATATTCTTCAATTATAAATGGAATGAAGTACGGGAATTCCCTGGTGGTCCAGTGGTTAGAAGTCGGCACTTTCACTGCCAGGGCCTGGATTCAATACCTGGTTGGGTAACTAAGATCCTACAAGCTGTGCTGCAGGGCCAAAACAATGGATGAAGTACTGATACACACAACAACACGGATGAGCCTTGAAAACAACATTATGCCAAATGAAAGAAGCCAGACACAGGGCTTCCCTGGTGGTGCAGTGGCTGAGAGTCCGCCTGCCGATGCAGGGGACACGGGTTCATGCCCTGGTCCGGGAAGATCCCACGTGCCGCGGATCGGCTAGGCCCATGAGCCATGGCCGCTGAGCCTGCGCGTCCGGAGCCCTGTGCTCCGCAACGGGAGAGGCCACAACAGTGAGAGGCCCGCATACCGCAAAAAAAAAAAAAGAAGCCAGACACAAAGTTCACGTATTGTATGATCCCATTAACATGCAATGTCCAGAATAGGCAAATCCACTGAAACAGAAAAATTAATGGTTGCCTATGGCTGGGGCAAATGGGAAGAATGAGGAATGACTGCTAATGGGTACAGGGTTTCTTTTTGGAGTGATGAAAATGTTCTGAAATTCTGGTGGTAGTTACATAACTCTATGAATACATTAAAAATCACTGAATTATACACTTTAAATAGGTGAACTGTATGGTGTGTGACTTACATTTTAATAAAGCTGTTATTTAAAAAATAAAGGTGAACCACTCCATAAACAACTTCTTCAGAGGAAAAAAATACAGAAAATTCTCTGTCCTCTCTAGACAACAACAATGTAAATCTAAATACCCACCCTTAATAATCTGGGGACACTACAGGAAATTAGGGAGGTTAGTAAAGTTATTGCCCATGAAGTTCAAAGCCCAACCACTTCCATGGTGCTTTTTCGGTCAGTTCAGAATGACACAAGCCATATTTAGAAATGCACTCCAAAAAAATGCTTTGAAGATTTTTATTCTCAACATTCACAAGTTTAAAGTATCTATCCAGACAAGAGAAGATGTCTGATTCAGTTCTTAGTTCTCCCTCTCATTAGGGCTCTACTTTTTTGGCTCCCCTTGTGTTACCACATTAAAAAGAGTGATATGAAAAGATGCTAGTTCTCCTTCCTTTCTTCCTGTCCCTCTGGCCGTTCTTAGTTGCCTCTTTGAGCCACTCCCCATCTGACAGACCCGAAGTGCTGTGGTTCCTCAGAGCTCTATGCTGTGCCCTGTTTCTAAGATCAACATATTCTCACTGGGATGATCCCCAAATCCATCTCTCTAGCCCAGATCTTTCTCTTGTACTCCAGATCCCAAATATTCAACTACCTAATGGACACGTCCCCAAATCAAATGTCCAAAACCAACTCTCCCCAGTCTTTCCATATTCCTTCCCTGTCTTAGTGAATGGCATCACCATTAACCTACCTGAACAAGCCAGACACCTGGAGTTATCCTCTACTCCTTACTCTTCTTTATATCCAATTAATCATTTAGTCATATCCTTTCTGCCTCCTTAACATCTTGCAAGTCTTTTTCCTTCTATTTTCACTGCCAATCCGAAGTTCAAACCTTCTTTACCTCCTGTCTGAATTACAGAGGAGCCTCCTGAGTTATCTTCTAAATGCCTGGACTGCTCCTCTCTGGTTGCTGTGTGATTAATCACGCCACTCTCCTGCTTAAAATCGATTATTGCTCTCCATTACCTTCCCAACTTTCTCCCAACTTCCCCCCACCTCCCTCATCCCATTTCTGCCTAGTTCTTGCTTGTGCCATCTTTCTTCTCACCATCTACACATTCAGCTCCCTCTGCATGGAAAGCTCTCCTGGCTTACTCTCACTCCTCCTGGATGTCTAACTGAGATGTCAGCTCCTCTGGGAAGCCACCTTGACAAAGACTGAGGTAGAAGCGCCTCTGTGTGCAACCATAACAGCCTGTCTTTAGCCCTATCTTAGCACTGTCTTTGTTGTATTGTAACGTACTGCATCACAACTGCCAGTTTCCCCTGTGCTTCTCTGCCACCTCCAACCACCAAGATCACCGAGCTCATTCAAGATATCAGAGAGTGCCAAGCACAGATGTCTGTTGAATGATTAGTTCATCCTCAGTATTTATTTAATGGTTATTTCTATACAGCATTCACACGGTCAGTCTTGCTATCCACAGAGGCAGTAGCTAAGTGCTAGATAAAAGGTTCTGCTTTGAAAAAAAAAAAAAATAGCTGATGACATGACATGTTCACGCAAGTACTCCTCAACAAAACTACCATTCATTAAGTGACTACAATGTGTCAAGCATTATACCTGGAGCTTTGGATACATAATCTCATTTAATGCTCACTAGAACTGTAAAATAAAAACAACTGACATTAACTGAACGGGTACTGAGTGCCAGGCACTGTGCTATGCACCTTACATCTGTTACCTAATTTAATGCTCACAAGGATCCTGTGAGGCAGTTAAAGAGCTTGAGTGAGTTCTTCAAGTTCCTGCCACACGGGTAAGGTAGCAGTCCCCAACAGAGCTGGGTTTGGGGCCTGGGAGTCTGCCCCTAGCAGCGGAGGTCTCCATCACTGCATTATTCCACCTCCGTCAATGATCTAGACCAGGACATTCTGTTTATTACCCTTAGGAGATGGTTTCAAGCTGTAGGATTCTTGGCAGGAATTGGCAGGAAGTTGAGCTGAAGCAATGAAAAGAAAGGAAAGTGGTCTCTCTTTAGGAGATCATAGCCATATGCATTGCTAATGACCCAAATTCACCTCTCCAGTCAAGACCCCTCTCTCCTGGGACTTCAAATGTTAGTCATCCTTCCATTCCCCGGTCTTCCTCCTGCATTTACTGCCTTGGTTAAAGGCACTACCAACCCTGCACCTAAACGTAAGGTATTATCCCAGATGGTCCCTATCCTGTTCCCTTTCCTTACAATCCCTTACATTCAGTCCTGCTAATCCTGTTCACCACAGTTCATGGTTCAATTCTGTTCACCTGGTCTCACCTGGGCTATTGCAACTGCTGCATAAATGTTGGCTATTGTTACTGTTACATTCTAAATGCCTCTTGCTCTCTCCTTTATGCCAGCACTGTTCAGCTTCCAAAGAACTAGCCTTCAGGAGCAAGCGTGTAAGGCCAAGAGAGAATATCTTCTATGAAGACCAAAAGCCAAGTTTCCAGATACTCAGGTCCCAGATCTTCCAATGAAAGCATAATAGATAGACAATAGCAAAATCTAAGTAGCATGCTAAAAATGTATGAGAATGTCAGATACTGGAATAGAAACTAATAAATAGCTCCAATCCCAAGAAACCATTCTATTTTATTCCATTTCACAAAATTAGTAAGTCAGCATTCAATCTTTTAACACAGTGGCTCTCAACAAGTGAAGATGATTACACACACACACACACACACACACACACACAGACATCTGCCCAGGGGACATTTAGCAATGTCTGGAAACATTTTTTGGTTGTCACAACTGGGAGGGTGCTAGTGGGTAAGGCCAAGAATGTTGCTAAATATCCTGCAATGCACAGGACAACCCCCCTGTCCACCTAAAGACAAGCAATTATCCACCCAAAATGTCGATAGTAGTGCTATTGAGCAACTCTGCTAAACAAGTTCCTTCTATATTCAAGTACCTAATACATAAAAAAGTTACTTCTTTCTGGGAAGATGATACAAACTTTCCCCGTAAGTTAAGCTACAACAGGTCCATTTGAGGTATCACTGGAAAAGAGGCAGGTAAATGCTAAATACCTGGTTGAAAAAACAAATGCCGTGAGTTGGGAGGAAGGCGAGCACCATAGAGGCCGAGGCCTCGTCAAAGACCTCAGAGAGCAGATGGGCTGCTCACCTCACACGCCAAGCCTGCCAGTCCAGGCCCGCCCAAATCCAGAATCACCTCTCCAGCCTTACTTGCAACAGGTCTCTTCAACCCACCTTTTGTTCCTGCCACACTGTCCACCCACAACAGCTACTTCTCCACAGCGCCACTATGTTCTATTGTTACTGCTAGAACAACCTCTCATCTACCTCACAAAAGCTCTGCCCTCCAGCTGAGCGGCACCCAATTCCCCCCAACCCCAGGCTGACAAGGACACGTGGTCATCTCAACCCAATCACCCAATCATAAGAGCGTGTTCCTACGATTCCTGAAGAAGGAGGCAGTGCAAAGTCAAAGGTGTAAAATGCTTTGAATGGCTTAGGCCCTAAGGCCTTGTCCTCTGCCACCTAACATCAGAGCTTAGCAGCAGCCAGCCAGGAGCCGCCTCACTTCCTGTAGTTGCTCAGTAAAAATAGGAAGTGGGGGGAGAAATTCACAAAGCAGAAACAAAAGTAATCACTGCCTAGCTTCCTGAACACAAATCACTGAGCAGGGAGGGTATCATTAAAACATCAAAACGGAAAGGGAGGCATGGAGAGCCAAGGCCAGAGGAAAGGAAGTGACACTTCTGGGTCCACCAAGCCCAGACTACTTCTGTGCCCAGGAGACTGCTCCCAAAGAAAACTATGTTCAAAACTGGACACTAGTTTATATAGAAAATTTTCAAGGAACACTAACGCATTTTAATTTAAAGAATCATGCAACAATTCCTGAAACATTAAAGTTCTATCAGAGTAAAAAATGTCAATGAAAAAGTTTTAAGGAAGTCAAGATTAAACTACATTTTTCCTAGTCAAGAAGTGGCTACTAAAACTGCTATTAAAACAAAACAAAAGGAAAATTACTAAATAACTGACTGGTTGACAAAATCTGAAGCCCATGCTTTCCTATACTGAGGTATGAAAACTCAAGTAGATAGAAAAAACCGTACTAAAAATTCTATTCATAGAATTCTAAAAAATTCTAATCATAGCTGGAATCTATCATAGTTAAAATAAAGATGCTTCTACACCTGTGCCCACAGGCATGGCTCAACCCTGTAAGTCGTGCCTGAATGCTCCAGGCACCCAGGATGCAGAGGTTAACAGTGCTGACGTCAAGGAGCTTCTGGTCTAATGGAGGAACCAAGCGCTCCCACGTGGTGACACCTGACTGCCCCTTGTACTGACACTTGCTCTAAAACAATTTATCATCACAAAATATGACACTCCTCTATAAAAACAAAGCAAGTTGTCAGCAGCAGATTTGAAGAGCTTTTATATCTGGTAATCTACAAATAACTGGTAATTTCAGTTAAGCAGAAGAAATAAATTTTCTAACCACAAAGTCAACAGAGTTGAAATTTAGTTTCAAAATAACACAGGTTAAAAACAAAATAGGCCAGGGAATTCCCTGGCGGTCCAGTGGTTAGGACTCTGTGCTTTCATTGCCAAGGGTGCCGGTTCGATTCCTGGTCAGGGAACTAAGATCCTGCAAGCTGAGCAGTGTGGCCAAGAAAAAAAACCCAAAAAAACAAAAACAAAACAAAAAATAACAACAAATTAAATATAAGAACTTCTGAATTTTATTTGAGAAACACTCTAAGCCAAAAAAATATTTGTTAAACAGAAATCTTCAAAAGAAAAGGAAAAAGGGGGGTGGTGGTGGTCAGAGCCTTGCCAAGAAAAGGTTTATCTACAAGCAACTACCATACACCACCAAAAGGTGAACAAAGTTGGCTCCTAAACATCTGAAAAAGTTAACTCAGGTGAAACAAAGTTTACATCTGTAAATTGAAATGGTCTCAGACCAATAAAAATTTGCATATCAGGGCCTTCCCTGGTGGTCCAGTGGTTAAGACTCCTTGCTTCCAATGCAGGGGACGTGGGTTGGATCTCTGATCAGGGAACTAAGACCCCACATGCGAGTGGCACAGCCAAAAATAATAATAATGATAATAAAAAAATTTGCATATCAAAATGTACCCAAGCACTACGAAAACGTTTGTGATAAACTGTGCTGCTGAAGGAAATTCGAGTATAAATCAAGGAGTTAGAATAACTTACTTTAAAGTAAATCATTACTTTAAAGTAAAAATCACAAAACATTGATTAATTTTTCAAATCCAATTTGTTAAAAAAATTTTTTTAATCTACACCTATTAAAAACCTGCAGTTTATTTTTTATTTATTTATTTTTTGCAGTTTATTACAGCATGATAAGGCCTTGATCTACTCAGCTCTGTTTAAGCCTAGTTTTAGCTCAATTATCCAAAAAGTTTCCAAACTTGTAAAAAAAAAAAAAAAAAAGCATGTTGAACTAGTGAAAACTAATGTATCCATTAGAAAGTTATTTAAGAACTCAAAGTTGTATAGTGTTACTCATTCTTAACAACTTGCACTGTGGAACCTATCCAAAACTAACCTCAAATGGGGAAAAACAAGTATTTATCAAGCAGCTTATATACAAACAGGTAAATCAAACCATAATATGGAAATTATTTCTCTTACTACAGAGAGGAACTATATAAACTTTAGATAAATACACTTCAGATTCAGGACCATTTCTGAAAATTTAAGGTACCCATGAAAAATTTCATCAGTGGATATTATAGAAGCTCCTTCCTCCAGGCTGGGAACACTGACTCCAACTTTGCACACCCAGCAAGCCTTTCCATCTCTCAAAAAGAACAGCAAATCCGAGTTACAGCTAGGGAGCTCATTCTTCTCCACAAACATTTCAGCAGGTCAAATATTTAGCAATGAGGACATTCAAGGAGCCTCCTGCCCATCTCACCCCTACCTCCCACCGCTTCCTGAGGCAGGGAAGACAGCCCTAGAGAGCAGGCCTGCAGTGGCTCATGTTCCTACCTTGTGGGTAAGATGAAATCTCTCAATGCTGAGAGGTTATGCAGTAGTTATGGGTATGGGTTTGGGAGACAGATTGACCCTAGATATGAAATCCTGCTCTCAGCAACCATCAGTCGAATGAACGGCACTTAATCACTCTATGACCTCAGGCAAGTTACCTCAACTCTTGTGCCTCAGTTTCTTCAGTACTGCGGTGAGGATTAAATCCATAAAGGACAGCACTCAATAAATGGAACTACTGCTCTGAAACAGGCCAGGAACCAGTCAGAAGGCAGCATTTTATCTTTTTTAAAAATTCTTCATTCTGGCCTACTAGCAGTAAAAATACTAACTCCCTCTCCCCACCCCCACCCCAAATACCACACAGTGACAACAACTTTCAAAAATATTTCTTACCTTCTTGCAGCCCTGGCCCCAACTCCCAAAGTCCTGGCAACAAACTAAAAGGAGTGCTGCCCTGTGTTCTCAAGACGGGAAGGAGGTCATGGCTCCTCCCATTTCCCTGCCTACCACTCCCTCTTGCAGCCCCAAACTAGAAAAAGAACACGGACAGTGCTAAGGAATGAATCACCTTGCTTCACAAAGCACATTACAAAGTGACTTAAGGACAAGGACAGGCACAGTACATCCTTTCCTACCTGGAGACCCAGAGACAAGACAGGTCCTTGTGAGCTGGTGAGAGGAACCACTTTCACCTCTCCCTGCCTAGGTTACCAGCCTGCAGCACTCAAGTCTGGGAGCCAAGCCAGCCTTCCTCTACCTGTTCTCAGGTACATACATCCCCCTCTGGGACCTGGGAGTGGGGTAGGGGAAGACAGGTATTCCCAGGTTCCCCAGTCATACGACCATCTCACTAGCACCTAATCCCAAAATCATTTTCAATAAGAAAATTTGATTTTTTTTTCAGGTAATATCTAGCTCTAATTCCACACTCAAAAACTTTCACATTATGATTCTTTGCAACTACCAATTTGGAAAAGCACGTATCTGACAGTGGCCTAGACACAAGGAATATAGTCAAAATGGCTTAAAAAAAAAAGCAATACCATCTAGGAATGAACCCAGAAATAGATTCAGTAAATGTAGAGGCCTGCATCCAGGATGCCCACTGGCAGCACTGACTATAAGCACCAACCTGCAAGTAACCCACATGTCCTGTATGAAGGGCTTCATTTAAAAAATTACACAGGGGGCTTCCCTGGTGGCGCAGTGGTTGAGAGTCTGCCTGCCGATGCAGGGGACACGGGTTCGTGCCCCGGTCCGGGAAGATCCCACATGCCGCGGAGCGGCTGGGCCCGTGAGCCATGGCCGCTGAGCCTGCGCATCCGGAGCCTATGCTCTGCAACGGGAGAGGCCACAACAGTGAGAGGCCGGCGTACGGCAAAAAAAACACACACACACACACACAAAAAGGAAAAAAAAATTACACAAGAACATCTCACAATCACTTGAAAGTTCAAGGTAGAGCTAGCACATTTCATCAAGCCTAAACTCTCATCGCTATAAATCCCATCATTTTATATATGCTAAGAAAAACTCTGCCAGCTAACGATGACCTGCCATGGCACGGCATATTCCACTTTCAGGCTCCCTCAAGGCGCTTTCCCGTCTCACTTCTCTGCCTCAGTCCATCTGGGACACACATCACACCTGGAACAAGCCTCTTTGCATCCTTTTCTCTCCTTTCACTTTTTCTAGAAGTTACCCATATTTAAGATCCACTGTTTCGATGACACCATCTTAGGCCCCTTTAGTTCCTATGGAGCCTTTCCTGAGCTCCTGCAGCCTCCACTGCCATTACTCATCATTAGCTCTGTGTGTCTTCCCTTTCCAGATGAATTGTAAGCACACAGAGAGATTGGACACATCTTCACATTCACTTTGGTGTAAAACACAGGGCCATAACACTACCACCACCAAAAAAACCCACACCTGCCGGGAACTGTTCTAAGGACTTCACAAATATTAACTCCCTTAAGCCTCACTATAACCCCAGGAGGTAGGTACTATTACTTCACCCATTTTCAGACAGGGTAAATTGAGGTAAAGAGAGGCTATATGATTTAGAGGTTAGTGACCAGTTAAGTGGTAGAGGCAGGACTTGAGTCCAAGCAGTCTGGATATAGTCCTTGCCCTTAAACTCTATGCTACATTCCCTCTCTAAGTGACTGCTATGTATATAGCAGGCATTTAGATTTTAATTCCTATTACTTTTTCATTGAAAATACACATACACAGTGGAAAAAATTCGTATTGTACAAAAGAGTATGCAAGAAAAAGCCAGGTCAGTCTAACAGCCTAGATTTCTGGGGCCTCATCCCAAAGGCAATCACTCTTTCTTTTCTATCATTCGAGAATTGTTTTTCTGCACTTAGAAACCTATTTCATGTGTATCCCCCCTCTCTTTTTTTTTTTACACAAATGGGCACATATACACATTGTCTTGCATCTTGCCTTTTTCATTGAAATGATATTTCTCTGAGTTTGATGCATATCTGCACCTATGCTGCTTTTATTCAGTTGTAAGACACATATTTTCACACTTTAAAGATGATTTCATGAAGTCAGAGAATCTTGGTGGGCTTGGACTTCATCAGGAAACAGAAGTCACAAAAGGCTTTTAAACGTACAGCAGATGTCAAGGGTTAGCCCTGTAGCAATGTGCAGGCTGAATCGAGGAAACATCCAACATGTCATTTCTCTTATAATAGTAAATAGCTACATCAGAGGGTTGTTATGAGGACCAAACAAGGTATTATACACAAAGCACTTCACACCAAACCTGGCTAGCACAGTGAGTCGAAGGGATGAACATAGCACCTGACACACTGTTATGCCCAATAAGTTAGAGACTGTTATTAATTATATCTTCAAAAGCTGGCCCCACTTTCCAATCTCATTTCCCTCTACTCCCCTATTCATATCTATCCACCCTTCAGCCTAAATCTCCTGCAACTCACATACCTCAAACTTGCTCAGCTCTATACCTTTACAGCCGTCATGGCCCTGCCTAAAAGTCCTCTCCCCTTCCTGTGGTGCTGGACTCACCAATTCCCACAGTACTCAGCTCAAGCACAGCCTTCACCTGACAGTCTTCCCTAACAACTGCAGCTGGATTCTCTGAACAAGCAGTTTGGGAAGAGCCTATCTGTCATGACTTCCCACCTTCTGGTTCTCAGCTCTGGTTCCCAGTGCACCCAGGAGCAAGTAGGTTCAGGGGGACTGATTCAGGCTATCTAAGCTCAAAAGGTGAATGATGTATTAACCAGAAGGCCAGTCACAAAGTTTATAAATAATGATGAGAGCTAACACCTATTGAGCTCTTACCGGGGGCCAGGCAGCAAAGAGGAAGGTGCTACTATTATCCCCATTCCTCGGATGGGGAACCAGAGAGGTTAGCCAGCAACTCAAGTCCAGGATCTGACCCAGGAGTCTGGATGCAGACCACTCTCGACAGGAAATCTCCATGTGAAACCATGTTCTAATCAAAGGGCATTAGGATCATGGAAGCAAAGCAAAGGAAAGATTCTCTCCACCAGAGGCATCAACAGAGATGCACCCATCTGTCTGGAAGAGCAAAGGCCCAGTGAAGGACTGCACAGAGCTCCTCTGGCCCAGGTCCCCAGAAGGTACTACAGACACATCACCCAATTCTTCTCTTGGACCCACCACCCCAATTTCCATAGACATCATCCCAACCCTCTCCTTCTAGAATCAAAATCTTTCTTCTGAGGATATAAAATTAAGCATCTGGCCACAAACACATTCCAATCATGCCTTCCTAGGGTTATAGCTGGGTCATTTTGGTTGAACTTAAAAGTTTTCCCTGAAATTCTCAAAACTACATTTACAAAATGTCTCTTGGCTTGTATCTATTCTACAGATAGCTGATTTGACATTTATTCTGATTTCATTCTCAGATGATCATTGATTCATTCAACAAATACTTAATTGTTCCCCAAACACTGCGTTCTAGGCCCTGGAGATAGCAGCAGTGAACAAGACAGGCAAGATCTCTAAAACCTGTCTCCTGCTTCTAGGCACTTATGATACTTGATGGCAACTGCTTATTTGGTTTTCTTTCCTAGGCTGTGCCTTCCAGCTCTGTATTCCAATCCTCCAGTACAGTAACTGGCCTATACTGTAAATACTGCAGAAATGTGAGATAACTAAATTCATTGGGTCTCATTTTTCTAATCCAGGGTGGGATCAAATTATGTCTGAAGCCCCTCAGAGCAAAGGTACAAGTTTAAATCAAATTGTAGGAATAGAAAGCAAATGGCAATAGAACCCAAATCAAGAAGGAAGAAGAGGGAATTCCCTGGCGGTCCAGTGGTTAAGACTCCTCGCTTCCACTGCAGGGGGCGGGGGTTCAATCCCTGGTTGGGGAACTAAGATCCTGCATGCCGCATGGCACAGCCAAAAAAAAGAAGGAAGAAGAGTTGTGGTAAGTCAGCTGGTAAGAACTTTAGAGTCATGAAGGACAGGCCACCTTGGGAAGCAATGAAGGGCTTCATCACCTGCAGAAAGTATGGCCTCAGAAACATGTCCAGGGGTCAGTTAGAGGAAGAGAAAGAAATTACTTGCATCAAAGTCTGAGCTGGGGTCACCGACTGGAAAGAGGATGAGGGGGTGAAATGGGTCTCTACCTAGAAGTCACATGCTGGACAAGTGGGAAGGAGCATGCATTGGGGGAAAGAGGTAGAGATATTAAGCTGGGCCTTAGAAAATGCTTCCAGGCAGATGTGGGAAGAAGAGAAGCAGCAAAGACAAGTGAAAAAGCACAGTCACAAAGTTAAGCTAATGATCACAATAGCTTAAGTCAAGAAGGCCAACCAAGAGGAGATGCACAACAGCAAGAAAGTGTGGCTCACCATGCCAAATACTTATGGTCAAGGTCAAGGGAAATGAGAAAGCAGCAGCCACTGCATCTATCAATCAGAGGACCCTCAGGAGGACAGTTTCATTATGGATAAAGACATTTGAAGCACAACCCCTGAAACATTCAGGCTCTTGGTGAACTTAGAACTAAGAGAAAATGGCATCCTGCTTTTTCTGTAACTCCAAAAAAGCAATTCCTTATTCAAACCAACATTCTCTCTCCACCTTGGAAGGTCATCATTTTCCACTAAGCAGAAAGTCACAGGAGGGAAAAGGAGAGAGTGGACACTCAACTCATGTGATGCCCCAGTCCACTAACTCTCAGAAACAATCATTTTCCTATAGACTTGTTAGACTCGCTTGACAAAAAGCTGCTGGTGTATTAGGCTTCGGGTTTTCAACAGAATAAACACTTAGTAAAATTTTCAGCAGAATCATGTGCAACTTGTTTAAAAATTTTTAAAGAGGATGCTTAAAACATGTCGTCTTCCAAAAATCCAGAGATAATTTTAGATTGAAAAATCTAGGCTTGCCAAGGGAATCTGAGAACTTTTCTATCTTGGTCTCCAATGCTAACCTACGTATTCGTGTGCAAAAATAGAGGAAGATTAGAATCTCAAATGCCAGACTGAAAAGTTGCCACAACAAACCTGAACTCTTCATATGGAGTTTGTTATCTTGTCAGCAAGACAGCAAATGAAACAGCAATAACTAAACTTTTTTTTACTTCAAGAGAAAAAAGTCTCAAACATGAAATACATCCTGGACTTGCAAAGGAAAATGATTTTTAAAAAAGATATTGTGAATGGAATTATAAAACAGCATACACAAAATCTAAATATCAAATCTGTAAGTAGTCCTTTACAAACACAAACTTAGAACTTTAGGTCTAAAATATGATAAAACAGCAATTACAGTTTTTTCAGTAAAGTTGGGAAAATTAACCTATTTGGAAAATAACTTCATATCTTCAACCAAAACCAAATTTTAAGTAAATTTAAAACAGCTAAAAGTAAAAATAAAACCATGAAATGAGAAACAAATATGGATGGATGTTATGAATATTGGAATGGAGCATAATTTTTGAAGTGTCAACAAAGGAAAAATACTACTATGTATTTTTTAAATGAATGTTACCTTTGACCTCATTTGTAAATTTAACCCAAAACAACAATCAGACAAATCCTTTTGGCAGAACTGTCTATCTTGTGACGAATTAGAAACAATCTACATGTTAACTTGGTATACGTTGGCTTGGTTAACTTATGATATACAATGGTACATTATGAAGTCCATAGAAGTGATAATATCTGTATTTATTGATATCACCAAAATGTTAGCAATGGCTGTCACTGAGCGGTAGGTTGGTGGATGACTGTCACTTTAAAAAGTATTGTCACAACACTTTTTGTGCTGTCTTGAATGTGAAGAAAGGAGAATGAGTTGCTTTTATAATGGGGGCAAGGAGCGGAAACAAGCTATTTTCAAATTAACCCCCCCCCCCCCCCAAGCTGAGTATTTATCTGGCAAAATTTGTGAGGAGAATAAACAAAATTCTTATCATGCCAACCAGGCATGCTTCTTTCCTCGCACCGCGCGGAGCAGGAAGACACACCCCTGACCCTACGCTCGCCCCTCAGCCGTGGGTCCTTCATCCTCAGCCCCGGCCCTCCGGCGGTCCCTGCGGAACCTCCCCTGGCCCGACTGCGCCAGCGGGCTCAGCGGGGCCGGAAAATCGTGTTCCTCGGGGCCCGGCCCGGCGGGGAAGGTGCGCGCAGCCGACCGGCAGCCGCGGGGCGGCGTGAGGGCCGCGTCCCTAGGCAGTCCCGGTAGACCCCGGGACCCACAGGCCGCCGTCCCTCCGCTAACTGCTCGGCGGGCTTCCGGGAGCGGGTCCCGGCGCCAGCCCGACCTCCCCGGCTCCGGCGGCCCGAGGAGCGCCCCCCGCCCTTCCTGCCCCGCGTCCGCGGGGTCCCCGCCGCGCCCCCGGTCTCAGGCACGAGCCAGGAGGCCCCTCCAGGCTTCCGTCCGGTCAGCCAGCGCTCCCAGAGCCCGGCGTCCTCCACAGCGGACGGGCAAGGGGCGGGAGCCGACGGCCCTGAGCCCTGCGGCCCCAAGCGGAGCGGCACCCCGCGAGCTCGTCCAGTCACCAGCCCCGGCCGCGGCCCACCACCCACCCACCACCCCCTGAGCCCGCCCGCCTGCGCCAGGCAGCACTTGCTCGCGCCCGCTCCTCACCTGCGACGCGCCCCGGCCCCCAGCTCACCGCCCGAACCGGCTGTGTACACCGGAAGTGACGTCTCCGGGCAGGCCCCGCCCCCGCCCCAGGCGGACGCCGGGTGGCTGCAGACCAAGCGGCTAGGAGCGGTCCCCAACCATTCCCTGCGCGAGCGGGGCGGGGAGGGCCCTGCGCCCCCTTGCCTAGGGACGGAGGACCTCCAAATGGGACAGCCAGGGCGGGGGTTGAGGACCGGTGGCCAGAGTCCGCAGGGCCACCCTGGTTCTCCACTGTGACTTAGCCTCCGGGCGGGAGGGGTCAGCTGTGTCCTCACAGACTTACTATGAAAATTAATTACTGAAGAATTGAGCACTTACTAGATGCCAGGTCCTCGCAGGAGCTGTAGGAAGTGGATAATGCCCTCTCCCTCATACGTTTATTCTCTAGTGGTGGAAACAATCATTGTTATAAATGCGCTTGATGGTATAGTGCCAATTGCGACAAGCGGTAGGAGGGGAAAGTGGAAGAGGGAGGGAGAGCGTCCCTTGACCTAGTGAAGGAGGGTTATCAGGGAATTCTTCGCTCAGGAAAAGAGCAGGAGTTGAGGTCCTAAGAGGGAGAGGAGTGGGGAAAAGAAAAAGTTGAAGAAGCAGGGAGGAAAGGACATTATGGCAGAAGTAACAGCAGGTGTCTTTGGTGGCTTTGTGTTCAAGAAACGAAGGTAGTGAGAAAGTCTTACCTGAGAGCAAGGGGTGATTTTACCATACTTGTGGGTTTAAAGGGATTACTTGGGCTACATTGTGGAGAAGGACTAGAGAGGAGAGGCAGGAGTGGATGTAGACTTGTATGCCCATGTTCATAGCAGCATTACGCATAAAAGTCAAAAAGGTGGAAGCAACCCAAGTGTCCATCGATATATGAATGGATAAACAAAATGTGGTATATCCATACAAAGGAATATATTCAGCCTTAAAAAGGAAGGGAATTCTGACACATGCTACAAATGGATGAACCGTGAAGACATTACACTAAGTGAAAGAAGCCAGTCACAGAAAGATATATTCTATAATTCCACTTATATGAAGTACCTAGAGTAGTCAAGTTCACAGAGACAAAGTAGAATGGTAGTTTCCAGGGACTGGGAGGAGGGGCGCATGGGGAGTTTGTAATTAATGGGTACAGAATTTTGGGTTGGAAAGATGAAAAAGTTCTGGAGATGGATGTGGTGATGATTGCACAACAATGTGAATGTACTTAATGCCACAAAACTGTACATTTAAACATGGTTAAAATGGGGGACTTCCCTGGTGGCGCAGTGGTTAAGAATCCGCCTGCCAATGCAGGGGACACGGGTTTGAGCCCTGGTCCGGGAAGATCCCACATGCCATGGAGCAACTAAGCCCGTGGGCCACGACTACTGAGCCTGCGCTCTAGAGCCCGTGCACCACAACTACTGAAGCCTGTGTGCCTAGAGCCTGTGCTCTGCAACGAGAGAAGCCACCACGATGAGAAGACCACGCACCACAACGAAGAGTAACCCCTGCTTGCCGCAACTAGAGAAAGCCCCCGAGCAGCAATGAGGACCTAATGCTGCCAAAAAAAGAAATTGGTTAAAACGGTAAATTTTATGTATATTTTACCATGATAGATAGATGGATGGATAGATGGTATGTAGATAGATGTAGAGATTGGTTAGTAGTCTATTTCAGTTGTCCAAGCAAAAGATGATCCTGATGTAAACCAGGACCTCCACATTTTTTTGTTCTTGAACATCTATCAGGAAAAATGTTTGAATATCGTCCATATTTATTTTACTTATAAATTATATGCACTACACTACTAATATACTATTTACATAATGGAACATACATTAAAAGAATTTTAAAAGATAAGTCTTAAATTCTAATATTTTCTTCCTCTACCCCAATAGATTGCCTTCTGACATTAGTAGCTGTGTGAATCTCATTTTGAAAGCCATTCACAGACTATGGTAGTGGCAGTGGGGAATAAAGTCAGTGGTTGAACTAGACATGGAGGGTTGGAAAGAGGAGGGAATCCTAAATCTCTCCCGGGTCTCTGGGATGAGCCATTGGAGTGGTGACACACAGTGCTGGGAAGCTCCTGAAGACCACATTTGGAAGGGAGGAAGACAGGAAGAAGGCCATGAGTGCCGTTGTGAACATGACATCAAAGAAGAGGCACCAAGTAGGCAGTTGGGGCTGGAGGTCTGGAGCTTGGGCTTAGGGGGCTGTTGAAGCTGTCACTGGGAGATGTCACTGGGGCTTAGGGGGCTGTTGAAGATGTCACTGGGGCTTAGGGGGCTGTTGAAGCTGTGGGTAGGAGCTGAAGGTGGGTGTAGATTGAGGGAAGACTTTTTTGTGGTTGGTTTTTTAAGGTGGAAGAAACTTAAACATGTTTCAATGTCAGAGAGGAAGATCCAGTTGACAAAAAGAGACTGAATATACAGGAGAAAGAGGATGTGATTCATCTTGTGAGGTTCTGAAAAGGCTGGAGGGGGTCTAAAATGCTTGGCCATGGGTTTGCCTGAGGCTGCAGTAAAGAGTGAGGGGAACTTGCAGACAGAGGTGTGAGGAGAGTGAGAAAGGTCTGAATGCGGAAAGGAAAAATGTGGTAGAATTTCCAAATTGTACTGAGGATCTATTTCAGGTCGATAGAGCCTTCTCTCATATTAACTGCCTTGCCCCAGCAGCTTTCAGGTAAAAGTAAGAAGATGGAGAAAGGCTTCACCTGGGGGTTGAATAACAGAGAGAGGGGTGAGTGTTACTGACATAACAAGCTGTGGAACCCAACTACAGGAGAAGGGATGTGACGTGGAAGAGGACAGCTGGGTTGGAGGAAGTGTTCCCGGGTACTGGTGTCATCGTACCTATGTAGGCTGGAAAAGGGATCAGAGATGATGGTGCCCGGCTTCTGAGTGGGCCAAGTGTGGCTCCTGCAGTCTCAGGACAAGCCCATCTCTTCTTTTCTTTTTGGCATGCGGGATCTTGGTTCCCTGACCAGGGATCGAACCCGCCGCCCCTGAAGTGGAAGCACCGAGTCTTAGCCACTGGACCACCAGGGAAGTCCCAGGACAAGCCTATCTCTTGTTTGGAGGTTCTCCTAGCTCCTAATACAGGCCCCTCCAAGCCTCTAGTGGCCATGCCTAGAGGTACCTGATAAACACTGGATGGGGGCTTTAAAAGGGCCCCCTGGCAGGCTCTGACCTGCACACCCAACCACCGTTGCTCACTTCACTCCAAGCTTCATGGTCCCAGAGTAATGTGCTGGAAACCACTCATGCCTGGCACCATCTGGGCCCTTCTCTAGACTTCAGTCCAGGACCAGGAGGTTCCAGAGACCTATTCAGCCATGCATACAGTTTGGGTTTTTTTTTTAATTTTTTTGACCGTGCTGCGTGGCATGAGGGATCTTAGTTCCCTGACCAGGGATTGAACCTGCACCCCCTGCACTGACAGCGCGGATTCTTAACCCCTGCACCGCCAGGGAAGTCCCATGTGCGCTTCCTATTGGAACTCAGTATGGACATTGCCAACCTTGGGGCCCCTTTGGTGGCGTCTGTGGTGCTCTGAGCACCAGGCTGTCTTGGACCTCTCAGACTTACCTGAGGACATCTTGTATTGTGGATAAATCAAGTCTGGTTTGTGAGCACATCTATAACTATCATACCCACCTCCTAGAGCTTTGAACTATTTTCGTTCATCAAACGCACATACATATGGAGAGGAAAGGAAAAAACATCCATGTAGCCACCACACAGGTTTGAGACATTTGTCACTTCATATCACCTCTTTATTCCAAGCTCCCTTACACCAGAGTGCCCAAAAAGAGGATGGAGCCCACAGGTCTAGAGGTGGAGGCTGGACCTTCCTGGAGCCCCCATGTCCTCAGGTACAGAAGCTTTGATTCAGCTCTGCAGAGAGGTCTACGGTTAGAGACTCATGCACAGGGGGATGGGATGGTGCCTCAGAGACCACCAGACAGACACCTCAACTTGCCCCTCGGGAAGCCAAGAAGGCCCAGGCCAGGAAACAAAGGCCTCTCCCTGAATCCACCTGCCCTCCTGTGTATTGTTTAAAGGCAAAGTTGGAGCCAGACCCCATGGAAGCGATGGGAGCCTCGGAGGTTGTTCTCCGGCAGGAGTGAGCAGAACAGGGTTTCAGGAGCTCCTCAGTGACCCAAGAGCACTGTGTTAGTGAGATGGGCCAGAGGTGCACCTTGGCCTTGACCTGAGGTGCCTCCCCTTGTTGAGAAAAACAAAGCTGGTTTTCTACGTCTAGCTTTTATGAGGGTTTCACATTCCTAACATCAGCAGAGCTGTAGAATAGGAGCATCCCACAGAGAGGGGCTCATAAGGGATTAGAGAAATGATTTTCTTAAACAGCCGAAGTTATTACTGTTGGCTTGTGTGCTCTTTATGCAGTCAAAGCCAGGGCTTCCAGGCTGGGCTTTTACCTGTTGGCTTTAGTGGGCACGTCTGAAAGAAGAGCGTTCAGGGAAGAGGTTTTCACAGCCAGCCGAGTGTTCTTGGTGGTGATGGTCGTGGGGAGGGGGTGGGCAGGGGCAACGGGGTTGAGTTTGGAGAGTAACTTTTCTCCTTTACCTTACTGGTCTCGCTTGGGCAGAATGTGAAAGCTGCAAGATGGGCTGTGAGCCCCAGGAAGGGTAGCTGCATTCCAGAATCCACAGGATTTGGGAGCCAGTCTGGAGAGGGCTGGCCAGACATTCTGGGCACAGAGCAACTGGCTGGCTGCTGAGTACGGAGAGACCTGGGGCAAGGCCAGTCTAGTCTATTGGGTGGTGCGCCCCAGGCAGGAAAGGGGGTGAGGGCAGCATGGGTCATGTGCCAAAGGGGAGACTTCTGCCCCAGTGTCCAGGTCGTCTCCCTGAGGAAGTCGCTCCTCACCCCTCCCTTTCCCCGTAACCATTTGAGCATCCTGTTGTTCTTTCTCCATTTCCACCCTCCACTGGCTGGAAATGGCTGTGCTGTGGCCAAGAAGCCTTTGCCAGGCTGAGCCGTCTGCTTCTGTCTCACCCCCACCTCTCAGATCCCAGGTTGCCTTTGACCCTTCTGAGGGTCTGGGGCTGGCCAGAGGCCTGGGAGATCCCTGATGGGTGGGCTGGACCCCAGGATTCCAGGCCCCTTCCCCTGCAACCAGGACAGGATGCCTGGTACCACCTTAGGGAACACGTAAGATACGTGCAGGCAGGGGGAGCTGCTGGGGGACTCCCTGAGGGCTCTCCAGGGTGAGGTGAAGCAGAAGGGGCTGGATGTGTGTGGGGTGGGGGAGGGGGAGCTGCTGGATGCAGTAGGGACCGCCCTAGAGGCTGTGCATACCACAGTTATCAGCTGTGAAGGTCTGCACGAGGGAGACGGATATTTTCCAGGACTCACACACTGTCAGGGATCCAAGGACTTATGACCAGGAAAGGAAAGAAAGGTGTACTGGGGAGGGAACCAGGCAAGGTTCTAGTGCTGGTGGAGCCAGAAGGGCTGCACAGCTTGAGGTCAAGTTATCCTGAAAACCAGAGGGAGCTCCAGTCCATTCTATAGCTGACATACAGCCAAGGTCCGGCTCTCCTCAGGTTCCAGTATGTCGACCTGGTGATGGGCACCACCCTAGCTCAGAAGGTCTATGCTGTGGTCTTGGTCCAGAAAGAGGTGTCTCCCAAGAACTGCGGGAGGGTAGTTTGCAGAGTTGATTCTGTGGCCTTGTAAAGAGTTCAAACTTGAACACTTGGAGTTCTGAACAATTAAATTTATGAGCATCCCCTCAGATTTGTAAATCTACAAGGGGGCCAAGACGGAGGGGCATGAGTCCCCCAGATGGGTCCATCTCGCTGAAGAAACCAGAACTCTGTCCCCTTTCCTGAATGTGGGTGGACTCTCCTTTTGGTTATCAAAATGTAATAACCCCAACTCATTGTCACTGAAACAAGAGCGGATTTATTAGCCCAAACAAAAAGAGCACTGTAGCCACTAGAATGGCTGTCCTTGGCAGCAGTCCTGATGCCTGGGAGTAACTTACAGACTGCCACCCTGTAGCTTGTCTGCTCCCGCTAGGCTCAGTGGGAAGGAGCGCCTCAGGGGCTGTGTTGTTTCTTCCGTTTCTTCAACACATCACGTCAGAGTCCTCCGACCCGACGACTTTGAACTTGTTTAGGCCTCCAGAGACTTTTACACGTGGTTGCCCCTAGTTGCGGTTCATTTAGGGCATCTCAATTGGGTCTTCAATTTGTAGCAAGCAGGGACAGTAAAGCTGCCACTGGTTGAGTTTCCGGTGTCAATGTTGACTTGACAACCTTGGGCACTGGTCACAGAGCCTGGACTCCCTCCCAAGAGATCTGGGATACTCAGCTCATGTTATTTATTTATTTATTTGGTTACGTCAGGTCTTAGTTGCAGCAGGCGGGCTACTTAGTTGAGGCTCTCCGGCTCCTTAGTTGTGGCATGCAAACTCTTAGTTGTGGCATGCATGTGGGATCTAGTTCCCGGACCAGGGATTGAACCCGGGCCCCCTGCATTGGGAGCACAGTCTCAACCATTGCACCACCAGGGAAGTCCCCTCAGCTCATGTTTGATGTAGGTGCTGGGTGGTAGGACCACACAGATCAGACTCCTGTTCTCAGACAGCTGGCTGCCTCCCATGTGGAATTTGGGGCACCCGGTGTTCCAGCCAGGTAGGAGACCAGTGTGTGTGAGTGGTGAACAGTGAAAGGGGTTTCTCCCCACTCACTCCACAGGGAGAAATGGGCTCGGGGCCCAGACCTCTAGTTTTCTCACTGCTCAGCAATGTTGTGCCTAACCTTAACCCTAAGCCACACAGCAGCCAAATATTCATGCTTTCCATTTAGGGGCAAAACTGGGCAGAACCAAATAACATTTTAGAGCCAAGTTACTAGAAATATTTGAGAAAAGGCTGAGTTTATAAACTAAAATTTGGCTCTTAACCTACAATGATTTCATTGCCATGAAACATTGCTGTTAAAGTGCAAAATAATGAACCATGCTCACTCTGCACTGCAACAAATGAGTCTGGGCAGCTCTATCCAGTTCTGAGACTACAATGAGGCTCTCAGAAGGAGCTGATGAAACTAAAAGCCACCTTTGACTTATAAGCCAACACTTATAAGAATCACCAAGGAGGGAATTCCCTGGTGATTCCAGCGGTTAGGACTTGGCGCTTTCACTGCTGGGGCCCGAAAAAAAAAAAAAAAAAAAGGAGATTGGGCTTACTGAAAGGGAGTTAGGTTGCCTTAAACATATATGGAGAACCCTGAAAGTGAAACTTTATCTCACATAAAGCCTGTCAGATCAGTAAGAAGAAATGAGATTACTTCTCAAAAATCCTGTGATCTCATCAAATTAGCAATTTCCACATCTGCACAGGCATAGTCACAGGCAAATCCAAGAGAACCATGAGTCCAGAAGCTGTCACAAGCTTGGTCCCCTCTCAGGACAGGTCTCTGGTTGTGGGGCTCTTTAAGTTGTTTGAAAGCATGGGTCATGGACCTCCTCTTCCAGGAAGCCTTCTCTGAAATCCCTAACGCTATATTTTCCCAGTCATCGTATTTATCTCACAAAACAGTTAAGTTTTGCCCCTCCTGGACTGGGAACTTCTATGATATTCATCTCATACCCAACTGTATCTCCAGCACTTGGCACCGCATAGAGCAAACAGCAGGCATTCATAAAGTAACTTGCTCACTTATTCAACAAGTTTCTAAGCACCCACCAGGGGCCAGGCATGGTGCCAGGTACTGGGAATGGAGTGGTGAATAAGACAAAAGTGATCCTTCCCCAAACAAAAATGACAAAGGTAAAACATAGACATGCAAGCATAGTGAGGACATGTTGCACTGAAGAAAAATAGTCAAGGAGAACTTAACACATTCTGGAAGGTCCTGAAAATGTAATGTTTAAAATGACATTTGAAGAATGAGAAGCAATTAGTTGGGGAAGAGACCTCCAGGTGAAAGGAATTGCAAAGGCCTTTGGAATTTGACTCATTTTGGAATTTGGAACTAAGGGAAAGCTAAGGGTAGTTCCCCAGGGACTAGATCATATAAGGCAGGCTGGGAAGGATGAAACTCTTTCTTAAGAGAAACAGGAAATCACTGGAGAGTTTGAGGCAAAAATTTGTGTTTCCATAGCGCTGGGGTGGGGAGGGCAGAGGCAGAGGGATTTCTCAAGACACTCAGGGGTCTCTGTGTGGTCTCAGAGGGCAGAGCAATGGAGAGAATCTAAGGTCCCCTTCCATATATCTTTTATCTTGATGTTTAATTTACATAAAATACACAGGTCTTAAGTGCACAGTTCAAATTTTCACTTACGTACTGTGC
Source organism: Aethalodelphis obliquidens (assembly GCF_003676395.1). NCBI lineage: Eukaryota > Metazoa > Chordata > Mammalia > Artiodactyla > Delphinidae > Aethalodelphis > Aethalodelphis obliquidens. Next base: position 4,632,767 of record NW_020837987.1, on the reverse strand, counting down.
CCACCCCCCCAATCAAGATATAAATACTTCAGCAGGCCCTGCCTCCTCCAAATATAACTACTAAACTCCATCACCAAGGTCAGTTTTGCCTGTTTTTGAGTTTCATGTAAATGTGATCATACAGTATATACTCTTCTGTGTCTGGTTTCTTTCACTTATCATGATGTCTGTGAGATTTATTAATGTCGTGTAGAGCAAGTTTTTTTTTTTTCCACTGTACTCCATTGATAAAATACCACTATTTATTCATTCTACTGTTGTTGGACATTTATCTCCAGGTTTTGGCTATTATGACTTACACTATGAGCATTCTTACATGTCTTTTGGTGGACATAAGCCAATCACTTCTACTGAGTATGTACCCAACAGTGAAACTGCTGGGCCATAACTATACATATTTGGCTTTAGTAGATCCTGCCCATTAGTTTTCCAAAATGGTTATACCGATTTACACTCCTCCCATTAACGTGTGGAACGCTCAGTTCATCCATGTCCTCACCAACACTTCACATTATGGTCTTTATTTTTTTTTTCTGGCTGCGCGGCTTGTGGGCTCTTAGTTCCTTAACCAGGGATCGAACCTGTGCCCCCTGCAGTGGAAGCATGGAGTCTTAACCACTGGACCGCCAGGGAAGTGCCAACATCATGGGTCTTTAATGGCATCTCATTGTGGGTTTTTTTTTCTTTTGGCGGCACCCCTCAGCTTGGGGATATTAGTTCCCCAACTAGGGATGGAACCTGGGCCCCAGCAGTAAAAGTGCAGAGTCCTAACCACTGGACTGCCAGGGAATTCCCTCCTTGTGGTTTTAATTTGCATTTTTTGATGACAAAAAGTATTAAACACCTTTTCATACGTTTATTAGGTATTTATTAGACAGAACTTATTGTCTGTTCAAGATTTTTAAAATTGAATTGTTGGTCCTTTAAAAAAAACTGACTTGTAATTCTTTACATATTCTGGATTATGAGCTCTCTGATGGCTAATATTCCATAATGCAAGTATCTTCTCCCAGGCTGTGGCTCCCATTTTCACTCTCTTGATATCTTTTGATAAAACAAATTTTTAGTCTTAATGAAGTCCAATTTCTCTTTCATGGTTATCACTTTTTTCATAGTTATCACTTTTTGTGTCTTCTTCACCTACTCCAAGGCCTTGCATATATGTCCTTATTTTTTCTCAGAAATATTTTGTAGCTTTGTAGTTTCCAGTGTAGAGGTCTTGCACATCCTTCATTAGATTGCTAGATATTTGATTTTTTGGCAGGGTACTATTATAAATGGTAATATTTTAACTTTTCATTTTCTAATTACTTGTTGCTTGTGCATAGAAGCAAGCAATTTCTGTAGCTGTTGATAACTCACCTATTAATTGCAGCAGTTTGTAGATAGGTTTGGATTTTATACATACCCCACTGTGTCATGTTAAAAATGATAGTTTTCTTTTTCCCAATCTTTATACCTTTATTTCTTTTTCATTCCTTATTGCACTAGCTAGGACAGCCAATACAATGCTGAATATAAGTGATGCTAATTGACACCAGTCACGAGAGGAGTGTTCAACATTTCACCATTACATGTAATGTACGTTATATTACATGTACATTTTTTGTAAAAGTCTTTTATTAGATTAGGAAGTTCTCATCTATTCCCAATTTCCTGAGTTTTTAAAATCTCTTTTTGAAAGGCTGAAGACTGTGTGCACACCCAGTTTGTTCATGGGGTGTGTAGAGAGGATCCAATGTGAAAAGATGTCAGCCTGCTCCATTAGGTGCCCTGGGACTCATGCCAGCAATTTTTGGGATACTGCCAGCCTTTCCACCAACAGTCTCTGTGGCTCATCATTGCCAGGTCATCTGTAGCTGGCTGTTACAGACATTACTTGCACCCACTAGTATTGGTTCTATACTTCCCTGCCTCCTTAAGTGAGAACAAGGGAAGTTTAAGTTGGGATAATGCAAAAATGAGCATGTCTGACAGTTCCTTTCTATTCCTGGGAAAAGAAAAAGCAGCTATCTTCTGACTGTGCTAGGAATAGACACCAGGACAGTGGCCTATCTCCGTTCAATGGAAGTCTGAAGACTGCAGGATTTCCAGATTTAAACCAAGTAGCAGCTGAAAGAAAAAAGTAAGCTGGCTTAGACACTAGGTATGTTTTGAGTATAAGTCATGACCTGGGATGATGAAAGCTGCAGAGAAAATCCATTGACAGTCTGGAAACCAGACATAGAGAGGCATCTGACCAGGAACACATCCAGGGAGAGGAGATAAGAAGTATGGACAGGCTTGGCATTTCTTGCTTTGTCAAGAAGCCCTTTAGATACTTGCAGAGAATAGGCCTGAGGTTCTGATCATTCACAACTACAGATAAACCCAGTGCCAGGTTACAAGCAGCTCCAAGGCCTAGTCCCTGTGGGAGCTGAGCTGGATCTCCAGGCTGTCTGGAGCAGTAGCAGTGCTGGACACAAATTCACTGCTGCTGAACACCAGCTAGCCACAGAACCAGAGGTGCGCTGCTGCCCTGCTAGCTCGCAGCCCTGCGACTTATTTTTACATCGTGACTCGGAGGCCTAGACCAGGACTGAGGCCTTGGGGAGGGAGAGGCCCTGCTTAGGGGTTGGCTCTTGCGACCAGCATGGGTCTGGCTGTTTGACACCATGATCACATCCATTTCAGACCGTAGTTGCAGTGATACCATTTCCAGTAGGACACAATCTCTTGAGGCCTCCATATTACATGCCTTCTCTAAGACACGTGATATAACCTGGCAGTCAGACTTGTATTCCCAAAAATTCATTCTGGCTACTGCATAGAAAATGAATTGGCAGAGTGTAGTATGGGTGGAGGGTGACCAACGAAGAGGTTATTACAGTAGTACAGGCAAGAGTTGATGGTGCTGGACTTCCCTGGTGGCGCAGTGGTTAAGAATCCGCCTGCCAATGCAGGGGACATGGGTGCAAGCCCTGGTCTGGGAAGATCCCACATGCCTCTGAGCAACTAAGCCCACATGCCACAACTACTGAGCCTGCGCTCTAGAGCCTGTGTGCTACTACTGAAGCCCGCGCGCCTAGAGCCCATGCTCCGCAACAAGAGAAGCTACCGCAGTGAGAAGGCCCCGCACTGCAACGAAAAGTAGCCCCCGCTCGACACAACTAGAGAAAGCCCGCGCACAGCAACAAAGACCCATCGCGGTGGGGGGGTGGGGGTGTAAAACAAAAGGGTTGACGGTGCTTCACATTCGAGTAGAGGCAAATAGATTTCTGGTTCAAGACAGTAAACCAGGGCTTCCCTGGTGGTGCAGTGGTTGAGAGTCCACCTGCCGATGCAGGGGACACGGGTTCGTGCCCCGGTCCGGGAAGATCCCACATGCCGCGGAGCGGCTGGGCCCGTGAGCCATGGCCGCTGAGCCTGCGCAACGGGAGAGGCCACAACAGTGAGAGGCCCGCGTACCCCCCCCCAAAAAAAGACAGTAAATCAACTACAAATGTTCACCTTTTCCTTTAAGACTACATTAAATTGTCAGTAAATGACTAAGATGATATTTATAATATAAATAGAATTGGGCAGGGAGGAATCTGTGAGGTATTTTTTCAACAAATTTCTAGACTGATTAGAGCAGATGAAAGAAGTACGGTGACCCAGGGCAGAACAGAGGGTGCTGCCACCTGGACCACACCCGGGGGTGCCACTTGCCCGAAACTCTGAAATGCTGTAGACTCTGAAGCAGGAGGTACGACAGAGGGCAAGCGTGAGAAGGGGGCTTGAAAACAGGAAAACTAATCTAAGGTCTGTCTGCACAACAAGCAGTGAACAATCTTGTTTCTCACTGCAGTTAGAATGACCTATAATTAGACAACACACTCCTAGGAAAAACAAACAAGTACAAGGAAGACTCTTTCCTGCAGGTACAGTGTTTCTGTGGATCTGGAAACATTGGCACCTCTGAACAAGTCCTCAGAGACCTCAAAGATAATGATCACAACTTAGAGCATTTGTCAGATGACAAATCCTGGCCACACCCAGAGCTCCAGGGCAACTCTTCTGCTTCCTTCCAATAAGAGATAACCAAGAATTGTCAGATATTTGAATAAAGTCTACTACAGGAAGTCTACTACCAAGATTAACAACCTTGGTAAAAAAACTAAGAAACACAAAGCTTCGATTCAACAGGTTTTTTTTTCCTTATTTATTAAAAAAAATTTTCTGGCTGCACTGTGCGGCATGCAGGATCTTAGTTCCCTGAAGAGGGATCGAACCCGTGCCCCCTGCAGTGGAAGCGCAGAGTCTTAACCACTGGACCACCAGGGAAGTCCTTCTCAATTGGACAGCTTTAACATTTGAGTAAGAGGGAGATCTAGTGAAAGAACAGGGTGGGTAACATCAAAGAAGTTATCTAAGAAGTAATAAGAGAAAGAGCTAAAGGAAAGACACGAATCTTTAAGTCAAAAGGGTCTACATGGGAGTTCCCTGGTGGTCCAGTGGTTAGGATTCAGCGATTTCACTGCTGTGGCCCAGGTTCAATTCCTGGTCAGGGAACTCCCACAAGCCATGCCGCACCCCTCCCCCCCCCAAAAAAAGAGGAAAAAACACGTCATCTATCATGGGAAAAAAATCAAATTTGCATCAGACTTGGCACCACTGCATGTAAGATGAACAGTCAGCAATTGAGCTAAGAATGATTTTTATATTTTTAGAAGGTTGTTAAATAAAAAAAAAAAAAAAGAGGAAGATGTGACAGAGAACTTACTATCTGGCCCTGTTTAAGAAAGCTCCCTAAGTAAGAATTCTAACAAGAAAATGGAAAACATGCATCCAGGAAACTGTGACTCTAACCCAGGAGAGCAATGAAGAGAAATCCCAGGATCCTAAGTTTCCTGAAGATCTCGAAAGCAACATGTTTGTATAACCTTTCGCAGAATGGCGAAAGTTTATAGTACAATAGTCTCTAGGAAAAAAGGAGACTTCATAGACTAAATCAAATGTTAACAGTTTGGAAAAACTTTATTATATGATGAAGGCAACAAATACAAGCAAAAAAGAACATTCAGAAACTCCAGGAAAATCGAAAAGCTGTAGGGAAAATAATGGTCCAAGGAAAAAGTGGTCTAAATGAGATTTGAAAATTGGTGAGCTCAAGAAGAATGGAGTAGATTCCAATTAATAGAGGATATGAGAGAGAGCACAAGAGAACAAATACACACGTGCAAGAGCCAATCAGAAATTCTACAGATGGGCTTCCCTGGTGGTCCAGTGGTTAAGGCTCCACGCTCCCAGTGAAGGGGCATGGGTTTAATCCCCGGTCAGGGAATTAAGATCCCCCAGGCCGCTAGGTGCAGTCAAAAGAAAAAAAAAATTCTATGGAAAAATATTGTGAACAAAAACAAAACCAAGATAAAATACAAACTTCAGGATAGTGGTTTCCTTTTGGGTGAAGCAGAAATGGAATAGGGGAGTCGTAATACATAGATGCAGGTTGTTAGTAATGCTCTAGTTTTTGGGTTAAGTGACAGGTTCAGTTACTCATATTATGGGTCACACATCCTTTTGCATGTATTAAATGTGGAAAAGGAAAAAGATAAAGGAAAAACAATCTAAAAATTGAAAAAAGGCAAGGTCCAGTCACGAAGCAAATTAAAATGTAGATGATCTTAAGAAACTGATGGAATCCAGAAAAAGACAATCTATTTAATCTTGATCATAGTAATATACATTTTTGAAAGGTACAGTATTTATGGTTCTAGAACTGTAGAGAAGGCATATCACTTGGCTCTGTGCAGAAGAATTCTTATAAAATCATATCAGAATACTATTGGTTTTCAGCTTTTAAAGTCAATCAACATGTGAAAAAAAAGGCAATTTTTGGTGGTGGGAAGAATAAAACATTCTGTAAAAAGGAAACAGACAGGGTTTGTACTACTTGGCTCATCCATAAAAATTATTTACTTAGTTGTAATGAGTATTCCTAGCCGCAATTAAGTGTTACAGTAAGTATATTAAGAGGATACAGAGCAAGGATGTGTGAATTTCTGTGTGTGTGTATGGGGGGAATTAAGAGAGTAAATCTATATATCAGGAGGTCCGTAGTTGATAAACACATGAAAATAACAAAGTAAAGAACAGCTCACACAGGCTCTTCCTACTGACACATTAACAAAAGGGGGGACGTGGGTATGGTGCGCACACATATATACACACACGATCTGGAGAGGGACACTTTCTGGAAGAATACAGATAAACTGTTAATAGTATTTGTCTTTAAGGAAGAGACGTAGACAAACTCTATACTATTTTGTTTCATTTGTAGTAACTATGCACAGGTATTATTGAATTAAATAAAAACTTTTTTCCCTTAATAAAAAAAAAGAGCTCCTGTAAATAACCAAGAACACTAACATCAGAGGAGACAAATAAAGAATATTTATACAAAGTTCACAGAAAAGGAAATATTAATACCAAACTCATTTAACAATGTTCAACCTCCCTCAAAGTGAAATGCACGGGGTACTGAAATAATACTTTTCGTTCATCCGACTGGCAAACGTACTCAAAAGTTTGCTAATGCTGTACTGGTGACCATATAGGGTAATAAGCACCCTGAAAAACCAGGTGAAGCGTAAATTGCTATAATCTCTATCAAAAGGGACATAGGAATATTTATTAGAATTATGAAGTTATGTCTCCAGTTATCCAGAATCTCCAGTTATTAGTTTATCTTACAGATACATTCATCTATTTGTGAAATGACTCATGAAGGGTCATTCCAGCACTGCTTGGACTAGCAAAATTTGGAAACAACCTGGCTCCATGTGAAGAGGGTAACTGTAGGTCTGAGGGACAGTGAGAAAAGGGAAGCAGCTTTTCATTGGAAATCCTATTAAATTATTTTTTAACTGTTTGAATGCATACATTAAAGCCTCAGCCAGAGGAACAATCCACTGAGGAGACCAAACCACAAAGGCCTCTGCAGCAGATTCAGTACTGGAAGGCTAGGCTATTATGTTCTAACTATCAGGGAGCAGGGAGAACCACTCCGGGCTACTGCACTGGCTTCCTAACTGGCCTCCCTACTAACTTATTCTCAACACAGCAGCCAGAGATTCTTTTTATTTTTTTAAATTTATTTATTTATTTTAAATCCAAAGATGTGCATTTGGAAGAGATTCACTGACAGTTGTAGCAGAAGTGCCAATTTTTTGGGGGGGCTGCACCTCGAGGATTGTGGGATCTTAGTTCCTCACCCAGGGACCGAACCCAGACCCACAGCAGTGAAAGTGCTGAGTCCTAACCATTGGACCACCAGGGAATTCCCCAGAGATGATGATGATGATTTTTTAAAATATTTATTTATTTATTTTGGCTGCACCAGGTCTTAGTTGCAGCACACAGGATCTTCGTTGAGGCATGCGGACTCTTAGTTGCGGTATGCAGGCTTCTAAGTTGCGGCATGCGGGCTTCTTAGTTGCAGCATGCATGCGGGATCTAGTTCCTCAACCAGAGATCAAACCTGGGCCCCCTGCATTGGGAGTGTGGAGTCTTACCCACCGGACCACCAGCGAAGTCCCAGAGAATCTTTTAAAATGTAAGTCAGATTGTCACTCTTCCATTCAAAACCCTACAATTGCTTCCCATCTCGGAACAAATGACAATCATTACAGTGGACTCCACTATTCCTTCCCTGTCCAGTCTCCACTGACACTCTAACCTCACATTCTACAAGCCTCTCCTCCCTCACTCCACTCCAGCAATACTAGGTTCACTCCTGCTTCAGGGTCTTTGCAGCTAAAATTTCTTCTGCTTGAACATCCAATCAGCTTCTTGAGTCATTTCTCAAATGTCAGCTTCCTAACCTGTTTTAAATTCACGCAGCAATCCACCCTCAAGCCCACACACCCTTTCTTGTCCCCCGCTTCTTGGCTTTTTCTCCATAGAACTTAAGCATCTTTTTTTTGGCCACACTACACAGCTTGCAGGATCCTAGTTCCCCGACCAGGGACTGAACCAGGGCCCCTGCAGTGACAGTGCAGAGTCCTAACCACTAGACCTTCAGGGAATTCCCTTAAGCATCTTAACATACTTTATATAAATTTTACTCATTTCTCTCCTCCCAGAATACAAGCTCCAAGGTTTATTTTGTTCACTGTTGCTTACCCTGCAAATGAACTATATCTCTTCTACATAAGGGCTCAATAAAGATTTGTTGAATAGTTTCCCCTTTTCCACAGAAAATCAGTTAAAACTAAAAACAAAAGACTAGGGGTAGCAAGAGATGATTGATTGTTAGCATGACTGAGGGCTTTCATTATAAGCCTTTGTGAAGCATTTAGATTAAAATACATACATACACATCTCTTACCAAAATAATTAAACGTTTTAAAAATAAAAGAGGTATTAGATATATTGAGAAAGTAGAATTTGGGACTTCCCAGGGGCTTCCAATGCAAGGGACGCAGGTTTGATCCCTGGTCGGGCAACTAAGCCCACGCGCCACAACTACTGAGCCCGCGCGCTCTGGAGCCTGTGTGCTACAACTAGGAAGAAGCCTGCGCGCCACAACGAAAGATCCCACGTGCCACAATTAAGACCTGACGCAGCTAAAAATAAATAAATAAAATAAAAGTTAAAAAAAAAGAGAAAGAATTGATAGAAGTTGGTAACAGGCATGAAGCTGGTGCAGAACTGAAGATAAATGGAGTGTCAAAGGTGATTTCCACATTTCCAGCACAGTCGGGTTAGTAGGTGGTGTTACTACATAACTGGATCAAGAACACTGGAAGAAAAGCAGAGGGAAGATCATCACTTCAGTTTGGGGAACATTACATTTGAGAGGCTACTATAAGACCTTCAAGCACAGGTATCAAGAAGTCAGATCCAGGGACTTCCCTGGCGGTCCAGAGGTTAGGACTCAGCGCTTTCACTGCTGTGGCCCCAGGTTCAATCCCTGGTCGGGGAACTAAGATTCCACAAGCCTTGAGGCTCGGCCAAAGGAAAAGTCAGATCCAGACTCAGAAAAGATCTGTGCTAGATAAGTGAATGTGAGAATAACTCCACGTAGTTAAGGCCAGAGAGAGTATGCAGCTTAAAAAGAGGGGGGTGGTGGTGGTGGAAAGCAAACTTATCTGGCAGGAGAGGTAACAAGATCACGAAGTTGGTTTTCCCAGGGTGAGGCTTTTCCGGATGTGCTGACCCCTGTGATTTCCCCAAATGTGGGAAACTCCACTGCATAATTTGTGGTAGTGTTGTGTGTGGGGAGCAGCGGGGAGAAGGAAAAAAAGCTAAAGTTGAACCCTGAGGAACATTATTATTTCAAAATGGGGTGACTGACGAATTAGAATTGGGCAGACCGAGGATCTGGCAGCCAGGAAGACAAGAGTATTTTGAGAAGGGAGAGGCAGACTGCATGGAATGCTTCTGTAAAACAAGTAAGAGAGGAAAACTCTGAAAGGCTCACTGGAGATCATTAGTGACCTTACCAAGAACTGTTTTAGCGGTGTATGAAGTAGAACAAGTGGGTTAAGAAGTAAAAGGGAGATCAGGCATCTAGATAGTTCAAGAGCTAAGGAGGAACTGGTAGGATGTAGGATTCAAGGATAATTTTCCTAAAAAAAAGTCTAACATAATAAATGCTACATAGTTACAATTATAGGCATACTTCGTTTTATTGTGCTTTGCAGATATTGCATTTTTTACAAATGGGAAGTTCTGTGGCAACCCTGCATCAAGCAAGTCTATCGGCACCATTTTCCCAACAGCATTATTTTAAAATAAAGGTACGTACACTGTTTTGTAGGCATAATGCTATTATTGCACATTTAATAGACAAAAGTACAGTGTAAATCTAACTTTATATATACTAGGAAAGAAAAAAATTCGTGTGACTCACTTTATTGTGACATTTGCTTTACTGGGGTCTCGATCTAAACCCGCAATATCTCCAAGTTACGCCTGTACATATAAATATATGAATACTAACACATTAATATGCTATATAATATGCTAGCATTATAATTAAATGCGAATGGAAAGGATCCTTTATCAAGGAAGAAGTTGAAGACACAAAGAGGTAATTCAGTAACGGAACGGTGGGAATTAAGGAGCCAGAGCACAAGCAGTTTTTTGATACGTGATATTTTCTGTTTTTAAAGGACAGCCAGGAAAAGGCTGCATATGTTAGAGTGTGGTAAGTGCCTGAGGCAGTTTCCATCCAATGTCTTCTAGTTCTCTTTGAAATGGATAGCAGGGCCATTTGCTGACTACAGAGAGGTGATTACAGAAAAGTACTAAGTTTTGCTGGCCATGTTGAGGGCCAGGAGAGAGCAGTAATCAGATTTACAGTGGTACTGATGTATTCAATTGTGATTCTCTTCTGCAGGACACAACCCTCCGAGTGAATACTGATCATGTGGGTGGTTGGATGCTTTCAGGGTTGAAGTTTCTCTAAACAAGAGCACAAAAAGCTCAAAAGAGGTGCAAGGGAGTTTAAGGTTATTTGTAAGATAATGATAGTTCAAGGAGTCTAGGCTGGTTGGAGATGGTGGTAGGGAAAGTAGAAGATGGAAGCTAACGAATCCAAAGTAGAAAGATTCCCGACCTGGGGGTCTGCACCAAGCTAAAAGCAGTTACTGAGCAAAGGAGTGGTTAGGTCACTCTATGTGTGTATGTACTTATTTATTATTTCTTGAGCAAGCCAGTTGGAAGATCAAAGCGTAGGGTGTCTAAATCCATGATTCAGAGATGATGCAGTTGAGGTTGATAGACAAGGTCCGGGTGTGTCTACAGGTTTGGGTGGGAGGAGGTGAGAAGAAAAGGTCACAGGGAAAGGAACAGGGGCCAGGGTGTAGGATGGGTCCAGGAAAGTTAACACAGCAGGCCTGACTCCTATCCTTTATAAAGACTGCTTACAAGTTTGGCCCTTGGCTGACATCTGGAAACGAGGACTTGAGGAGGGTTTCCATCATTCCCAGAACTGATAAGAGTGGCTCACTGTGCCTAAACTGTACAGTCAATGATGTGTATTTGTGCTTTACTTCTGGGAGTCTGGGATTTTAGTATGTGCCACACAGAAGAAGCCTAAATAACCAGACCCCAATCAAAACCCTGGGCCCTCAGCCGCTGATGAGCTTCCCTGGTAGACAACATTCCACACATGTTGGAACAATTCTTTGCTGGGGGAACGAAGTACATACTCTGTGACACCACTTTCAAAGTCCCCTCTGAAAGTCTGAGCCTGGTTCACTCTAGACTTCGCCCATACACCCTTTCCTTTGCTCAATTTTGCTTTGCATCTTTGTGCTGTAAGAATCATCACCATCAGTGTGATTATCTTGGGGACTCCCAACACAGATGGGTAAGCCACACAGATGACGTCATATGGAAGGATGGAGGTATAGAGGAAGAGAAAGGCAGGAATAATTTTTTTAAGATGGGAGTAATCAGGTAACCAGGAGAGTGAGAGGATCGCATAAGCCTGAATGGAGTAAGTAGGGGTTTTACCAGAAAGGGAGGGAGCAAGGACACCAAGTCTACATCCTGAACATAGTTTGCAGGGCAAGAAATACTCCAGTGCTGCCACTGGGAAGGGTGGTAGGTGGAGCAGCGTCCTTCGGGAAAAGGCTAGGCCCACAGAGGAGGATTAACCCTGCATCTGCTCTAATATACATACCTATGTCTACATCTACAGCACATCATGGTTTGCTAGTACTTTTTTCTTAGTTACAAATTCCTTGCAGCAGCACACTAGTGTGGAACAGCTCCATAGCTGGGCACTACTATCTTTCACAATATTCAAAGTCCGCGTTCCTCTTACCCACTCTAACTTCAGCTTCTCTTGTGGAGGAAAAAACTGTGCCAGCATTTTTTTACCAGCCCAAAGCTAGAAATGATGCAAATGCAGTATCAACAGCAGAATGGATAAATCATGGTCTGTTAACACAATGGAATACTATACTGCAACGAAAACGAACGGTCCGCAGCCAAATGCAACAATATGGATGAATCTCACAAACACAATGTTGAGCAAAGAAGCTAAGCACAAAAGCATATATGCTGTTTAATTCCATTTATGTAAAGAACAAACACAAGCAAAAGCAATCTAAGCTGTTAGAAGTCAGGATAGTGGTTACCCTTGAGGCTGTGGGGGCTACCGGACGGGAGTTGTTTTTTTTTTTTGCGGTACGCGGGCCTCTCACTGTTGTGGCCTCTCCCGTTGCGGAGCACAGGCTCCGGACGCACAGGCTCAGCGGCTATGGCTCACGGGCCCAGCCGCTCTGCGGCATGTGGGATCCTCCCGGACCGGGGCACGAACCCGTGTCCCCTGCATCGGCAGGCGGACTCTCAACCACTGCGCCACCAGTGAAGCCCCTGGAAGGGAGTTTTACGGGGGCTTCTGGGTACTGTTTACATAAGTAATCATGATATGTGTGCTTTTCTGTGTGCATAATCATACTTTAAAACAAAGCAGTGCTACTCAATACACGAAGTGAAAAAAGCAAGTTTCACAATAGTACGTATACTATGAATCTATTTTTGCTGAAAAGCACATGCCGGTACAGAACAATGCCAGGTTGAATATATAGCCAAATAGTGTTACCAATGGTTAGCCCTGAATGGTAGGATGGTAGATTTTCTTTCTTCTTTATCTATTTTTAAAAACCATCTTCCATACTGCCCATATCCTTTTTACAGTGTATTACTTATACAAAAACGAAACTATACCTCATTCCTCTGTAAACTGAAATCTGCAAAGCTCCAGAACCCATTCTGGGACAAAAGAAATGCTATTAAACACTGGGGAATGGAGTAAGGGATAACTGTCACCCAACTAACCCATTAAAAGAAATTTACAAAACAATTTCAGCACAAGCAAAATCCTGAACTGCAATGTTGGGATTTGCATTCTCATCAACAATCCTGTGTGAGGCCAGCACCCGAGGATTATAAGGATTAAGTGAGTAACAGGATAACAGAAGCACACTCCAGACATCTAGTAAACACGTTCCCGTTCTCTGTGCTGGGATGACTGTAAACCATTCACTGGAATTCATTACAATCTCGCCTTGGCCCAGGCTTCTCACACTTCCTCAAACTGGCATTCTTGGCTCTCTGCTCTTCCACTCCCAGGCTGCTCTTCAAGTTTAGAGGCAAAGGCAAGACTTTCTGGGCCACGAGCTCCTTGCTGGCCGCTCTCAGTTGTTTCTGTGCACCTAAACTATGAGTCACTCTATGAAAGCCTTATTATTAAACTGAAATATGCTTTGGCCTCACAGAGCTGCTTTGTTTCTTTATAAACCACAATACAGACACCAGTGCATTTTAAAGCATTTCCCTAAAAATCAACATTCATTATGAACTAGAATCAGATTCAGGTTGATTTTGATATGTTTATGAGCTAAACGTGAAAACACTTTTATCAGTCAGCCAAGTCTGTTAAAATACGAACCGAACTGGAATTTAAAAAACACCCATATAACGGGCACAGCTTGGCACCATCACTGAGAACAGAAACCACATTAGATTCATAGTCTCATCATGTGCTCTTGGAGCCAGATTTCAAACTGTCTCAAAAGCCACAAGCTCGATTTTACTAACCGTGGCTTTGAAAAACAGGATAAAAACGTCTGCGTCACTCCTCCTCAGGAGGTTGGTTTGACCCCCACAACAGCAGGGCCTGGGACCTGCATCTTCAGCTTCCCAGTGTATACACTAGCTGGCCGACAGACTGCTGCTGGCCTCCAGGTCTCTGCTGCTCAAAGCTACACTCTCCCTTACTTCCCTCACCTGACTAGCTCCTATGCCAAGAAGTTGTCCCAGTATCTCTATACTGGGAGAAGCGAAGGCAGGCTGCTCTGAGCAAATCCCCATTAAGCACACCCAGATTCAGAGATTAACGGTGCTACTTTACTTCCTTAAGTTTGATTCCGATTGTACTCACACTTGTCATCTTTTAAAATCACAGTCAAAGGAGGTAAACTAAGCAAACTGGTTGACATCTGAGCTCCTCTAAGAGCTCACTCGCCTTCATTACTTTATTCTGTGACACTCTCCCCACTGTCACTACTTAAACCAGCTTTTAGTCTCTGAACTAATAGGGCAGGGGGATCCTGTAACAAAGAATCCAGACACGATCAGATGTGAGCTATTACCACAGGGCTGTGCAGAAAGAGCAGCTTTTCTTTCAGACTGACAACCCATGGAGACAGGGACAAAAACTATGTAAAACTGAGACACAGAAACAACACACACTCATTTGCTATATGCTAGGAACGGAGCCTCGGTACTCAAAGCAGCCAAACCCTAGAGGAAGCAAGTCTCAATTTTCCTGTTTCCCCTTAGATTCTATCCTGCAGAAATGCACCCCTGCTCCATTTAGTTCTTTCCCACTCTTCATGCTGGAGTCACAACTTAGATATACTGAATTTGGGAGGACAGAGAAATGATAAAATAGTTCTACATGGAAACATCACCAAGGCCCTTACAAGGAGGGGGGCTAGATTAGATGAGTCAGCTGTGATGTTTTAAAATTGGCTTTCTAAACCTGGCTGATCAGAACTACCTGTGGGACTTAGGCAGATTCCCAGGTTTCACTGCAGAACTTCAGAATCAGACTCTCCAAGTGTGGGGCATGGGAATTTGTACTTTAAAAAATGCTCCTCAGGTGCTTCTGGTATGAGATTTATGAACTACTGACAGAGAACAGGATGAAATGGTAATTCCTATGTGATGATAAATGAGTTTCCAAAATGTTGACAGTACTCCTGCAAGTAAGGTCCTTTTCCTTTCATATACCATGTAAAGATTCTTTAGTAAAGTTTTATTAAAAATTTTTGGGGAAAAATTAATTCCCCACTCATTGTCTTTCCATGTAGAGGGACTTTAGTCAGTATTTCTCAAAGTGGAAGGGTCACTGCTGCACTTGGGCTACATAATCAATTATGGCGCTGTCTAGCATAGCACAGAACATTTACCATCCTGGCCCTTACTCTTAAATGCCAGTGGTGGTCCCCGAGTCATTGTGATAACCAAAACACCTGCTTTCTCATTCCTAAATGCTCCCTGGACGGCAGTTCACCCCTGATTAAGATCCATTGAGCTGAATTAACATTCCTGACCACTCTCCCTACCCCTCACATTAAGTCGTGCTTTTGGAAGGAGAAATGGTCTATCCAAAGACAAGTTTCAGCGGAATCAGCCCTTCCCTTTTTTGCCTTCTGCATGTGCTTGCCCACAGAGGGTGCATTCTAGCCTAAGGTTTCCAGCTTGGCCTGTGCCTGGTTGGCTTAGTCTCCTCATGTCATGGATTGTAACTCAGGAGCTGTCTGTACTCTAGGAGGGGGAGAAAGGGCTTCCAGCTTTAAACACAACACTGTATAAATCCTAGGAAAACAAATTAATTTAGCTATTTTAGGGAATATAAACATGGCCATAATTCCATTGTTACATGTTAAAGATGCCCTTCACTATACTTCTTTCTACTGTAAGAAAATATTAGTGTTTAAGGAGAAAGAACTTTGACGAACATTTTTTATTGAACAGTTTTATTCTGTCTTAGAATTAAAAACCTTTTTAATATTGTAAGGTGCACTGCAGGTATGTCACGCTGCCGGTTATTACTGGGGTACCAAATGCCCTAGTCAATGACGCAGAGGGCTTGGAAAATGCATGAATTCATACTTTCAGAGCGTGTAGAACTGGTATTTACAGGTTTTTTTTGTTTTTTTTTTTTCGAATCAGCCCAGGACATCTCTAATAGTCTACACAGGTATTGCCATAGCACTTGCTTTGATGTTCAGAATGCCTCAGAAATGTGTTCAATGCCATGATTTATGGGTCCTCCAAAAGATTTTGTTGTTAACATGCGAGCAAACAGTATTAAACAATATTATCTAAACTATGGCTGCCAAGTACTGGACCTTAATAATGAAACCAAATTACAAAACATTTTCTTGTAGAGCTACACAAAAGATATAAAATTAAAATTATCAACCACCTTTATATACTCCAATTCTCCTACAGTGCAATTTTCCATATCTTTATCACTACTGAATATTTTAAGGAGAAAGTTAACAAAAATCAAAATAGATAAAAATATTTAATCTTTGGATCCCTTTATTCCACGGCCTTCATAAAAACACAAAGTGGCCAGATTTTTTTTCCACTATAGCTTAAAATATCAAAAAGATTTACTAATAATTTTAGCAATTAACTCTATACTGAGTCATTTGTGGGTCACAGGCCTAAGGACCAGTGTTATGATATCTTATAGGTTGCCAAAATAATTTCTAACACTCTGAATCATCTTGAAATATAATGGAAAGAGTCAAGGTATCACAACAAAACTCCAGGCATATCAGGAAGAACAGGTTAATTGACACCTAGTTTTATTGTCTTAAAAAAGGGGGGGTTACTTATTTGAAAATACAGCTAAGTACATTCTTATCTATGATTATTTACATTTGTATACTGAAAATATCTATTATGTGGATAAATCCTGTGATATGCCATCTGCTACAAAATAAAGTTCTTACAATGAGCATAAGTAATTTACCCTTTTTAGATAATGAAAGAATGTATCAAATCTTCATTTACGTTCCAAACATTTAAAAAAAAAATCAAAATCAACAATCTTAAGCCTGAAAAGCTATGAAAAAAAGACCCACCCATCCTTCTGCTCCTCAGCACATCAACTTCTGCAAGGACACAGTATGTTTGCTGACTTTAAAATGTTTATTCTTTAAAAAATTAGTTGCTTTTTATACAGCTATACAAAGTTCTTAATGTTTCTTTGGCAATGGAATATAATGGAATTTTACAACTATATAAAAAAGTTACCTTTGCCTAAGAAACAGTATTTACTGTGTGTACATAGTTGACTGACAAAATTCTCTACCATCCAGCACCCTAATTAATTGACGAAATAAGCTACCTCAGAAGGGTTATTACAGGATTTCCAAAAAAAGAAAGAAAGAAAGAAAGAAAGAAAAAGAAAGATATAGACAGACACACAGACACATAGACACACAGACCCTTCCTTCTGTGGCTCAAAACAGTAACACGGCCCTATCTGCAGGCAACTCACAATAATTGCCAGATACAATTTAGTGATAAGAAAAATCCTTTCAGTGATGAAAAAATACTTATAAGTTCCACTGGAGTACTGCTTTAGTTTAACTATACATAAGAAATTACTTAACCTTCTGCTATTCCAAATATATTTAATGCTCATTTATTAAGATGAGCCTTCCCTCCCACCCCCAAAATTAACTGTATTGTATCTTTGAAATTAAGCAGAAAAACAAACAAACAAACAAACAAAAACCCAGTGCTGGTGACAAATATACAGCAAATTCACTTTTTCATTCTTCTCAAAGACTGAGACCAATTCTCAGGACCACGAAGAGCTAAAAATCCATCTATTTTCAAAGACTTGTTTGCAGACTATGCAGCAACTTTGTTGTCTTTCTAAAAAGGAAAAAAAAAATTAGCTCATGTTTCAAACTATTGGGGTTTATTAATAAGTATTTCTTTTAAATTTGCTTTATTTTAAGTATATTTTTCATAACCTTTAAATATATCCTCCTCTTACTTTCATGTATAAACTCATTTCACTGATTTCCAGGAAACACTTTTTATAACTTACATACCCAGCAGTAGCTCATTATTTGTTAAGTGTATTTTCCCGTTAGTAGAGGTTAAAGCAGTGGTGCTGTGGGCTTGTCCTAGCAAGAAGGCCCCCTGCTAAGATATAGGCACACCCTACTACCTTTGGTGCTGTCCTAATAATTTAAAAAAAAATTAAGCCTTCATCATAGTAGTCAAACTCATCAAATACAACTGACAACATTTTTTGGAAGAAGATAAATAAAATTCCCGAGTCTTTGATATCTTTACTATGCAATAAAACATCCAGGTGGTAAAATAACATTTCTCTTCTCCACAGTTTCATGTCAGGAGAAAGCAATGATTTGGAAATTCATTTTAAAAGGACAACTTTTAAATCTGAAATAAGTTCTGAAAATCAGAGCGCTGCCTGGGAAATGTTTTTAAAAGCAACCAGGGAGAAAGCAATTAAAATCTCAAGGAGCCTCTAGCTTTCCAGTGAGATTAATCCTAAACCAAATGCCTGTACACAGAGCCAAGGGCTTCTCTTTTCCTCAGGACTAGTTGCTACCAACTAGCTGCTACTAGTTGCTACCTGATTTTTACTGCTGATTCTCACCCTGACTGTTAGAAATACACACTGCCTATGTTAAAAACTTAATTTTATCTGTGTATACAACACCAAACCATTTGTACGTTATTAAATTAGAATACAAACGGCATGGTGTAAGTTGATACAGAAAGAAATAAGCTGAAGATGATCCTGATGTCTGTCCCCCACCGATGCCAACCTTCACATGCCCTGTGTTTTTTTTTACCTTTCAGAAAGCTGTATGATCAATCCAGACCTTTTAGGGTTCAAAAGCTGTGATTTTCTGAAAGGTAAAAAAAGAAAGCGAGATAGAAAGGGAAAGAGGGAGGGAAAGGGGAGAAGGAAACAGAGAAGTAGCAGGAAGGAAAGGAGAAAATAAAAGGGGAAAGGGAGAGAGTACCATGCTGAGTCATTTCAGATACCTTGTTGTCTCTGGACCCTCTCTGAAGAAACACAGACTCAAATGAAAGGCAACCTGTCTCACCCACCATGGCAGCTTAACCTCCTTAGCAGCAGCGTATAAAATAGGAGTGGGCCACTCTCTCATTAGCCCCAGCCTGATCTCCCAGCCCCCAAAAAAGAAAGAAAAGAAAAAGCACCATAGGACCAAACTCACAAGTTTATGTTTCTAACATTATCCTAAGGAAAACTCAGAAGCCGAAGAGTAAATTTTGGCTAAGCTTATACCTAGATCAAGAGAGTTAACTCCTCTGGGTCCTTGGTTTCCTAACTATCTATTGCAGTAGGGTGGGAGAGAAGTTCTAGTTTGACTGATATTTCTAAGGAGTTCTAAAAAAAAATATATGATCCTATCACCCATGTTTTCATTAAACAACCAGATCTGCTCATAATGTTCATGTCAGTGGAGCATAAAGAACAAAGCTAACCCATTACATGAAGGCTGCTGCAAATGCCACTGTACTTCATCTCTGAGAAGTATTAGATGCTTCAGAAACAAGTATAATCTTAGAAGGTAAATTTCCTTTATGCAATAGTGGTCAATCACTACTTCCACCTTTAAAGGTGCCAGATGCTATGATTTAGAAGGAACAGGCTGCTGAGAAGGTCCGGGATCTAGTGGCAGACAGAAGGATCACTCAACTTTGGAATGGACAAGCAATGGCTAGCCACACTGATGGACCTTCAGCCTCACTGAAGTAACTTATTCCTAATCAACATGCTAAGTACTTACTTCAAGCCCACTATGGCTCCATGCTGAGATAGGTGTTCTGGTGGAAAGAAAAGTAAAATACCTATTCACTAACGCCAAGAGGCTCCCATCTAGTTGGCGATGCAGAACAAAACAAAACACATGAAATAGGGAATATAAGTATACGTAAAATGTGTGGTGATGAAAGCAGATACCACAGGAGGTCAGAAAAGGAAGAAATCAGTGGAGGAAGGAAGAGAAGTTTCTAAGGATAGAGCAAACCTTAGGCAAGACTGAAAGGAAGCCCCTGTCTTTCAGCTGGGTCTGTCTTCGCACTGGACCATAAACATCAAGAAGGCTGGGACTGCATGTGTTTTGTTACCACCAATGTCCAGCATAGAGCTTGGCACATGCGAAGAATTCAATATATTTGGTCAATGAATGAAGTCAGAGTTGGAATCAAGCAGTGTGTATAAGAGATGACCATGAGTCAACTGCTTGAATCGGACAGGTTAAAGGGTAATAATAAATGGGGCTGGATATATCCAGTGGGACCCTTACAGAGTAAAACGAGCAGGCAGTGCAACGTCACATTAGAACCTTCTAGCCATCAGCCTGAGGTCTAGTGAATCTATCACTCCTTGAAACACCCAAGCAGAGGTTGAACTATCTGTCAGGGATACATTAGTGCGGATAAAGACTCATGCAGACAACCTCTGCAATGCATTCTAATTCTACAATATATATGATAGGAGTTTTAACTAAAGGCTCAAAATGGCTGAACAGTGAGACACAGCCTCAAAACGCATTAATAAGTGCATATTCTATGCACACAGTGGTTACTCAAAGGTTTACTGATGACTGCTCAGATAAAGGGGATTAATGATCCAGTCTTACACAACATGACAGCTAATTTTTTCAAATATATGAAAAATCATTATGAAGAAGAGTATATATTCTGTGTATAGACAAGGATAGAGTTAAACTAATAAGTTTAGAAGGTAGAGGGAAAAAGATTTTTTCAAATTATGTGTGTGTCTGTGAAATCCTAATAATTAGAGCACCCTTGGGGTGGGATGGATGCTCTTAGAAAGTGTAATAAGTTCCCAGCCCTCATAAAGGATACCAACAGAAGAGGATTTTGGTTTGGCCAGGAGGTCACAACTCTCAGATGCTTTCCAACTCTGAGACTTTAATGGTGTGTCTGAAATAAAACTGTGCAAAACTGAGGGCCAGAAAGGTTTAACAACTCAACTGAGGTCATACTAGCAAAAATTACTAAAATTCTCATCAGGATCAAGGTCTAATTTAAACGTACTTTTTCTCAAACCAAGCTGACTCAATGTGGTCTTCAACAGGAGTTGCCACACGTTCTTCAACAGGTAGCTGATATGCCTGAAGTGAGGTAAAGAGAAACTGAAGGTCTAAACACCAATCAGTGGGTTATTATGGTAGTTGGCAGAAACGCCTCAAAGGAATGAACGTGGTGATGTGGAAATGGCCCATGATCATGGATACCTCCACAGCCTGGGAGACAAAAGAATACCAAACTGAGATGATGGGAAAGTGAGAAGATGATGAGGACATTCTGAGGAAGGTTAAGTTTAAGTTGATCACAGGACACAATGCAAGTAAATATAGAAAAATGTAAGTGAAAGCATACAAGGTCCAAGTTGAAAAACTGATTAGAAGCTATGAATAGACAAGCTCAGAAAGGGGAGGGGGAAAATGCTGCAGGAGAGGAGAGAGGGAAAGCTTGAGCCTATGCTAGAGTGCAAACATGAACACAATGGAGCAAACTGAACATTGCAGGCAGAAGGAATGGGTAAAAAGGTCGTGAGATAGGAATAAGCTTGGCACTAAACAAGAGCAAGAAGACCCACATATGTGTAGCACAATGAATGAAGAAAAGGGCAGTTCCACTGGCAACAAGATCTAGAGCAAGTACTAGACCTCTCATCTGGAGAAACAAGCAGATCATGAAGCACCTTATAGGCTGTGTTAAGGAACATACGTTATTTTTATAAAGAGAAAAATATCAAAAGTGTTAAAAAAACAAAAAGCAGGAAGAAAGACTCCACTTTGGGTAGGCAGTTATCAGTGTCAAATATTGCAGAGTAGTTAAGGTCAAATATTTGTGAAAAGGCTACTGAATTCTATAAGCAAAGGTCACTGGCAACCTCAAGAGGAGTAATAGTGGCAAGGAAGAGGAGTTCTGTAGTTCCTAAGACACAGTCCCCTAGCTGGAATGGCCATTTTGCAAGTTAGAAGTGCTGAAGCTACATCAGGCTGCATCTACTGTGGCTGGGTATCCTGAGCTAACGACTTGAGGCTAATTTTCAGCAGCCTTGGCTGTGATGACACAATATTAAAGGCATCAAAATTAACAGAACAGATCCAAAAGCCACTAACAATGACCCTTCAAGAGGGATCTCAACA
Organism: Aethalodelphis obliquidens; assembly: GCF_003676395.1. Lineage (NCBI taxonomy): Eukaryota > Metazoa > Chordata > Mammalia > Artiodactyla > Delphinidae > Aethalodelphis > Aethalodelphis obliquidens. The sequence continues at coordinate 4,610,997 of NW_020837987.1, read as the reverse complement.
ATGACCAGTTTTAAATACTGAATAATGAAATTCCTGCTAGTAGATCTTTTTGTTTCTTTTCCTTTTCTTTTTTTTTTTTTTAATTTATTTTTGGCTGCTTTGGGTCTTTGTTGCTGTGCGCAGGCTTTCTCTAGTTGCAGCGAGCGGGGTCTATTCTTTATTGCAGTGCATGGGTTTCTCACTGCGGTGGCTTCTCTTGCTGCAGAGCAGGGCTCTAGGGTGTGCGGGCTTCAGTAGTTGTGGTATGCAGGCTCAGTAGTTGTGGCGCACGGGCTTAGTTGCTCCACAGCATGTGGGATCTTCCCAGACCAGGGCTCGAACCCATGTCCCCTGCGCTGGCAGGCGGATTCTTAACCACTGCGCCACCAGGGAAGTCCCGGTCTTTTTGTCTCTAGCTGCCCTATGTAATTCCTAGTAGACTTCTTTATGATAGGACTTTGATCGTTTCTTTGATTATATACTTTCCTCTCCACTATCCCTAAAATCGATGACTAGGATAGTAACACTGACTTAAAGACCCCTTTAAATATGTTCTTCCTAGATTCTCTTGGTATTGAAGCATACTTTGTAATATGAAATAAAGGTGATACAATATGGCTCTTTTCTGTACCGTATAATATCTTTTAGTGATCCCCTGTGCCTCCAACAACAACAACAAAATTTTTTTAAGGAAAAGAAATTAATCCTAAGTCAGTCTCTTAACAGGTTTTTGGAAGAAATTTTACCAGTCCATTAAATCTGAAACCATGGTTTTATAACAGAAAGATAAAAAAGAATATCACATTTCTATCTCTTTACTTCCTCCAACTGAAAAGAAAATAGTTAAAAAAGAATTAGATTCATTAACCAAGAAGTTACTGCTCCTTAAAATTATATAAATATCCTAATCAGGTACATCCTCCACTGAAAAGTCAAGTGGAAGTTATACAAATGCCCTAAAAATATTCACCTCTAATAGATAAGAGTTTAAAACATTTTGAATTTCATACAACTGCAAGCCAACCCCAAAGCACATAATAATACTTACCCTATATTCGAAATCTGCAAACTCCCTGCCCCCACGACCTCCTCTGAATCCACCACGAAATCCTCGAGGAGTGGCAAAGTTACCACCTCGGCCGCTACCACGTCCTCGGCCACCACGGAAACCAAGACCTCCCCTGCCTCTGTACCCTCCACGGCCACGGTTTGGACGAAGTGGGATTCCAAATGTTTCTGCATTTAATCTTCTTTCTTCAGCCCAGGTTGGTCTCCGTTCTCTATTATGAGAACAAATAATCTTTAGTGTATCAAGTTTTAAAGAACATTTTCCAGCAAAACTATGTAGCACTGATTTCCAAATTAAGGCTAAGTAATTCCTAAGAATCAAATAAAAATAAGCACCTTATCTAAGTCATCACAAGCTGTCCATGGCAATATGTTCCTATAATTCATGTGAAAATATGACTGGTATTAAGCTTCTTGCAAATGCAGTTGATAATACAAAGAAACGGACAACAGCCCCAATAAATGGGATTGGCAATTGACTCTACCCTCCAATCAGCCCCAAAGGAAGAAAGGGCAAAGCCAGGAAAGGAAACCCTGTCTCAGGATGTGAAGAGATGGAGGATAGATCCCTGAGTTCCTAGTATGCTCCTGGCCCAACCTCTGAACCTGACGCCTGAAGCGTCTGAATTGCTGCTGCTGGCCCACAGCCCAGATAATCAGAGGATTCAGAATCATCCCCATCCACGTTTAAAGTGAAGTAGAAAACTGCCACCAGGTGGCACCAAACTGCAGCCAGGAGGACGATTAGGATCAGGCAGCAGAAACCCTGGAACTCTTAGTTTGTTATGTTGGATCCTTTAATTAACCAGTTTTCTGGATCTACATTTACTGCAATATAGCAGAGCTTTACTGTATCAGCAAACTTCATCTGAACTACATTGTAGAGGGGTAAAGTAAAAGGTGTTTAGGTGTTAGATGAATGCCTCTATTTTTATTTACTAATTTTCAAATGTGAATGCATCCCCAAACAAAAGTATATGATTATTTTTCTCAAAGAGTAATATCATTTAAAATTTTAGTATAAATTATTTTCTTTTAGCAAAATAAATCATTAAACAATTGTAGTCATTAGATTTTTTTTTTTTTGGCCACACAATGCAGCATACGGGATCTTGGTTCCCCGACCAGGGATTGAACCCGTGGCCCCCCCACCCAGGGATTGAACCCGTGCATTGGAAGTGCGGATTTTTAACCACTGGACTGCCAGGGCAGTCCCTAGATATTTTTAAGTATTCATTAAACTTTGTGAATTTATAAGAATTCATTTCACACTTCAACCTCCTAAGAGCATAAGAGCAGCTTAAAAGACTGTACCTGTTATCATCACAAGAAATATTATCAAAGAAAGATTTAGTTTTGTCATAATAGCAGTTAGGTCCAAGTGGATCTTCTTCATCTGCATTTCCTTCACTGTTTTGGGTGTCAACTCCTGAGTCTCCTTTATCTTCACCATTTACAGGCTTCTCCTGTTTCTCAAGTTTATCTTCTAATGAAAAACAAAAGCACATACCATAAAAGTCAAGACTTGTACTAAACATCCATAATTCACAAGTCAAATAAGAGTATTTTTTGAATAGAAAAATAAAAACTCACCTTTCAATTTAAGTTTATTATGAAACTCTCTGTCGATTTCCTCCTTGTTAAATTGTGCATTTGCACTTTCAAAGTCAAAGTCTTTCTCAAATTTCATTGGACCATCTCGTCGAATACCAAATCTTCCCCTGCCACCTCGATGACCCCCACGCCCTCTCCTTGGAGCTGAAGGAGCACCTGGAACTACATTAATAAAGAAAGAACAAGCTGGTTTAGAGCAGAAGCTATTATTGTGGTCTTTATGGTCAACAAGAGAAATGCTTACAAGTCTCTATGCACATGACGATATTTGTATTTTTTAATATAAAAAAGATGAAGTTTCACAAACATTTAATATATAATAGACTGAGAAGAGCACATATAAAATTTATAAACATGAAATTTATAAATGGCACACATGAAATTTATATCTATGGGGTTTACACTCATACATGCTACTGATACAGTATACAACCAAACAATTTGGGAGACTTCTGTACTAAATTACTTTGTTTTTCTTATATCCCTAATACCTACAAAATGTCAAATATATATTGGGTTCTCAAAATTCATGAAGACTTTTATGGAAAGGATCACAGAAATCAAGATTTATAGTGAGAAAAATAGATGAACATTTAGCAGCACAAATTGCAAGATAACACAAAAGACAATAAGTACATGGTCTCGGACTTCCCTGGTGGCGCAGTGGTTAAGAATCTGCCTGCCAATGCAGGGGACACGGGTTCTATCCCTGGTCCGGGAAGATCCCACATGCCGCGGAGAACCAAGCCTGTGAGCCACAACTACTGAGCCTGTGCTCTAGAGCCAACGAGCCACAACTACTGAGCCCGTGTGCCACAACTACTGAAGCCCACGCGCCTCGAGCCCGTGCTCCACAACAAGAGAAGCCACTGCAATAAGAAACCCGTGAACAGCAATGAAGAGCAGCCCCCGCTCACTGCAACTAGAGAAAGCCTGCGTGCAGCAATGAAGACCCAACGCAGCCAAAAATAAATAAATAAATTTATATTTTTTTTAAAAAAGAAAAGACGTACATGGTCTCAACCACTCCAACCACTTCCTGCTTCACCTTTACTGTCTCCCTCTAAATGGCTCCATATTTTTCAAGTCTTCCTGTATCTATTTTTCTCTACAATTTAATACAATCACAAGATTTATGAGGTATGATAAAGCAATACCAAAGTAGCATAAATTATAGTGAAAACTTGAGAACCCAAATATCCAACACAAGAGGAACAGTTAAGAAGAAAAAAATTAAAGAGAAACATGGAATAGTATTTGATGTCGGTTAACAGAAAAATATAGAGCACAAAGCACTATGAATTCAATGATTATAATTATGTGAAATGTTTAACACATACTGATAAAGATCAGAAGTGACTACAGAGTAATAGACAGGTTTGTGCTCACTGTTCACTAAAATTTGGCAAATTGTCTAAGTTTGAGAAAACAAACCTCAAAAACCCACAGCAGTATATCCAGACACTTAAATCTAGACAAGCAGGATGTTTAAATATTCAGCTCTACTACTGAAAATGTCTTGGCCAAAAGCCAGAAATTAGAGCACAGTATTTCTGTCTTAAATTTTGAAGGGCAGTGAGAGATATTTTATTTATTGCTTTACATGATTTATATTTTATTTTTTAAATTGAAGTATAGTTGATTTACAATGTTGTATTAGTTTCTGGTATACAGCAAAGTGATTCAGATAGACACACACACACACATATATACACATATTCTTTTTATATTAAACTATGCAGTGCTTCACGAATTTGCATGTTATCCTTGTGCAGGAGCCATGCTAACCTTCTCCGTATCGTTCCAATTTTAGTATATGTGCTGCCAAAGCGTGCACTACTTTACACGATTTTTGAATGATGGAAGCATGGCAATTATTTTATCTTGAGAAGAGAGGGGTTCTTTTTCCAAATTAAAAAAAGTGAAACATAGTACACCAAACCAAAACCTCTGTAATTCTATGGCACACAGCACAAATAAAATACACATAGGGACTTCCCTGGCGGTCCAGTGGTTAAGACTTTGCCTTCCAGTGCAGGGGGTTCGGGTTCAATCCCTGGTTGGGGAGCTAAGATCTCACATGCCTCATAGCCAAAAAAACCAAGACATAACTCAGAAGCAATATTGTAACAAATTCAATAAAGACTTAAAAAAAAAATGGTCCACATCAAAAAACAACAACAAATATAAACATATAAACATGTACAGAAGAAATAGTGTTTATACATTTAAAATTATATCTAGCTTTCTAAAATTAAGTGAAAGAGCATCTTCCAATTATTATGTAATTAAAGAGATCACACACTGCTTTTATTTTTTAATTTGGAAGAGTTTATAATTTATTCTCTGCTAATAAATTTGAAAAGAATAAAATGGATGCATTTGGGGTAAATGTCATAGATTACAAAACAGATAAAGAAAGTATACAATCATATTAAATCAATAATAATGAAAGAAAGTTAAAGTCCTTGAATAATTACTTCAAAAAAAAAGAGCCCAGAGCTTAATTTTAATGAGAAAACTTCTCAATTTTAAAGGTACAGATAATTTAATTCTTTTTTAAAACATTTATTTTATTGAAGCATAGTTGATTTACAATGCTGTGTTAACTTCTGTTGTACAGCAAAGTGAGTCAGTTATATATATTCTTTTTCATATTCTTTTCCATTACGGTATATTACAGGATATTGAATATAGTTCCCGATAATTCCATTCTTTTTTTTCTTTTGGCCATGCTACGCGGCTTGCAGGATTTTAGTTCCCTGATCAGGGATTGAACCCAGGCCATGGCAGTGAAAGCACTGAGTCCTAACCATTAGGCCACCAGGGAACTCCCAATTACATTCTTAAAAGCATAGAAAACAATTTTATAATGCTAACATGAAACTGACACAAAAACATAAAAATATACAAAAGACAGTACAAAAGAGAAAGCCATAAAACAATGTAAATATAAATATACAAGTCCTACTTGCAGATAACATTCCAGAATATATCAATAGACAACTGCCTACCATCAAGTAGGGTTTATTCCAGACACGTGATTAAAAAAAAATCTTTTGAAATAATTAGGTTAAAAAAAATTGAAATAAAAGTAGAGTGGTCCTATGTGCCTATCACCCAGCTTCCCCTCCAACAGTTACATCTTGATTATCTATTGTACATTATCAAAAACCGGGAAAAACCAGGACACTGGCACAATATAATTAACTAAACTATAGATCTCATATTCAGATTTCAACACTTTTGGATGTTCTCATTTTTTCGTATGTCTTTATGTACAGTTCTATGACATTTTGCTACGTATACAGATCCACAGTACCCCCACCATAAGATAAAGAACTGTCTGTTACCACAATGAAACTCCCCTGTGCTACTCCTTTATAGTCACCAACCCTTGCTATTCTTTCTTTATAGTAATTATGCATCATACATTTCAAATGTTCCCTCTATTGAAAAGCATAGGATAAGGCTTTCAGATCCAAGTAACAACTTACCGATTTGTCTCTTGCTATCATTTCTGAGTTGCTCATTTTCTGGTCTTGAAACCTTGTGTACTTCAGCTATAGAACACACAGAAAGTGACAGTTAACTTAGGACACATGATCAAAAACTTCTGGAAAGCTAGAAATGGAAAAACAAACAAACCCAGAACAAAACCAAAAATCTATATATCCCCACCACCATCACTACTTTGAGTCAAATTTGAAAGACTGAACATTCTATCAAGTTCAGTTTAAACTTTCTAGGATCATTTACATAGAGTAAATGTTTTTAATGAAAGTAAGTTGAATGGAAGATGTTGACCAGTCAATTAAAAAATAGTAAATAGCTAAAGTTCTACCTCGCCTGTGCTCTTGATTCTCTATTGCTTTTTGGCTGGTTGATGGTAAAGGCCTGGTTGATGATACAGGGCTCCTTCTCCCAACAGGTGCTGGAGCAGGTAAGTGGGCCGAGGCTGTCTGCACTGCTTGTTCCATGGTTGGGCTTTTTCTCAAAGGGTCTAACTGAGGGCTTGAACGACCTGAAACGTAACCAAAAGATAAGAAACTATCCCTATCCTCTGGGGGTTTCAAAATAACCTAGATCCTAAAAACAGGTCTAGAGTTTTACTTCTACCAATTCAAATCCTCAGCACAATCTGAATCCATCTACTCATTAGACCAGAGTTTAAAACTGTTTATCTTTAGTGGGCTGGTCACTTGATCAGTAAAAAAAATAAAATAAAATAAAATAAACCCCAAAACAAACAAACAAAAAAACTCTGGTACAAAATCCCCCAGGAATATTATCAAAGATAATTTAGGCAGGTCAGATGTAGGCTTTCCCCAATAACCACAACCACCAGATTACACTGAGACTTTAGCCATTATTTCTAGAGGCTTTAACTTCTTTTAAAATTTATTTTTGGCTGCGCTGGGTCTTCCTTGCTGTGTGTGGGCTTTCTCTAGTTGCGGACAGCGGGGGCTACTCTTCCTTGTGGTGCATGGTCTTCTCATTGCAGTGGCTTCTCTTGCGGCAGAGCACAGGCTCTAGGCGCGCGGGCTTCAGTAGTTGTGGCTCCGGGCTCTAGAGCGCAGGCTCTGTAGTTGTGGCGCATGGGCTTAGTTGCTCCATGGCATGTGGGATCTTCTCAGACCAGGGATTGAACCCGTGTCTCCTGCTTTGGCAGGCGGGTTCTTAACCACTGTGCCACCCGGGAAGTCCTAACTTTTTTAGTACTTTCTGAAGATATGTCTAAAGTGATACCCTTATATCTATAAGTATTATCTGCATTAAATTTCTATTATAAAGGAAGTAAAGAACTAGAAAGTCAGGTGAAGTTCTTCGATTCCTTAGAGTCTTGGGCAATTAAACATCAATACTAAAAGGCCAGCAACAAATAAACCCTTCAGATAATTACACAGTAGCCATACTCACCCTCTGCTGTTTGAATGATCACTTGGCAAATTTTTGCTTAATATGGGTTTTGTACTTACAAATTCCATTTTTTCTTCCATGAGGTCAGCCTGGTCACAGTATGAACAGAAGAATGTAACACTGGGTGCTCCCATCATGCTTTTTGTCTCTAATGTTTGCCATAAATCTCCACTCAAGATGCTCTCACATCCCATGATATTGCACCAAAATAGGTTTTGCTTTAAAAAATTGTCCTCATTTTATGTAAAAAAAATATATTCCCAAATATGCTGCAAATGTTACAGCTACCTGCACAGGCTCCAAACTGGGGAACTGGTGAGTACTGACAGCACATTGGTTGTTGTGCACCAGGTGCTTCAGGGACTGTTTAGTAGTAATACTCCCCAAATATATGGTTAACTAAAGTATGCAATTACAAATGTGTGTCACCATTTCCAGCATTAATGACAAAGTTTACTCTGCCATTAATAGAAACACTGTAATTTTCCCACTGATTATAATGGGAAATCATACTGGTTTATACAAGTTTTGGTCTAAGAGAAAACATTTTGTAATCACTTATCACCTTATAAACAGATTTATTTGTCAAACAAGTGTTAAGTTTTTGGAAAAGCCTATTGTTTAGGTAATTTTATCATAGTACATTAAATGATCTTATAAACTTACAAAACTTTACTTCATTAAGGCTTTTCTTTAAGATCCTGTGACTCACAATATTACAGAACTGCAAGTGATAGGGCAATCACAGTAAGTAATAACTCACTGCTGTTTTTTTTTTTTTAATATTTATTTATTTGGCCGCACTGGGTCTTAGTTATGGTATGCGGGATCTTTTAGTTGCAATATGTGGGATCTAGTTCCCTGACCAGGGATCAAACCTGGGCCCTCTGAATTGGGAGCACGGAGCCTTAGCCACAGGTAAGTCCCTGTATTTTGAAAACCTTTGTAATTAAAGTCTGGTACTACAGCATGATGGCAATTTTGTTATAAACAGGGAAATACAGGTGATACTGGACATATTAGGAATAAACTCAAAAGCTCTTTTATAATAAACACACCCCCTCGAGTTATCTTCACATTCTTATTCTTACAGTTACAAGAAAATTCTAGGTGTTAAAATTTTATAAACTTCAAAAATTTTAGCTGGTGATATCAAAATGCAGATTCCCAGGCCGCCTCTCCCATTGTTTTAAACATACCTCTTTCTTCTAATAAATATGTAATTAAAATTTTAAAAAACATTTTAATCTATTCAAAACTTATTTTAGCCTTAAGTATGAGGGAAGGATTCTAGAGTTACTTTTCCAAGTGATCAGGCAGTTGTCTGTTCACAACATCATTTATTGGATGGATCATTTAGTAGTCTTTCTCTACTAATTTAAAAATAATATCTTTATCATATACTAATTACTTATTTATACTTGGATCTATTTCTGACTTTTGCTCTATTCACCTCTAAATTTATTCCTGTACTGCTTTATTTTATGTATACTTTATTAAGGAGGTAAGCCCTATCTCATTACTTTTTTTTTTTTTTTTTTTGCGGTATGCGGGCCTCTCACTGTTGTGGCCTCTCCAGTTGCGGAGCATAGGCTCCAGACGTGCAGGCTCAGTGGCCATGGCTCACAGGCCTAGCCGCTCCACGGCATGTGGGATCTTCCCGGACCGGGGCATGAACCCGTGTCCCCTGCATTGGCAGGCGGACTCTCAACCACTGCGCCACCAGGGAAGCCCTCATTACTTTTATTTTTAAAACATATCTAGGTATACTTGCATGCTTATTTTTAAGATAGTCTGTGTATCTGTTTTATTAGGTTCTCTTACTATTCCATGTAGATTTATTGAAAGTACAGTAAATTTAATTATTATGAGAAATAAAGTCTTCCTAATATTAAATCTTTTTATCTAGGAATAAGATATCTTTCTTTGATTACATGTAACTTCTTTTATGTCCCTCTATTATACTTTGTATCTTTCATCATAGAGACTGGCCATATTTCTTATTATGTATTTTATATATAATTTCTATTTCTCATCATTGTGAACATCTTCTTTTATCCCCATTAATAATTAGTGGGTTAGGTTTTAGGACATCTATTTTTTTTTTTAATTTATTTAATTTTTGGCTGCATTGGGTCTTCCTGCTGTGCAAAGGCTTTCTCTAGTTGCAGTGAGCAGGGGCTATCTTTGCTGTGGTGCACAGGCTTCTCATTGTTGTGGCTTCTCTTACTGCTGAGCATGGGCTCTAGGCACATGGGCTTCAATAGTTGTAGCATGCGGGCTGAGCAGTTGTGGCTCACGGGCTCTACAGCACAGGCTCAGTAGTTGTAGCTCACGGGCTTAGCTGCTCTGCGGCAATGTGGGATCTTCCTCGACCAGGGCTCAAACCCGTGTCCCCTGCACTGGCAGGCGGATTCTTAAACCACTGAGCCACGGGGGAAGCCCTAGGACATCTACTGATTTTTATACTTATTCTCTACATTTTACCTCTATCTAATTTAAGTCTCATATTAGTTCTAGTTTTTCAGTGAATTCTCAATTCCAAGTAGGAAGTCAGCATTGGCAAATAATGCTATTCTAATATTCATACTTCTTATTTCTTTTTCATGTATTCCTGACATAGCTAAAAATTCCAGAACAATGCTGAGTAGCAATGAGAAAGGGAATCCTTAGTTATGATTTTAATAAGAATCCTTCTGGTGCTTCAATATTAAGGTTAATGTTGGTTATTAATTAAGATAGCTAACATCTACTGAGCACGTTCTATGTGTCAGGCATTATGTTAAGGACACTGATACATTAAAAAAAAATTTAACCCTTACAATAAGTCTGTTGTTTTATCAGTAAAGTCCTGTTTTATAGTATGGAACACTAAAGCTTAAAAAGATTAAATATCTTCTCTAAGAAGGAAATCTTTAAAAAAATTAACAAACCAATAACATACACACACAAATATACACTTATGTTAACCTAGATGAAAGTCTGGATGTAAATATTTGTTATTTCTGGGTGGTGAGATTATAGGTATTTTTATTTTCTTCCTATGCTTAGTGTATTTCTTTTTTAAAAAATTTATTGAAGTATAGTTGATTTACAAAGTTGTGTTAATTTCTACTGTACAGCAAAGTGATTCAGTTATACATATATATATACACATATATATTTTATATATATATACATTCTTTTTCATATTCTTTTCCATTATGGTTTATCACAGGATATTGAATATAGCTTCCCGTGCTATACAGTGCGCTTAGTGTATTTCTAATTTACCTACAAAAAATCTTTAGAATGTTAAAAAATTAAAAATTAAGTTTTTTTTAAATCAATATGAATAAAAGTAACTACAACTATTTCAAAATATCTAAAGTGAGATACACAGGATTATGTTTAGCATTGGCTTGATTTTACCCTCAAGTGCTTTAAAAAATACTGTCCTGATCATAATAGCATCTTTCTGAAATGACTTTACATTGTTTTATTTAAAAGTAAACATCCATATAAAGCAATGGGCCAGTTTCACCCACTTTAGCAGCAGATAAAGAATCCTGGGACCACTGAAGGTTATGAGACTGGTTGGTGGAAAAACAAAATTAAAAAGAAATGAAACAGGATCCTTTAAGCTTATTAAAATGCAGATCTCCAAGCTCCAGGGATTCTGATGTAGCAGTTCTCAGGATCTACATTTTTAAGAAGCATTCCAGATCAGATGATTTGATTGTGAGTGGTCCACACTGAGAGCCACTGCTCTAGATTCTATGAGGATGCTAGGAAAGATGCAACAGCATAATGAATAGTTTGTTTCCTCAGCTACTATTTCAAATTCATCAAGGATAGTTCATCCTCAGTGGTGAGTCTGAGATTGACCAGTAATATTTAAGTATTATATACAAGTAATATAATTGCTTTGTAAAAAAAAAAAAGGTCAAACTTAGACAATGTTCACCATTTCAGTTTTATGATCTAAGAATTATAAAAAGTCTGAACAGTGGAAGTCATTCAATAATGTACTTATTGAACAACAATTTAAAAATTTTTTTAAAGAACTAAGTAGAAATTATACATATGAGTTACAAGCTGCAAAAGCTCTTACATTCAGAGAAAGACTACTATCTATAGAAATTTAGAATGGAAAATTTTGAAGGAAAAAACAGCTTACCTTGAGATAACTGTGTTTTTAGAGATCTTGTATCCTGTGTAAAGGCAGAACCAACTGCACTACTTTGGGACAGGGTACCGCTGTTTGATGCTTCTGTTCCAAAGGATGTCAAGGAGCTTCCAGCTTTAAGAAAATTTTTTTGAATGACAAAAATTTTTTTTAAAAATTTTAAACCTTTCAATTATATAAAGTAACACAGCATTTTAATGATAATTGTCCCTCCCTGTAGCACCTGTGTAAATTAATAATACTGGAAATTAGTGAAACTGAATCAAAAAATAATTTGAGAAATTTTTGACAATATATAAAAAGCAAGCCCATATATACTCCAGCATCTTTGAATGCAAACAATTTTTTTAACGTATGCAATACTCTCCTGGACAGTTATACAGATGGGACAGCAAGGATGTACATCAGATAGAGAAGCAGCAGAAATGGTACATTCAATACCAACATTACGGTTCAATTATCTTAACACCAAGTATCTGCACAAATAGCCAAATCAGGAGACAGGTCTATGAAGAGCTTTTCCAGCATTTCCAAGGCAGTGGACAATGGACTCCAGTCCATTTTAATGCCTCCCCTCAGTACAGTATTGTGGGGCTGCATTCTGCCTAAAGCAACCACAAAAAGTTCTGGTAATATAAGGAACAAAATATGAGGAAAGGACCTTTGCTATACTAGGTTATGTCAATCTTCTTTTCTACATTTCTTCAGAATTTATGGATCAATCACTTTCCATATGCTGTGCTCTCTTCTTAATATTTAATATACATAGGTTTTCTCTAGCAGGAACTGTTTCAATAGCCCCTCTTCCCCCACCTCTAAATCCAATATGAAAGTGGTACTGAGAATAATCTTTTATGAAACAAAAATAATCACATCACTACAGTGCTTAGGACTCTCTGATGGCTTTCCACTGCCCTCAAGAAAAAAGTTCAAACTATTTACCTTAGTTTATAAGGTCCTCCCCCTTATCTGCCTACCTCTTTTCTCATTACTCATTTACACCACTTTGTTCCACAACAGAAGTTTAACTACCTGCTTTTAAATTACTTGAAGATTATGATCATGTTCCTCACATCTTCTAATTTCCAAGCTAAGCAACTCTAGTTCCTTCAACAATTCTCATCTTCACATGCTCTTTAAGCCTTGCCTGTTTTGACTTCTCCTAATTTAATGAATTCTAGTTGTTCATATCTCTCTTAAAACGGGGCATCAGAACTCAGCAAAGTACCTCAGACAATAAGAATGAATGGGACTCCTTTAGAGGTGTAATCCATTCAGGCTGCAGTCCCAGCCAGCTAAGGAGAGGCCTAATATAACCTCCCACAACATCCCCAGAAATGTTGAGACTACTGCTCTCAATAATTCTGTGGGATGCTGAATCTATCCCATTATCCCTAGTATTTCTGGGTAACGACCAAGACATAAACCACTCTGATGATGCGTATTCAACCTCCATCCTGCTCTGACTCAATCTCCCACTGCTTGCGCCTGCCTCCCCACCGCCACCCAACCCCATGAGCAAACTCTTCTATATCCTCCGTCTCTTTTCTGACTTCCCAGTCATACTACACCCACCTCCCTTGTGCCATTGCTGCTATTGATTTATCTCAAATTATTTTTCATGTAGAGTGTGAGGCAGGGGTCACTGTTAATTTTTTCCAAATAGATATCTAGCTGCTGCAAGATCATTTGTTAAAAAGATTTCCCCTTCTATCCACAGGAAAATAAAAGTGAAATTTATAATCATCATTCACAAAAAAAACAAAACAATAAAGATTTCCCCTTCTCCATTGAACTGCACTGGCATCTTTGTCTTAAATCAGCATTTAAGTAGGTCTATTTCTGTACTCTCTATTCTTTACCCTGGTATATCTGTGTATTCTTATATCAATAATTCCCTGTTTTGAATCTTGAAATTGGGTGTATACCTCAAACTTCCTCTTTCTTCAAGAGTAGTTTGGCTATTATAGATTTTGTATTTCCATACAAATATTAGAATCAGCATGTCAATTTCTATTTTTAAAGTGTGATGGGATTTTGATCAGGATTGTGTTCAACCTGTAAACCAATTCTGGGGAAAGTGTCATCATAAAAATAATATTGAATATTCTAACCCATAAGCATGGATTAACTCTCCATTTATTTAGATCTCTAAATTCTCTCAGCAGTGTTCTGTGATTTTTATTGTAGAGCAGAGTTTTCTCAACTTCAGCACTACTGACGTGTTGGGCCAGATAATTTTTTGTTGAGAGGGGTTGTCCCATGCATTGTAGGATGTTAAGTAGCATCCCTGGCCTCTACCCATTAGATGCTAGTAGTATCACCCAGTTGTGACAAACAAAAATGTCTCCAGGCATTACCAAATGTCCCCTGAGGGAGGGGGGTAAAATGAACTCCCCTCCACTGAGAACCACATAGAGATTTTCAAATACTATCTTTTGTTACATTCATTCCTGGGTATCTGATGTTATTGGTGCTATTGTAAGCTGTGTTGCACTTTATATTTCATTTACCAATAATTTGTTCTAGATCTGCAACTTTATCTATAAGTAGCCAGATGGTAAATAAAATATTCTAGGCTTTTCAGGCCATATGCTCTCTGTTATAACTATACAACTCTGCCCTTGTAGTGTAAAAGTAGCCACAGACCACATGTAAATAAATGGGTATGGCTGTATTCCAGTAAAACAGGAGGCTGGTGGGATTTGGTCCACAGGCCATAGTTTGCCAAACTGTCTGTTCTGAATACAAAAATACAGTTGATTTTTGTATATTTACCATGTATTCCCTTACCATGCTAAATTCACTTATTCATTCCAGTAGCTTGAATATTCCTTTGCATTTTCTACATACACAATCATGTCACCTTCAAATAATGACATTTTTAGCTCTGCCTTTCCAATCTCTAAATCTTTTATTTATTTATTTATTTTCTTGCCTCACTGGACTGACTAGGACCTCTAGAACAACACTACATGAAATAAGACAATTCTTTTGCTTTATTCCTTACCTCAAGGGAAAAGCATTCATTATCCCACCATTATGTGTGTAAGCTTTTCATTTCACTGTTCAGATTAGGAAACTCCCTCCTATTCCTTAGTTGTTGATAATGGGTATTGAATTTTACCAAATGCCTGTTCTGTATCTCTTGGGATTGCAGTTTTTCACCTTTATTCTGTTAATGTGGTAAATTACTAATGATTTTCAAATGTTAAAACATCTTTGCATTCCTGAGATGTCATTATGTAATATCCTTTTTATGAACTGCTAGCTTCCACTGCTAATACTATGTTAAGGATTTTTACATATATGTTCAGGGAAATTAGCTGTAATTTTATTTTCTTGTATTGATTTCATTTAGATACCATTTAGGTTTTGGTATCTCAGCTTCCCTTTGTTATCTGGTTAGGAAGTGTTCTTCTTTTCTTCTCTCAAAGAGTTTGTGTAAGATTGGTAAAATTATTTCTTCCCTAAATGGTAGAATTTATCAGTAAAGCAAATAGTCTAGAATTTTCTTTACAGAAGATTTTAAATTAGTTTCAACTTCTTTAACAGGGTGATACTGAGACTGTACTTCCTCCTGTGTTGGTTTAGGAAAGTTGTATTTTCAAGGAACTTGTCTATTTCATCTGAGATGTCAAATCTGTTGACATAAAGTTGTTCACAATATCTTCATATTATCCTTTTAGGATCTATAGTGATGCCTACACTTTCATTTTTTTTTTTGATTTTTTTTTAATTAATTAATTTATTTTTGGCTGTATTGGGTCTTCGTTTCCGTGCCAGGGCTTTCTCTAGTTGCAGCGAGCGGGGGCCACTTTTCATCACGGTGCGTGGGCTTCTCTTGTTGCGGAGCACAGGCTCCAAACGTGCAGGCTCAGCAGTTGTGGCTCACGGGCCTAGTTGCTCCGCGGCATGTGGGATCTTCCCAGACCAGGGCTCGAACCCGTGTCCCCTACGTTGGCAGGCAGATTCTCAACTACTGTGCCACCAGGGAAGCCCTACACTTTCATTCTTGATATCAGTATTTGAGTCTTCTTTTTTTCCTTGTTTAGTCTTGCTAGGGGCTCATTAATTTTATGAAATTTTTCCAAGAACCAGCTCCTGGCTTTGATGATATTATATATATATTTTTGACTTGTTTCTATTTCCTTGATTTCTGCTTTAAATTTTTTCTTCCTTCTAGTACTTTTGGGCTAATTTTCTTTCCTTTTTTTTAGCTTCTTAATAAGCTGGCAGCTTAGAGCACTGATTTTAAAATATTCTTGTTTTGGGGGCTTCCCTGGTGGTACAGTGGTTGAGAGTCCACCTGTCGATGCAGGGGACATGGGTTCGTGCCCCGGTCCGGGAAGATCCCACATGCTGCAGAGCGGCTGGGCCCGTGAGCCATGGCCGCTGAGCCTGTGCGTCCGGAGCCTGTGCTCCGCAACGGGAGAGGCCACAACAGTGAGAGGCCTGCGTACCGCAAAAAAAAAAAAAAAAAAAAAAAAAAAAAAAAAAAAATCTTGTTTTCTTATATATGTATTTAAAGGTATGAAATTTCCCCTAAGCAATGCTTAAGCTCCACTCACAAATTTTGATATGTTGTACTTTATGATCATTATATTTAAAAATATCTTATTTCTCCTATGATTTCTTCTTTAATTCATTAGTGATTTTTGTAAGTTTGCTCAATTTCTGTATTGAGCAAACAGAAATATACTATTTGTATATTTTTCAAGTTATCTTTATTAATTCCAAATTTAATTTCTTTGTGGTTTGAGAAGATACCACGTATGATTTCAATCCTTCTGAATTTAATGTAACTCATTTTATGGACCAGGATTTGATCTATCCCATTGATTGATCAATATTTACTTAAAAGAATCTACTTTCTGCAATTGTTGGTGTTAGTGTACTATTTTATAAAAGTTACATACACATCGAGGATTGTTACAGCTTCCTGACGTACTGTTATGAAGAATCCTTCTTTATCTTTGGCAGTACTCCTGATCTTTAAGCTGCTTTGTCTGATGTTAATTTTCCTAACATAGTTTTCTTGTTATCAGTGTTCGTATGGTATGTCATGCCTTTTTCTGTTCTTTAACTTTGTCTTTTAATTCATCTCTTATAAACATCACATAGCAGGGTCTTTTTTAAAAAAATTCAGTTTGATGATCTCTGCTTTTTAACTGGAATGTTTAATTCCTTTATACATTACCAAAGTAGATATATTTATTTAGGCTATACCACGTGGCATGAGGGATTAGTTCCCTGACCAGGGATCAAACCTGTGCCCTCTGCAGTGGAGGCAGGGAGTCCTGACCAATGGACTGCCAGGGAATTGCCCCTAAGCAGATCTTTAACAATCCTTTGTCATCCTTAATGCATGAAACACCCTCCTGGTTTATGCTAACTTTATTTATTTATTAATTTTATTTTTGGCTGTGTCAGGTCTCAGGTGCAACACATGGGATCTTCGTTGCAGCATGTGGGATCCTCTGCTGCAGCGTGGGCTCCTTGTTGCAGCGCGTGGGCTCCAGAGCATGTGGGCTCTGTAGTTGTGGCATGCGGGCTCTCTTGCTGTGGCCCGTGTGCTCAGTAGTTGCAGTGTGTGGGCTTAGTTGTCCTGCGGCATGTGAGATCTTAGGTCCCCGACCAGGGATCGAACCCGTATCCCCTGCATTGGAAGGCAGATTCTTAACCACTAGACAACCAGGGAAGTCCCTATGCTAACTTTAAAGTTCATAAGCATGTTAAGTATTCATTAAACTCAGTGATTAAAAATTAACGTGTACAAAACACTAGAGACCTAAGAGAATCACTGTCCAATATGGTTCTGCTATTTAAGCAGCTAAAATGTACCCACTGGCTGAACCCATGTTCAGCCAATATGCCTCCATCTTGCCCACAAGAGTAGTATGAGACTTAGCATGTCATGGTTATTTTGATGCTTCAGTTTACTGTGAGATAATTAATTTTTCCTAATTAACATCAGTAATGACCTAATCTTTGCACATAAAAATTATTTGTGCATCAACTTAAAAAAAACAAAGTATGAGAGTATCTCTTTCTTCACAATCTTGCCAAAACAGAATATATTCAAACTTTTGGGTTTTTGTCAAATTGATAGTGAGAAATGGTGTCTTGGTGATGACTTAAGCTGTATATCTCTTATCATGAGCAAGATTTAAGCATCTTTCCATGTTTAAGCGCCATTTGTATTTATTTTTTTCTGAAAAAGGCAAAGTCAGTTTCTAATCTTTACAAATTTTTCTGTTGGATTGTAGAGCTTTATTTTTAGAAGCTCTTTAGATATTCAGGATATTAACCCTTCATGATATAAATTGCAAATAAAACTATGAAAATTAAAATAGAAAAAATTCCTCCCAAACAGCAATAGTGTAATCTTGATTTATTTAAACTTTCTCTTTACATCAGAATATTAGGCACAGAAAATGAAAACAAGAGGCTTAAATTAAAATCTGGCTTAATTTTACCAACACAAACTATATCTAAGTTAATTCCGTTTCTAAAAAACATCTGCCACCTTAATCAATGCTACAGTTTTCCTCCTCCTCGTTTAACTACTTCTAAATACTATATATAGTTCTCTAATTAGCCACTCCAAAAATTGTTCTGCCAGTATGAAAATCAAACAATCAAAAATAATCTGTCAGGGCTTCCCTGGTGGCACAGTGGTTGAGCGTCTGCCTGCCGATGCAGGGGACGCGGGTTCGTGCCCCGGTCCGGGAGGATCCCACGTGCCGCGGAGCGGCTGGGCCCGTGAGCCATGGCCGCTGAGCCTGCGCGTCCGGAGCCTGTGCTCCGCGACGGGAGAGGCCACAACAGTGAGAGGCCCGCGTACCGCAAAAAAACAAACGAAAAAAATCTGTCACTGCAAAAATTAAGTCTACCCACATGGAAAGCACAAGCAAAACCTTCTACCTTTTTGACACCCAAAGAACACTAAACCAGCAACCTCCAATATCAAAATTAGATAAAAGCATTTATAAGGAATATATATTTCACCACCACAAAATACTTTGATTAGAGGAGCAGGATGTGAAGAATAGCAGAAGCAGTATTTATTATGTAGATACTTCGTGCTTGATGCTGTTCAAATGCTTTATACATATTAAGTTATGCAAACTTCACAGTAATGTAGAAGGCAAGTACAATAATCCAAATGTTAGCTAACTATTCAACTTAGTGAAAGGAGTCTCAAAAGGATAATATAATTTGCAACTGTCCCTTATCTGAATCCTCAGAATAGGATTCTAACAGTTATAACTAACGTAGAGTATATCTTGATTAACATGTATAAGCAACATTGATCTTCACTTGACTAGGATTAGAAGGTACGTGGACCAAAGCTACCCTATTTCACCAATCCAACAATAAATCTGAAAGTAATTAAATATTTAAATTTTGATTAGGGATGAATGTCTGGGTTACAACCCACCCCCCAACAAAAATAAATAAATTTGAAAAATGTCAAACCTGTGTCAAAATTGAAAGAGGAGTACACTGAATATCAATATATTCCTCCATCTAGCTCACCAACTACTAACATCTTGCCACGCCTATTCCGTTTCTTCATGTTGTGATATACACAATTCTCTTTTTCCTATATAGACTACAATCAGTTTGCCTCTTCACCCTTAAATACTTCAAAATTATCTCCCCAAAACAGACATTCTCTTATATGGTTAACCACAATACCATTACCACATCTAAGAAAATAAACAATAACACCATCCAACATTTAGTCCTTACTCAAAGTTCCTCAGTAGTCCTAAAACATTCTTTATTATCAACTTCTCCTAAAACTTGCGATCCAATCACATATTATATTTGGATGCTATGTCTCTTCAGTCTTCCCAAGTCTAAAACAGTCCCAGGACTTCCCTGGTGGCGCAGAGGTTAAGAATCCGCCTGCCAACACAGGGAATATGGGTTCGAGCCCTGGTCCGGGAAGATCCCACATACCACGGAGCAACTAAGCCCGTGCGCCACAACTACTGAGCCTGCGCTCTAAAGCCCACTTGCCTAGAGCCCGTGCTCCTCAACAAGAGAAGCTACCACAATGAGAAGCCCGCGCAACACAACGGAAGAGTAGCCCCCGCTCGCCGCAACTAAAGAAAGCCCATGCACAGCAACAAAGACCCAACACAGCCAAGAATAAATAATAAATTAATTAATTAAAATAAAATAAAATAAAGATCGAATGCAATTAAAAAAAAACCAGTCCCGCTGCCTCTGTTCTTTACAACATTGAATCCTTTGAAGAGCCTGGCATTCTGAATATATATCTCAATTTCTTCATGATTAGAGTCTGCATTTTCAGCAAGAATACCACAGAAGTGAAGTTGTTTACCCCCCTTCCCCCATATCATCACATCAGCAGACATATAATCATTAATTATGGCAATGCCAAACTTGACGACTTAATTAAGATGGTGACCATCAGATCTCTCCATTATAAAGGCACATTTTCTCCCTTTGGAATTAATAAGTAAACTGTGGGATGATACTTTTAAGATCATTTAAATATCCTGTTCCAACACCATTCACCCAATGATTTTAGCATCCACTGATAATCCTTGTTAATTATTTCACTAGAGATTACAAAATGGTGATTTTCTATGTCCACCACTCTTTCTATTTATTAGCTAGTGTTATTCTAAAAGCATTGTTTCCTCTTTTTCCTCTTCTTTTTAAAAGGGGCCTAGATCCCTTTTAGTGGGGAGAGGTATTTAGAAAGCAAGAACTGGGTTTATACACGTTCTTTGCTACTGGTTATCACTGCTTCCAGGCCCTTTCTATGAACAGAGTCAGGAAACAACCAGTTTTTAAAAAATGAGTTCACACCTATACCTCCAATTCACATTCACCACCATAGCGTTCTTCTTTACCTTTCCCCATTCCATATTTATATCTCCCTTCTCCAAGGTAAGAATACCATTTCTCAACAACATCAATATATTACTCATTTGCCCTATCCTATAATACATACAAAATAGTTTCAAAATTAACACCACCAATACCACTACCAATAATAAACCCTAAGTCAAGTTTTTTTTAATAGTTGTATTTATTCCTACAATATATCTTACTAAGAGTGTAAAAATTTACTTGAATTCTTATTTCTGTGTGGTTATGTTATCTGATATAGTTGTTTCTGTTTGTATTCATTCAATTTTTGGATTTACTTTTTTCCCATTGTTTTTTATTTTGTGAATAAGTAAAACATTTACATACTTGGAAAGTCACAACTATATAAAAAATATTCATAGAAAGGAATTAATTTTAACAAAACCTGTTAACATACTAATGAGTTTCAAGATAAACCTGAAACTGGATTTGTGATCAGTGAAATAAACTGATAAGTGATTATTTCAATGGAATTAAAAAAGATTAAGGGCTAGAGTTTGAGATTTAAAACTCTTCTTTATTGTGGAAATTTCAATAAAGGTGTACTTAAGAGCTAAAATGCACAACTATAAAAATAAACACAAAAAAATCTGATCTGATTATACCTAGCTTTTGTACATGATAACCTTTGTCCTCCAATCATAAACAGGACTGTTACTAGCCTAGCCCTCCTATACTTTCTCCTTATAGTGTTATATATTGATATTGCTCCCTAATAATGGCATTATCTCTACTTCCCTTTTTGAAAACCCACAATGTTGGAAAAAATGCTTATTTTAAATGGATATATCTTATGTAAATTTAAAATAACATTCAATAAAATTTGGTAATTGGATATATCTAGATTTTTTTTTAATGTTAGCATGCTAAGAGATGGCCTTTATAGAACCACTAATCATTAAGGACATTAAAATAAAGTCTTTAAAATAATAGGCTACAAAAGGAACACCAAACAATATGTCTGAAAATTTGTGGTTTTATATATCTTTGTGGTAAAGACAGGGAAATATACAAAAAAGAAAGAAAAAAAAAGGAAAAAAGCACAACATACCAACACCAACAGCCCCAAACTGCTGCCCGACTAATGAACTTGGACTGAATTGACTGTATGTTGGCATCCTGCCGAAAGGTCCATAGGAGCCCACTGACTGGAATGAAGAAGTAGATGAACCTAGTGAAGACTGAAGAAGAGATCATGGGTTAATTTTCCAGGCTCTAAGCAATATGTACATAATGGAAAGAAATTCAGATATTTACATTTTAAAGAAAACTATTAAATTACAACTACTAGACACAAAAGCAATTATAACAACTTGCAACATGCATTTAATGTTAAAACAGCTGAATAACCTGATTGCAGAATTTATATACATGTGTCAATTGTACGCAATGTGATTTATAAATGCTTTTTTCTACAATGAACTCCTCCTCTGAGTTCAGTTTTACAACAGATTTAGGAAAGAACCGAAGAAAAGTTACCCGAATAAGTAAACTAACTTTGCTTAAAGAAAAAATATGAGAAAAATCAAATTTCGTTATAGTACTAAGTTTCAGTCTGGTGGTGACATAAGTAAGACATCTCACTTTTGATTTTACTCTTATTTTCAATCACTTGAGGTATACTATTAAATTTATGGGAAAGAAATGCAGAAACAAACTATCCTGTACAAAACCACTTACTACTTACACTTTTAAATAGTTATTATTACGTTAAAGAGCACTTTATAAAAAGCTTCTTACTAAACCTAAAATACATATATATAAATATATTAATATGTATATATATACATTAATTTATCTTAACATAAAATGTTTGATAATATAAATATGAAGTGTACTAACAGCCACCAGAATACAAGTTCACTGATGGCAGAACCCTGTCTGTATGTTTGCTGCTAGTATCAGACACATGGCAGGTATTCAATAAATACTACTGAACAAATGAATCAAAAGATCAAAAGCCAAAATTTACAGTGGTTGGAAGAAGTTTTTAAAAATCATTTTGAATTGTGCTCTCTAGGTTATTGTCATTCCATAAAACTGACTGATGAAATAAATTGTTCTCTGGAGAGTTATCAAAAGATATGAGAGTCCAATAACATCGCTCTTCGGTGTAGGCAGCTATTTCTATGAGAATGTGTCTCCTCTCCCTCCATTTAAGAAGTTCGCACTTTCTCAGGATTCTTTCAGACTTAATTCCTCAAAAGTAAGACTTAAAAAGCAGGGGATAGGTAAGAGTAGAGAATTTCTCCAGTTTATGTTGCAAGAACCAAATTTTTTATTTCTTAAAAAGCTTATCTTATACTCAGAAAAATAGTAAGTAAATGTTAAAAGGTACTTTCTCTTTTTTTCCCCATTTTAATTTTATATAGTACTTAATATTTTCTTTAGAAGAGTTCATTAGGTATTTCCTTTTAACAGCTGGAAGGCACATTCTATGCAAGATAATATATATTTTAATAGTCAGTTTTGTGAAAACCTAAGATTTTTATCACTCACAGCATAAAAAAGAGGAAGTTAAAAAAACCCAACAAGCATATTTTACTGCAAATGACCAAAGACTTTTGACAAGAAAAAAACTTGAGAAGAAAATGGATTCAGCAGAAAAACCATATGGGGGCCACAAAGTTTTTAATCATCTATGCCAGGAACTAAAAACACTCATGTTAACCTGCTTCCTCTGCTGCTATAGTAGAAATTCAGATCTTCTATGTACTTCCAATTAACATATAAACAGGTACTATAATGAACATCTTCTTTAATTCATAATTTACAATCTTTTAGACATCATGTGTTTCTGTTTTAAATAAAATATACAAATTTTATAATTCCTCGGGCTTCCCTGGTGGCACAGTCGTTAAGAATCCGCCTGCCAATGCAGGGGACATGGGTTCAATCCCTGGTCCGGGAAGATCCCACATGCCATGGAGCAACTAAGCTCATGCGCCACAACTACTAAAGCCTGTGCACCTACAGCCCGTGCTCTGCAACAAGAGAAGCCACAACAATGAGAAGCCCGTGCACCGTAACGAAGAGTAGCCCCCGCTCGCCGCAACTAGAGAAAGCCTGCGTGCCACAACTAGAGAAAGCCCGCGCACAGCAACGAAGACCCAACACAGACAAGAATAAAACCAAATAAATAAATTAACTCATTAAAAAAAACCTTCTCTTAATGAGAATACTTAGGATCGTCTTCTTTAATACTTCATTTGGGAATTGAACAACGTATCTGTACGTGTTAAAATCCTTTTATATTTTTGCATTGCATGTATACTATGTAACAAACATATCATGTATAATGTGATTTAGCATTTTTTTCATTAAACTTAGTCATCTTACCTAAGAGTAGCCATCACCACCCTGGTTTGTAATATGATCCACATGTGAATAGTATAGTGGCATGGATCCTGGATTCTAGAGCCAGAATTCCTGGGTCTGTTCAAATTATGGGTCTACTTCAATTTCCTCACTTATAAAAATGAGGATTATAAAAATGAGAATAACTATAGTACCAAGCTGAGAGGGTGTTGTGAGGATTGTCCTATTATATGTGCAGTGCTTTGAATAGTGCTTCTTATAAAGTCAGATCTCAATAAATGTTAGCTATTTTAACCATTGTTGAAATCAGAAAGTACCTTATGATAAAAATTAATTCCTCAGCTATTTCTTAATCTATTTAGTCCCAACTTATTATCTAAAGAGAAAAACCTGGGTGAGAACATTATCCAGTTATTTTGGGTAACCAGGTAACTAGAAAACGGTAATAAGCTTATATGAACATTTAATCGAGAAAATTTAAAAAACAAAAACAAGGAGAGGCAAAATCCAAGGCTAGTTATGTGCATGAAATTTACTTGAACTCCAAGACAAATTTACTATGTTACCTGAACGATAGCTGGGTCCTGAGGCAAAGAACATTGTGGTTTTGGTGGCTCACAAACAGTGAGGTCTTTAATATCACTCCCACGGAATATAATGTATTCAAAGACTTCATCTCGAGGTGGTATTGGACGATCTGTTGGTCTGTCTTCTGTACCAAAGGACCGAACTGGTGAGAAAACAGAGGATATGAGATACATGTCTACTCACTGTATTCAGCTAGTGCCTCTTACAATGCACTGTTTCAAGTACTAAAGAGCAGTTCTTAAATGCCATCCATAAGAAAGTATTCATTAATTTGTAGCTAAGTAAATTTTTTTTCTTAAGTGGAAAACAGAGTGGGTTTTGCATAGAGCTAAATGTGTTCAATTTAAAAGACTATTGGCGGGGCAGCGGAGCTTCCCTGGTGGTGCAGTGGTTAAGAATCCGCCTGCCAATGCAAGGGACACGGGTTTGAGCCCTGGTCCGGGAAGATCCCACATGCTGCAGAGCAACTAAGTCCGTGCGCCATAACTACTGAGCCTGCGCTCTAGAGCCTGCGAGTCACAACTACTGAGCCCACATGCCACAACTACTGAAGCCTGCACGTCTAGAGCCCATGCTCCACAAGAGAAGCCACTGCAATGAAAAGCCTGCGCACCGCAACAAAGAGTAGCCCCCGCTCGCCGCAACTAGAAAGTCTGCACAGAGCAATGAAGACCTAATGCGGCCAAAAACAAATAAATAAAATAAATAAATTTATATATTAAAAAAAAAAAGAATCTGCCTGCCAATGCAGGGGACACGGGTTCGAGCCCTGGTCCGGGAAGATCCCACATGCTGCTCAGCAACTAAGCCCGTGCACCACAACTACCGAGCCTGTGCTCTACAGCCCGTGAGCCACAACTACTGAAGCCCACGTGCCTAGAGCCTGTGCTCCACAAGAGAAGCCACCGCAATGAGAAGCCCACGCACGGCAACGAAGAGTAGCCCCCGCTCACTGCAACTAGAGGGAGCCCGCGCGCAGCGACAAAGACCCAACACAGCAAAAAAAAAAAAAAAGTTATCTTTAAAAAAACAAACAAGACTATCGGTATTATGAGGTTGTGTTCTTCCTACATTTTTATTTACTTCTATCTTTGGTGGTTGTGATAAGAGGAGGTGTTAAAAATGTCCTTCATTGTTATTTATTTTTAATGCCCTCATTCAGCAAAATAAAAAACTGGCAGCATTTCGTGTGTGTGTGTGTGTGTGTGTGTGTGTGTGTGTGTGTGTAGTAAGTGAAAATGTGAAGATTTCCCCAATCTACAAAAATCCCAAAGTTTTGGAAACTGAGCTTTGGGTTTAAGAGAAGAAAATGCAAAGAATATCCATCTTGGTGAATAGTACGTCCTCTAGAAGCCAAGGAAAGCAGCTGTCAAACTATTCAGCTCCATGGGATAGCCTGAAATGCCCTAGTTACCTAAAATATCTATCTCATAATTAAATCTGATTATTTTAACACTTAAGATAGCATTACTCAAAGGTGAACTGTGGACCACCTGCATCAGGGTAAGCTAGAAAGATTCTCAAATCCACTGACTCAAATCTTCTGGGAAGAGGGTATAGAAATCTGCATTTTAAACCAATTCCTCAAGAGTTTCTTATGAATACTAAAGTTTCAGGTTCACTATCTTAGGAGACTTCTGATGTTGATATCCCTATAGAAACTCCAAATAAGAAAGTTTTCAATATCAGATATTATTCATTTAAAGAGTGTCCTAGAGGAAGTAAACACCTTAACATTGTGCAAAGTTTTGAATGTATGCATTTTTCTGCAGAATTGATCCATAGCTAGATAGAAAATAAAGATTTCAGTTTAAATAATGCCTTTTTTTAAATCCTAAAAATTCTTTCTAGTACTTATGAGACTTCCAGGAAAGATGATGGCATGGTTGTAGGTTTGCAGAAAATGTCTCCCTAAAAACTAAAGAAAATTAAAAAGTTTAAATATCCTTAAACCAGGAAAATACCTCAAACCTATACCATAAAGCTTTATTAAAAACTATCATTCAGATACTGAATAAGTTAGTACAAACCAGAAGACCAAGTCCAGAATCCACATGTAGCATGCTGAGAAATTTTCCCAGGCACCCTCCAACCTGGTGGACGGGGACACAGATGTGATAAAGGAAAAGATGTAGGACGTCCTAGCTGAAGCATCCCTTCCTCTGGTGGCCGAACAATACTTTATCAGGGCGGGAGCAAGTGACAAGGTCCTACATCTTGTCCTTTAACCAAAAGGAAGGCCAAAAAGAATTAGAAAAAGCAAGACTAATAAAATTACAAGTAGGCCAATCTCACTCCTAAACTTAGCACCACCACCATCGCCACCATACAATGCTTTATAAAGTCCCAGACCTCCAAAGTAACAGATTAGCCCATCCTGAAGCTGCAGGCAGGTGGGGTGGGGTTAAAGGTCTTCCATCTATTTACAAAACCAAAGAGAAGCTCTACTAGGCTTTCTAAGGCATAACAAAACCATTCAAACTATACCCATGTAGTCAAAAGAAAGATGAAAAATCCATTCAGGATTAATATTTATCACAGGAAACAGAAGAAAATTTCAGAAAGAACTGCTTTACATTCTCAAGAAAAATAAAACTCTTATGATCAAAATGATACTGAAAAGAAAAGGTAGCATAGTTAAGGAAAGAAAAAATAGACAAGGCAAATATAACAGCAGAACTAATAAAACATATCAACAATAAGCAGAACAGTCTCTGAGAAAGACAACAGAACAAATAAGAGAAAATATAACTAAAGATATAACAAGCATCCTGACATAAAGACCTAAATTTGATCCGGTTTCACTGTACTTCCAGGAAAAAAAAAATTAGTGCACTATAAGCCATACAGACTTATCCTTTGCTACATCAAAATAAAGAACTCACAGAAACAGTGCCATCAAAAAATAAGAGATGGACAACAAATCCATTTAAGCACATAAATATATGTGACAATTTACTAAGGCGCTAGAATAGAATGTAAATTTAATAGTTCTGAAAAAGACTACAAAGGTACAAAGTGTTGCAAAAATTAGGATGGTACCTATTTCACACAGTATTCTAACAAAAATTGGGAGATGAAAATGACAAGAAGCAGAGGAAACACAAAAGGAAATTTATAAATTAATACTCATCTTTTATAGTAGGAGTCACCTCATAAAATTTGGGGGGAAGTTGATAAATTAACATATGTAGGCTTAAAAATTTGTTATTTGCAGTCCTAAAGGTAACCAACAATAGAGTTGAAAACTAAAGGCATACTTTCCAAAATATGGTATGAAGAAAACCGTTACCGGGCTTCCCTGGTGGTGCAGTGGTTAAGAATCTGCCGCCAATGCAGGGGACACGGGTTCGAGCCCTGGTCCAGGAAGATCCCACATGCCGCAGAACAACTAAACCCATGCGCCACAACTACTGAGCCTGAGCTCTAGAGCCCGCAAGCCACAACTACTGAGCCCTCGTGCCACAACAACTGCAGCCCGCGTGCCTAGAGTCCGTGCTCCTCAACAAGAGAATCCACTGCTATGAGAAGCCCACGCACCGCAATGAAGAGTAGCCCTCGCTCACTGCAACTAGAGAAAGCCAGCGCAGCAACAAAGATCAATGCAGCCAAAAATAAATAAATAAAAATAAAAGTTCCCTTAAAAAAAAAAGCTACCATACAGCAAAAGAGGGAAAATGAAAAAGTATGAAAACAGAGACCATGAGTTTGAGAAACAGGCTCTAATGATGGAAACCGATTTGATCAGATTTAATGTTTTCAACAGACAGTTCTTGTAGCATTATAAAGAATAAGTTAATTAGAAGAGCAATCAGAAGGGAACACATGTCTGGAAGATAACAGAACAAATGAGAGGTGGTGAAGGTTGAAACCTGGACATTGAGAGTAGAAAGAGAGAAGGCCGGACAAACACAGAAAAGGTAGAAAATTACTAGTACTATTCTGCTACAAAACATTTCAATACATGAATTAGCTCATGTGCAACTGGTTAGTAAGGGAATTATGTCAGTACAGTCAAAAATCACATTGTTTCATCCCTAAGTTTTTTAACCTGTTATTTTTATTTATTTATTGCACTTTAGGGGGCAGCAGCTAAACACAGAAAGCCACAGAGTAACAGTATATGATGCCCAATCACCCCAAGTTTCCTCTTGGCTCAATTTGGCTATGTAATCAGTCTTATAAGTGCTTATTGCATGGTTCTCCCTGATCCTGATGCACTCTTTCATTGTCTCCAACAGCAGATTCAACTCTTTTTTATACTTTCTTCCATCAGGCTACCTTACATTTTTTTCTTTCAAGCTGGTAGACGACTTCATTGTTAGGTATACTTCACCAGCATTTTTGTTAACACTATCATTTCCATTCATTTTCTTTTTCTTCTTTTCTTTTTTTTTTGGCCACACCACTTGGCTTGCAGGATCTTAGGTCCCGGACCAGGGATTGAACCTGGGCCCCAGCAGTGAAAGCGCCAAGTCCTACCTAACCACTGGACTGCCAGGGAATTCCCTATTTTTCTTAATTGTGGTAAGAATACATAACATGAGATCTACCCTCTTAACAAAATTTTAAGTGTACATCACAGTATTGTTAATTATAAACAGAGCTCTACAACTTTACCACCTTGCTTAACAGAAACTTTATACCCATTGAACCACAGTGTATCATTTCCTCCTACCCGTAGCCCCTGGCAACCACTATCCTCCAGTATATTTTCTTCTGTGACTTGGAAAATAAAATCAAAAAGGAAGCAGAGGGCCAGTTTGGAAATTACTGGGCAAGTGCTGGTGAAAAAGTACCTAAAGAAGGAGGTCAAAACATAACATTATTTATGAAATGTAATTTCTTACTTAGAGTTCTACAACTCTGTCCACTTTTTTTCAAAATAGACTGCTATATTATTTGTTACATCAAATAATATATTTGATATACAATAATATATTGTATATTAGGTAAATATACAGTAACATTAAACATTCTATGTATGAGGCAGATTATAAAACTATTATTTTCAAAAGATTACAACTATCTGAAATTAAAACATATATGTGAGTGACATCATGGAAGATGGTAGAGTAGGAAGATCCAGGAATTGGTCCCTCCACCCAAACAACTATTGGGCTGGCAAACAGTCTGAATTAACCTTTGTGGAACTATGGAATCTAGTCAAATGCCTGTAGCATCCAAGGGAGCACCTAATGAAGAAAGAGGCCAGTAACCTTTGGTGAATTCTGGCATTTTGCAGAGTGGCTGGCTATTACCATTCATCATCTCCCATCTCTGTCAAGGGCAGCTGTGGGGACAGTGGCCCATGTTTCTGGTGCAGCTTGCTGATGCCAGGTGGGCAACAGGGATCCTGTCCTCCAAAAAATTAGGGTTGTATGACATGATCTGCCTGAAAATTCACTGAGGGCCCAGCACAGAGGCTGGCCATTGTTTCAACCCTCAAGGGCAGGGCACAAGTGGCTTCTCTAGTAGTGCTGGTGAAGGCATTTAGAAGAGTTAGCATATCCTTCCCCCCTCAACAACAGCAGAATGTACATTATTCTAAATTGCACATGGAACATTTTTCAGGACAGACCAAATTTTAGGCCAAAACCAACTCTCAATAAATTGAAAAGGATTGAATTTTATGAAGTATTCTCTGACCACAGTGGAATGAAGCTAGAAATTAATAATAGAAGGGAAACTGGAAAATTCACAAGTACGTGTAAATTAAACTGACTCTTAAAGAACCAATAAGTCAAAGAAGAAATCACTAGGGAAATTAAGAAAAATCTGAAGACAATTGGAAAAGAAAATACCCCCTGCCAAAATCAGGGGATGTAGAGAATGCCATACTCAAGCAGGAAATTTATAAATGCTACACTAAAAGAATCTCAAATAATCTTTATTAAGAAACTAGAAAAAGAACAAACTAAACCCAAATCCAGCAGAAGGAAGGAAGGAATTTATACTGGATTAGGGATGAGATGAACAACATAGAGAACAGAAAAACAGAATCATCAAAGCCAAAAATTGGTTCTTTGAAAAGATCAACAAAATAGACAAACCTTTAGCTAGACTAGACTGACTAAAGAAAAAGATGAGCAGATGTAAATAACTAAAGTCAGATGAAAGCAAGGACATTACTACCAACTTTACAGAGATTAAAAGACTCAGAATACTACAGACAATGTATGCCAACAAAATAGATAAACTAGACAAAAAAGAAAAATTCCCAGAAACATACAAATTACCAAAACTGACTCAAGAAGAAATAGAAAATCTCAACAGATCTTTAACAGGTCCAACAAGAGACTGGACCAGTAATCAAAATCCTCCAAAGAACCAGGTCCAGTTTCACTGGTGAATTTTACTAAACATTTTAACGTCAATCCTACTCAAACCTCTCCAAAAAAACAGAAGAAAAGGGAACACTTCCTAACACATTCTATTAGGCCAGCATTACCCTGACACCAAGGACAGACAAAGATACTGTAAGAAAACTACAGACCAATATCTCTTATGAATACAGACACAAAAACCCTCAACAAAATACTGGCAGACTGAATTCAACAGTACATTAAAAGGACTATAAACCATGACCAACTGGGATTTTATTCTAAGAATGCAAGGGTGGTTTAACACACAAAAAAATTCAATGTAATATGCCACATTAATAGACCAAGGTGGGGGGAACCCCACAGGTTTACTGCAATAGATGCAGGAAAAGCGGTTGTTAAATTTAACACCCTTTCATGGTAAAAATACTTAGCAAACTAGGAAAGGAAGAAAACTTACTTTACATGATAAAGGGCATATATGAAAAACCCACAGTTAACATCACATTCAATGGTGAAAGACAGAAAATATTCCCCTAAGAACAGAAACAAGACAAGGATGTCCACTTTCACCACTGCTATTCAACAATGTACTAGAAGTCTTAGCCAGCACAATTAGGCAAGAAAAAGAAATAAAAGGCATCCAAATAAGAAAGAAGTGAAACTCTTTCTGCAGATGACACGATTCCATATATAGAAAAGTCCATAAAATCTATTTTTTAAAAAACTACTAGAGCTAATAAATGAAGTCAGCAAAGTTACAGGTACAACATCAGTACAAAAATCAGCCGTGTTTCTACCTACCAACAATGACCAATCCAAAAAGGAAACTAAGAAAACAATCCCACTTACAACAGCATCCAAAGGAATAAAATATCTAAGAATAAATTTAACCAAGGAGGTAAAAAACTTGTACACTAACAATTACAAAATGTTGCTGAAAGAAACTGAAGACCTAAATAAATGGAAAGTCATCCCAGGTTCATGGATTGGAAGACTTAAGATTACAATGCTCCCCAAAGTGATCTACAGATTCAGTGCAGTCTCTATCAAAATTACAATGGCCTTCCCCCTTCCCCCAGAAATGGAAAAGCTAGCTCTCAAATTTATATGGAACTTCAAGGGAGCCTGAATAGACAAAAGAATTTTGAAAACATTGGAGGACTCATACTTCCTGATTTCAAAATCTACTACAAAGCTACAGTAGTCAAAATAGTGTGGTACTGGCATAATGACAGACATATAGATTTATGGGATGGAATACAGAGTCCAGAAATAAACCCAAACATCTATGACCAATTAATTTTAGACAAGGGTCCAAGACTGTTAAACAGGGATAATAGAACAGTCTCTTCAAAAAATGTTCTGGGCTTCCCTGGTGGCACAGTGGTTGAGAGTCCGCCTGCCGATGCAGAGGACATGGGTTCGTGCCCTGGTCCAGGAAGATCCCACATGCCGCGGAGCGGCTGGGCCCGTGAGCCATGGCTGTTGAGCCTGTGCGTCCGGAGCCTGTGCTCCTCAACGGGAGAGGCCACAACAGTGAGAGGCCCGTGTACAGCAAAAATAATAATAATAATAATAAAAAATAATAAAAAAGTTCTGGGACAACTAGATAAATGTGAAAGAATGAGGGTGAAATCGTACCTTACTCCATATACAAAAATTATCCCTAAGTGGGTGTGATATTAAGATATCATAAGAAATACATATATATATATATATATATATATATGTCTTTATCTCTAGCTCCTGGCCAGAGTGCCTAAAACTTCTGTAATTTCCTAAGAGATAAAGGTACTAAGAGCATCTTTTGCTCTAATGTTTGGTCTTTGACCCTGGCTTCTGACATAGAGCTCCTAAATCTCTTGGAATTTCCTGGATGATATCAGAGCATCTTTTGCTCTAATGAGGAGACTCTTGATGAAGTCCTGGATAGCTTCAGGAAGGGGGCTGGACATCAGAAAGATGAAGCTATGATAAGGAGCTTGAAACTTTCAGCCTCACCTCCCACCCTCTAAGGAGGGAGAGGGACTTGAGATTGAGTTAATAATTGATCACGCCTATGTGATGAAGCCTCCATAAAAATCTGTAAACTATGGGTTTTGGAGAGCTCCCTGGTTGGTAAAGATGTGGAGGTGCTGGGAGGGTGATGTGTCTACAGAAGGCACGGAAGCTCGGCACCACTTCCCACATTTTGCCCTCTACATCTCTTTCATCCGACTGTTCCTGAGTTGTATCCTTTTATAATAAACCAGTAATCTAACAAGTAAACTGTTTTCCTGAGTTCTGTGTGCTGTTCTAGCAAATGATCAAACCAAGGAAGGGGTTGTGGCAACCCCCAATTTATAACCAGTTGGTTAAAAATACAGGTCACAAGCTGGGCCTTGAGACTGCTGTGGGGAGTGGGTGGGGGGAAGTCTTATGGAACTGAGCCCTTAACCTGTGGTATCTGACACTAACTTCAGATAGACAGTGTCAGAATTGAGTTAAATTGTAGGACACCCAGTTGGTGCCCAAGGAGTTGGAGAATTGATTGATGTGGGAAACCCCCCCACCCACCCACAATTTGGAAGCTAGAATGGAAGAGAAACACAGAATTTTTCTTTTAGTGGGTCAGTGACCTAAATATAAGAGCCAAAACTATAAAAATATTAAGAGAACATAGGAGTAATCTTTATGACCCTGAATTTGACAACGGATTCTTAGATTTGACACTAAAAGCAACAGCGACAGAAGAAAAAAACAGATGAATTGGACTTCATAAAAATTAAACCCTTCAATGGGAACATATGTTTATGTATGACTGATTCACTTTGTTATAAAGCAGAAACTAACACACCATTGTAAAGCAATTATACCCCAATAAAGATGTTAAAAAAAAAAATTAAACCCTTCATAAAAATTAAACCCCTTCTTAAACAGTATTAAGAATATTAAAAGACAAGCTATGAAATAAGAGAAATGTTTGTAAGTCATATATAAGTGTTTAATATGTAGAATATATAAAGAACTCAACAAATTGTTAAAGACAAACAATCCAATTAAAAATGAGCAAAAACTTGGAGACACTTCTCAAAAGAAGATATACAAATAGCCAACAAGATCATGAAAAGATGTTTAATATCATAAGTCATTATGGAAATGCAAATCAAAACCAACATGAAATACCACTTCACAACTACCAGGATGGCTTTAGTAATAAAATCAGAAAATAACAAATATTGACGAGGATGTGGAGAAATAGGAACCCTTGCACACTGCTGGTAGAAATGTGAAATGGTGCAGCTGCTGTGGAAAATAGCTTGGTGGTTCCTCAAAAAACTAAACATATAATAACCAAATGACTCAGCAATTTCACTCATATATAAAAAACCTATGTCCACACAGAAATGAATGTTTCAAGTAGTATTATTCATAATAGTCAAAAGTTGGAAACTACCCAAATGCCCATCAACAGATGAACAAACTGTGTTTTTTACACACACACACACACACACACACACACACACACACACACACACACACACACACACGAGTATTATCCAGCCATAAAAAGGAACAAAATGCTGATACAGGGCTTCCCTGGTGGCGCAGTGGTTGGGAGTACGCCTGCTGATGCAGGGGACACAGGGACACGGGCTCGTGCCCCGGTCCGGGAGGATCCCACATGCCGCGGGGCGGCTGGGCCCGTGAGCCATGGCCGCTGAGCCTGCGTGTTCGGAGCCTGTGCTCCGCAGCGGGAGAGGCCACGGTAGTGAGAGGCCCGTGTACCGCAAAAATTAAAAAACCAAAAAACAAAATGCTGATACATGTTACAGCTAGAAAGAAGCTCCAAAGCATTATGCTAAGTGAAAGAAGACAGACACAAAAGTCACCTATTATACAATCCCTTTTATATAATATATCCAGAATAGGAAAAGCCAGAGAGACAGAAAGCAGATTAGTGGTTATTGAGGAAAGGCGGGCAAATGGGGAGGGAATTACTTAATGGGTAAGGGGTATTTTCCCAAGGTGATGAAAAAGTTTTGAAATTAAGGAGAGGTAGCGGTTACACAACACTGTGACTAAACTAAATGCCACTGAATCATACACTTTATAATGGTTAATTGTATGTTATATGAATTTCACATCAATAACATACACAGGGACTTCACTGGCAGTCCAGTGGTTAAGACTCTGCACTTCCACTGCAGGGGGCACGGGTTCAAGCCCTGGTCTTCCTGGTACGGAAACTAAGATCCCACGTGCCACACGGTGAGACAAAACAAAAACAAAAACAAAAAACCACACACACACACATCCCTACAAATATAGCTGGTAAGAGAATACACAAAATGATAATAATAGTTGGATGAGAATGTTAAAACTAGGCGTGGTTGTCCTCTATATTCTCAACTTCATCATGTTGTTACCTTGCTTTAATAAGTATTGTAGTTTTTCTTATTCCCCAAACTAGAAAAGCCCAAATTTTAGGCCAGTGTTCAAAAGAGGGGGAAGTAGGGAAAATACTTTTTTTTTCTATTAGTCTTAAAAGAATATAATCAATTCCCCACTCTGGCTACAAATAGCAAAGATTTATTAATAAAAATGTATACCATGATACTCTTTTTTAAAAAAAGAGATAGGGTCAAAGTTCTGGCAAAATCATTTATCTAAAATATCTCTATCTCTAAATCAAGGCAAGCTCAAATATCACACTGTCAAACCTGGTTAACAGTATATTAACACCCATACCCATAGTCATAGTACATGACTACAGGGAAAAGCTATAGTGACCAAATTCCCAATACAATACGTCCATTATAAAATACCAAAGCTTTCTAAGTTTAAATGATAAATATGTCCGTAGTCAAGTATGGTTACCATCCTCAAAATAACATTAATATTTTCCAAAAGCCTTAACTTTTTTTTTTTTTAAGTCTTTACTGAATTTGTTACAATATTGCTTCTGCTTTATGTTTTGGATTTTCAGCCCCCCTGAGGCATGTGGGATCTTAGCTCCCTGACCAGGGACTGAACCTGCACCCCCTGCAATGGAAGGCGCAGTCTTAACCACTGGACCACCAGGGAAGTCCCAAGGCTTAACTTTTGGACACAAACTAAAAATTATAAATTAGGCTCTAATACTGACTGATGAAGAAGAAAAATAAGTCTGTTGAATACTAAAATGGGAGAGCAATAAACAAAAGGTTGAATCATTCAAGAAATGTCCAAAAGTTAGTTGCGAAACTAAGGCTAAGTTCAAATGGAAATCTAGAATAACATTTATAGTGTCGTTTTTAAAAATATATATAATTTTTTAATTTATT
This sequence comes from Aethalodelphis obliquidens, assembly GCF_003676395.1. Classification (NCBI taxonomy): domain Eukaryota; kingdom Metazoa; phylum Chordata; class Mammalia; order Artiodactyla; family Delphinidae; genus Aethalodelphis; species Aethalodelphis obliquidens. The sequence goes on along the minus strand of NW_020837987.1, from coordinate 4,574,794 downwards.
TATTTTTGGCTGCGTTAGGTCTTCATTGTTGCGCGCAGGCTTTCTCTAGTTGCGGTGAGCAGGGGCTACTCTTTGTTGCAGTGCATGGGCTTCTCACTGTGGTGGCTTCTCTTGTTGCAGAGCACAGGCTCTAGGCACATGGGCTTCAGTAGTTGTGGCTCACGGGCTCTAGAGCGCACGCTCAGCAGCTGTGGCACATGGGCTTAGTTGCTCCGCGGTATGTGCGATCTCCCCAGATCAGGGCTCAAACCCGTGTTCCCTGCATTGGCACGTGGATTCTTAACCACTGCACCACCAGGGAATCCCCCCTGATGTAGTCTTAAAGTTAAAACTCCTGTCAAGTATCAGTTGTAAGACCTGGTCCCAGACACTTACCCAAACTTAAGTTCCAACCAAGCTCATTATTCTCCATACACGGAGCAGGTTTTCCGTCCTCTACCAAAACTCCTCCCCACATCTGACCTATCCTAAATTTCAGCTTGGATACTACTTGTATTCCTCATGGTTCTCCAGAGAAACAGAACCAACAGGATGCACGTATACACACACAGACACAGAGAGATTTATTTTAAGAAATTGGGCTCATGTGAAAATCCCAAATGTGCAGAGTAGGCCAGCAGGCTGGAGACCTGGAGAAGAGTTGTGTTTGAGTCCAAAGGTGGTCTGCTGGCAGAATTCCTTCTTGCTCAGAGGAGGTCAGTCTTTGTTCTATTAGGGCCTTCAACTTGACTGGATGAGGCCCACCCACGTCCCACATCATGGAGAGTAAATATGCTTTAATTTAAAAGTAATTTAAATATTAATCTGGTTAAAAAAACACCTTCAGAAAGGTCCAGAATATTTGACCAAATATCTGGGCACTGTGGCCCAGCCAAATTGACACAACACTAGCCATCACACAACTCCACCAGTGATATTCCCAGATGGAAGTAACACATTCTTCCTCTAAAAATCATACAGTATTCTACCATTGGATATACCTACCTCTTCTAAAAGTGAAAGATCTTCAGGACAAAGATCTGTATCTTTGTTAACTACCACAGTATCTAACACAGTGCCCTACATATTGCTGACATCTGAATATTTCTTTTTTTTTTTAAACATCTTTATTGGAGTATAATTGCTTTACAATGGTGTGTTAGTTTCTGCAGCATAACAAAGTGAATCGGCTATATGTGTACATATATTCCCAAATCTCCCTCTTGCGTCTCCCTCCCACCCTCCCTATCCCACCCCTCTAGGTGGACACAAAGCACCTAGCTGATCTCCCTGTGCTATGCAGCTGCTTCCCACTAGCTATCTATTTTACATTTGGTAGTGTATATATGTCAATGACACTCTCTCACTTCCTCCCAGCTTACCCTTCCCCCTCCCTGTGTCCTCAAGTCCATTCTCTATGTCTGCCGTCTTTATTCCCATCCTGCCCCTAGGTTCTTCATAACTTTTTTTTTTTTTTTAGATTCCATATATATGTGTTAGCATACGGTATTTGTTTTTCTCTTTCTGACTTACTTCACTCTGTAGGACAGACTCTAGGTCCATCCACCTCACTACAAATAACTCAATTTCATTTCTTTTTGTGGCTGAGTAATATTCCATTGTATATATGTGCCACATCTTCTTTAGCCATTCATCTGTCGATGAACACTTAGGTTGCTTCCATGTCCTGGCTATTGTAAATAGAGCTGCAATGAACATTGCTGTACATGACTCTTTTTGAATTATGGTTTTCTCAGGGTATATGCCCAGTACTGGGATTGCTGGTTTGTATGGTAGTTCTATTATTAGTTTAAGGAACCTCCATACTGTTCTCCATAGTGGCTGTATCAATTTACATTCCCACCAACAGTGCAGGAGGGTTCCCTGTTCTCCACACCCTCTCCAGCATCTATTGTTTGTAGATTTTTTGATGATGGCCGTTCTGACTGGTGTGAGGTGATACCTCATGGTAGTTTTCATTTTGAATATTTCTTGAATAAATTCTACAGTGGAAAAAGCTACTAAGTAAGCTATTTCCAAAATTGCTGAGCATTGTTTAATACCAAAGGAATTGAATTAAGTTACACAATAAACCTACTTAGAATAAAATGGGAAAATGACTATTTACAGCAAAAAGAAATAGCTGGACATCAACAGGATGGGCAAACAGAAAAAACAGCACATGGATTTAAAAGCTGCACTTGGTATTTTTTTTTCTCCTTCTGATATTTATCCTTAAGTACAGTTCTTGGTGCAAATCCAATATCCAATATTTATCCTTAAGTACAGTGCTTGGTGCAAATCCAATATCATATATAAACTTTTGCTGAAACTATTTGAGATACTATATATTTGGAATAGCTGTTATATAAGGGTTTAATACAAGGTTTAATTATTTAAATATTAAAAGATCTTCACTCATCAAGCTATCTCTCCAAAACGTACTACCCTGCACAGACCCTGACAGCAGGACAGTAGTAAGCAGGCTCTGGATTTTTTTTACTTGGGCGGGGAGCTTTAAAAAATAAGATTCCACAGGCCTGGACTTTGAATCATACCACAGCCTGTCACCACAAACCTCCGCCTTCTGCACACCTGCACTTTCTCCTTTGGTCCATCCTTCACACTACTTTCCTTCTATTAGGGAATATTACTGCGCTGAATAAAAACATCTGTCCCCAGCCTCTGTAATCTCTTCCTGTACCCACTATATACTTGTCATCCCTAATAGACACATTACTACTGACCTCTCCGCAATATTCTCAATCTCCTCAGCGCTGTCACATGCCAGTCACTGGTGACTCTAAGATAACAGAGTTCACAGCCCAGATGACTTTCCTCTCACCTTTTCAAACATATTCTTAAAACCAACTCCTTATCACTTAATTCTAAAAGTAAACTCCTGTTTGACTAAAAAGACTCCAAATGGTCTTGTCTTTTTCATTAATACATTTCATTATCTTCACTCATCTTCTCCCCTCTTCCTTGCAGTCTTGGGGGAAGTAAGACCCATACATTTCTTTTAACCCAATGTCATCTTCCACGATTATAGGTTTGAGACCTTGCTCAGTCTTACTTGCAACTTCACTTGCTTCCTCCTGTTGGATTACTAATACATGCAGATTTACTCAGACATATCTTTGCTCAACCATGAGAATTTCAGACTGAGCTTAAGGGAATAACGACTAGTGAGAATAAGAATTTAGAAAGAGTGCCATGAAGAGAGAATTGTAAAACCAGAAAGCAATTTGAAAATTTAGATGGTGATGCAAAACAACAGTAATAATGCAAAACACATAAATAAGGACCTCTTTGAAATTGTAGATCCTGAAACATTTCTATAAAGCACAGGATGGCAAAAGAAAATTTGTTTATACTTATTATTACTAATCTGAGAGAATAAAATATTCTCAATACTGTCTTAATTTATCATACTGTCTTTTCCTATTAAATGTCAAGTTCAACCACACATTTTCTGACCAAGGAGAATTTTCAGAAATAATAATTCTTTATGTGATCTACAGTTAATTTGCTATGCACAAGGGACACAAGGGGGGGAAAGATGCTGAGGTCTAGTAATGAAAGATAAGAAAAGCTTGATAAGCACAAAAAGAAAATAGAAGGTAAAACACGAACACAGAAGATGCAATGAACACTTCCTGACTAGGGTAATCAAGGAAGGCTTTGCAGGGGTGGTGATACTGAAGCAGAATCTAGGAGTATAAACCTGATTCCCTCCTGATCCATTCCCAATTTTGGTCAATAGGAACCATTATAGGTACCATCATTCGATTCCTCCCTGTTCCTTGTTCAATTCTTTAAAGGCCAACCCATTCTCCTAATTTCTCATGTATCTGCTCTTTCTTCTCTATTTTAACTAGTTTAGGTCTGTATTTCTTCTTTCCCAAACTCTTAAAATATTCCAACCGAACTCAATATTGTCCGCTCATATTGTCCCTCACCCCCAATTTTTGCACAATGCTGTCAGCATAAACTTCCTAAACCTGGACTCTGACACATCACTTTATTGGCCAAAAACTTTCCATGGCTCCTTACAATCCACCAAGAAAACTCAGACTTGTTCGCATGTCATTCAAATGACAAACGGAATAAACAAAGATAAATGTAGCAGTGGAAGCAAAATAAAAGGGGATGGAGTGCTTGAATCTGTCATCTGACACATTTTCCTTGGGACTTGAGCCTTCCAGAGCGGTTAGTCCTTCTCTTTCGTTTGTGATTTCATTATTAATCTGTTGCTTTGTTCCATTTCTTCAACAGCCATGTAAGAAGGAAGAACATTCCAGTCAAGTGAACCTTGTGAAAAGGCCACAAATCTGAAGGAACTTGACTGATCTGAAGACCTAAATGACAACTAGTGTGGTCCTACCTTAGGTGAGTCGCAAGGTGTTGTGGGTAAGGATAAGTCTTGGACTTTGTGTTGTAGTTGTCTCTGTTCACTTCCCTGACAGACTGCAAACTCCCTGTGACCAAGGATTGGACACTTCTTCCTAGATATCCTCTTCATGTGGCTAATTGTGACTATCTGTCAGGCCCTAACTTAGCTGCTGGGTCCTCAAGAACCTTGTCTCTGTTGCTCTCTTTTGTTTACTAGCACCTAGCAAAGTGTTTAACATATAGTCATAGTAGGCGCTCAGTAATTCTCTTGAATGGATATAATAAGCACCAGGCAGATACAAGCTTCCCTTATGCCCCATGTGCTCCATGCTGTCTTTAGTGTGGTAGGTATCTCTGCTCCCATATGTGCTAAGGTTTCTCCAGAACCTCTAGTTTACCCTCACCAGAGAGCACAAGGGTTGGAAAGGAATGGTTATCCAGTTGTGTAAAATGCAAAAGGGGCTTTGGAAATCTGACCACTGTTGAAACAAATTTCTAGTTAATCTTCCAGTTTTTACCTCTATCTTACCTAATTACTATAGTCCTTGTTTCCATTGCACATAATGATGCCAATTCCTGAGACTTTTAGGAGTTTGGGTGCAAATCAGGTTTACTTCGTGGCTTTACCCACTGCCTACTTAGGCTGCAGCTTTCTAAATACTGCTAAGAAGACATTTAAACTCATCCATTTGTTTTCAGCCTCCAAAATTTTGTGGCTGTTGTCTCCTTTCCAAATCTACTTTGTCCTTTATGGGTTTATGTCTTTAAAAAAAGGCCTTCTCATGTAGTTTTAGTAGGACTTATAAACAGGAAGAAAAAGTAGAAGCATGTCCAATCTGCAGTCTAAATTTAATCTTGACTCTCTAAGCTTGCTTTGTTGGGCATTCTTCCTTGTGGTTGGTTTTTCTATTTTAATCTTCCAAACATATAACCCACAGACAGAGATATAAAAATATTTCTAAGAGCAAATTAATTAATTAAAAATAAATGTATCCAATAGGAATTAAAAAACAAAACAAAAAACACCAGGGTGGAAGAGAAACTAATCTGAGAGTCAGACAGAGAGAGTAAATTTATTAGGTTACAGTAAATTTATTATGGTACAGATGAACCGGTTTCCAAGGCAGAAATAGAGACACAGATGTAGAGAACAAATGTATGGACACCAAGGGGGAAAAGCGGCAGTTGGAGGGGTGGGATGAATTGGGAGATTGGGATTGACATACATACACTAATATGTATAAAATAGATAACTAATAAGAACCTGCTGTATAGCACAGGGAACTCCACTTCACTGTACAGTAGAAACTTACACAGCATTGTAAAACAACTACACCCCAATTAAAAAAAAAAAAGATTGTTTTTTCAAGATTTACAAGATCCACAGAGAACTACTCAGGAAAAAAACATGCCAGTGTGGCAACGTTTCTTAACTCAAGAATAAAGCTTCCAGAGAGAAAAGTGACAGAGAATCAGACTGGCATCAGCAACACCAGCATGTGAGAACACAACATTCCAATAACTTCAAAGTTCCATAGAAAAAAAATTCTGAATTTGTAACAATATAGCCAGCCAGTCAAGTAATCAACAAAAAGATAGGTTCACTAAGAAAATTTTCCACCCACACATCCCCCCACCCCTGCCCTGCAAAACTAGGGGAAAAAGAGAGTCAACTAAGAGGTCAACTTGTAAACAAGAAACAGGAATCCCTGAATGTCTCTGAATAGACTGGTGAGAGATAATGGAACAGAGTAAAGCAGTAGAGGTCGTAAGAAGTAAAATTCTGCATATATTTTGAAATTAGAGCTGACAGGATCAGAAACACGTATGAGCTGTGAGAGGCAGAGAAATTAAGGATGACTCAAAGGTTTTTGATCTTACCAACTAAAAGAGTAAGTTGTCATTCGATTAGATGGAGAAACAGGTTTGGGACATGCTGAATGGGAGATGCCTAGTAGACATCCTTCCAGGTGGAGATGTTAAGGAGGCAGATGGATACACAAGTCAGGAGTTCAGAGGAGGGGTACAGGTTGGAAATAACAGTAATCTATAGATAGTATTTGAAGTCATGAAGAGAAAAGTCATCAAGAGAAGAGTGCAGATGATAAAATAAGGAAATAACTTGTAAACAACAGAAAAGAAAAAAGAGAGAGGAGAGAGAGAACGAGAGAGTGAAGTTACGAACTAAGCCCTGGCATGCTCCAACATTTGGAGGTTTAGGAGTTGAAGAATCAGCAAAGGAGACTGAGATGCAACCAGTGAGGTATTAGAGAAAACTAGGATAACATCAAGTGAAAAAACTGTTACAAGAAGAGATCAATTGTGCCATATATTGCTGATCAGTCAAGTAGACTGAGAATAGGAACCAACCACTGAATTTAGCAACATGGAAGTCTTTGGTAACCTTAATGTAGACAACTCCTTCAAGGAGTTCTGGTGCAAAGGGAAGGGGAGAAATGGGGCAGTAGATAACAAAGAAGAACTGCATTAAGAGTAGTGCTTTTTTGTTGTTGCTGTTTTTAAGATGGGTGAAATAACAGCATATCTGTGAGTAGACAGGAAGGATCTGGTAGAGAAAGAAAAACTGAATACATAGGAGAGAGAGAGTAGAGAACTGCTAGAGCAATGTCCTTGAATCATCAAGAAGGGATGAAATCTTGCACAAGTGGAAGGGTGGCCTTAGAGAGAACAGTTTATCTATATTGACCAGAGAAAAGGAGAGGTTTGGGGCAGATGCAGGTAACTAGGTACATGTGGGATGAGTTGATAAAAATTCTCTTCTGTTTGCTGTTCTCTTCTCAATTAAATAGGAAGCAAGGTTCACAGGCTGAAAGTGAAGATGGGGGAAGAGGTGGTGGAAGTCTGAGGAAAACAAGGAATGGAATAGTCATGCAGAAAAATGGAACGAATGGACTATGGAAATACAGTATATATATATGGGAAGTAGCCATGACCACTGGGCTTAGTGAACATAAACGTACAGTGAAATTGGCCAGCATGTCTGTGTTGACACTTGTACAAGAAAGTGGGAGAGGGAAAGGGGGATTGACAGTATATGCTCTGTACTGACTGTAACAACTCCTTGTGGAATTAAAGCAGGAAGTAAAGTTATGAGGGGAGTGTGGGGCAGTGAAAGGTAGTTAGATCAACAGACTATAGACTACAATAGATCTGAATGACTGATGGAGTTGGGGTACCTAGACAAAGATGGAGACAGTGGTTGGAAATAACACTGAGATAGCTACTCTCTGTTAAGCACCTACAATAAAACAGTTAACTTTTTTTTTTTTTTTTTGCAGTATGCGGGCCTCTCACTGCTGTGGCCTCACAGGCTCCGGACGCGCAGGCTCAGCGGCCATGGCTCACGGGCCCAGCCGCTCCGCGGCATGTGGGATCTTCCCGGACCGGGGCACGAACCCGTGTCCCCTGCATCAGCAGGCGGACTCTCAACCACTGCGCCACCAGGAAAACCCAACAGTTAACTTTTGATATTATCTCATTTAATTCTGAGAATGACTCTGAAAGATGGGCGTTATTATCCTTATTTAAAAGATGAAGTTAAAGCTAATGTTAAATTACTTGTCCAAGGTCAAAGAGCTACTAAGTATTCCAACTGGCCTTTTGGGTCACATTTTCTTTCAGAAACGAACACCTCACAAAACTAGAATAAAATCCTTGTGAATAAAATATTTTACAGACTAACTCACACTTTATCCATTAAAAAAACGTACTTCAAGGATATCCAGTTTTTAAAATGGCTAACTGAAGTATTACTTTAAAGCATCAGAGAGAAAATAAAAGGTAAATTGTTTCTATGGAAAACACCTTCTATCATGGAGTAATAAATTCAAGTTAAACTATCTACAGTTACTGCTATTATTACTTTGGCACTGCGTTAAATATAAAATTCTTGCTATGTGTCATGCACAGGTAAGATCTCTTTACTCTTAGTATTTCCTTCCTTCTACTATTATTTTCTTCAGGCTTTACGTTGTTTTCTTTACTTCTGATTCAGAAAGTCATGGCTTATTTTACTCCACTGGAAAATGTACAGTTAGTTTTTGGCACTTGACACGAGACTCCCAGAATTACCAAGAATTTCTGCGGACTATGTATGCAACAACAACAAACTGTTTCCAAGGCTCCAAGTTCTGGCAACCTCACTAAATAGGGCGACCAAAAGAAATCGCAGCATTAAGTTTCACTGGATCTTTGCTGTTCTAGGTAGTGATTTTGTGAATTGCTAGATTTGGATCTCCAACTCATGCGAGAATGCAAGAAATCAATAAAGCACTTCACAGGCATTTCATCCATCATACAAAACTCTCCCACTCTCTGAAGTTTATGACTATGTGGCTAATCAACAGTCAAGAAGTAGGTAAGCTATGCCAATGGGCAAGACTTAGCAGATGAGTAAGGAAATAATCCATTGCCAATTTACCCACTTTTATATTCCTCCACCAGTCACTTGATTTTAAAAACAAATCATTTTAAAAGCAGCTGGCTTATATAATCATTCTTCTTCACAAAGTCTCTTTTCCTAATTCAGTGGCAACCTGGTTTTCACTTGAGGGGTATATTATCCAGGTACAGCTAACAAAATATATGTTACATAAGAATTTCATTTAATTTTATTTAAATACTTTTAAAATCTACGTATATAATGCTTATAGGAAATGTAAACTTCCTCCAACTTTGAGATTCCCATAATTAGAAACCTTCAATAACTACAAGTATCCTTTTCATTTATTCAAATATTTACCAAGGGTCTGCTATGTGCCAGGCACTATTCCAGGTACTGAGGATAGAGCAATGAATGAGACAAAACTCTCTGCCTTCACGAAGCTTCCATTCTGTGCGAAATCTCTTAGTATCCAGGATCTGGTATGTGTCTGGGCGTCATATTCACAAACACAGGTGCAAATACAATTGGAAGTATCCCATAAACTATTGATGCATGTCATCACTTTGCAATTCCCTCAAATGTCCTGAACTGATTCTTCTCTTAAATTTTAAATGAAAACTATAATTGAGCTTGAGTCATAAGGTGAAACTCTGTCTCCCCAACAATGTCATTTGAATCATAAGATTTTTTCCTCTTATATCCCTATTCTCCAAAATTTCTTACTGTTGGGGGAGGGAACATACCTATGTATTTTAATTTTAAAGAGAGATACAATTGTGAACATGGAATTTGGAGATATCCCCAAGAGACTTCTATAAGATTAATAAACTAAAATGCTAATTAACTTCCATTTATTCATTCATTTAATAAATATTCGTTCATCCCAGGAGCTCAGACTCTACGTGGGGAGCGAAGGTGGAGACAACAAACACATGCAAATAAACAAAGATGATTACGTGTAGGTCATGATCAGTATTAGGAAGAAGAAAAACGCAGAGCTATGACAAAGACTATAAGAAACAAACTACAGCCCAGGTTATCTACTAACATACTTAGACCTACATTAAAGTCTTTCTAGGTTGCCTTTAAAACTTCCTGACATTGATTTAGAAGACTGAGTATTAAAGTTCATCAAACTTACCTCAATTTCACTTTATAGAACTAGAGCTAGTCTGTGAAATCTCTAGCAGAAAATAAAAGACATCACCCATTCAGCAGTACATCTGGGATTGGACTTTTGATTATATACAGTGTGACCATACAATTTATTATCCAAACTGCAACATTTTCAAGAGAGAAAAGGGATGTTTTAACCATTATGCCAGAATAACAGGCACAAACAAGGACTTTCCACGAGGGCAAACCAGGCCATATGGTCACCCTAATTACATACTACATCAAGCAGAAATAGTCCAAAATTTCAGGACTATTTTATAGTTCCAGATGGATTTAAATTGTAAGTAACATCCAAGTAAAGAATCTAAATTATAATCTGGATCACATAAGCCAAGTGATGCCCTTACTAAATTTAAAGATTTAAATACCTCACAACATATACAAAATTAATTACAGACGTATTATAGACCTAAATGCGAAAAGGCAAAATAAAAAAGTTTTGAAAAGATAATCAAAGTAACTCCATGACTTGGGATAGGGAAAAACTCCTTAAAAAAAAAGGAAAAGAAACACTAGCCATAATGGAAAAGAGTGATAAACATGTCTACATTAAAAGAACTTCTATTCACCAAAAGAAACCATTAAATGGGAAAAGATACTTGTAACAGATACATCCAGCAAAGGATTCATATTCTAAATATTGAACTCTAGAAAAAAACATGCAATTCAATAGGAAAATGGGCAAAAGATTTCAAAGGCACTTCATGAAAAGATGAAATCCAAATGACCAAGATACGAAAAGGTGTTCACCTCGTTAGTAATCAGGGAGATTAAAACCAGGCACAAACACATACCCACCAGATTGGATAGAACCAAAACATAAAATACCTTACACTAAATATTATTGTTGAAGGATGTGGAACAACTATAACTTTCATATACTGTACTAATAATTGAAATAAAAACTAGTAAACAACTACTTTGGAAAACTGTTTGTCATTATCTAATAAAGACACACAATCCCCATGATCCTGCAATTCAAAGTATACACCATAAAGAAAATTACGTAAACATGCATCAGTAAACTCAAACACAAATGTTCACAAAGGCATTGTTCATAATTGCCAAAAACTGTAAACAATTTAAACAACTGCAGAATATCCAAAACAACTGCAGAAATAAACATATCATATGCATGATGGAATACTATCTCCCAACAAAAGCCAAAATAAATATATACAAGATGATTCCATTTATATAAAGTTCAAACATGGACAAAACTCTATCATTCAGAGATGTAAACTTAAGTGATAAAACTATGAATGTCAGAATAACATTTATATCTAGCTTAAGAGGGCAGTAGTTTGATGGGAAGATGCAGGGGGTGGAAGGCTTGTGGGATGTTGACAATGCCTGTCTTACCCTGGATGGTAGTTACAAGGATCTTTGTTTAAAGATCTTTGTTTATCTACTTATCTTTTCAACATGTGTGGTTATATTTCACAATAAAAAAAAAAAAAACAGCTCCCTAGAGAGGAAAAAAATTAACATCCTAAAAAGAATTCTAAGAATGTTAAAGAGATTAACTCACTCCATAGCTTAAAAAGAGTTAACAAGGATCTCCAAATCCAAATACACACTGTATTCTAAACATACAGTATTCTAAAATCCATGAATAAACTTCTGGCTTCAATCTGTTATACTGCCACTCTTCATCCAAATTTTGAAAAAGGTGGAATTTCAGATATCAAATTACTCAATAAGTCATGTAAATTCTAAAATTTTAAGACCAAACACCCCACTTCTAATTTTGAAATTTGAAATAAGTGCCCGGTTGTTGACTGGACAGTTATAAAGTAGTTTTAGATTAGATACCGCTAGGTAGAATAATATCAAGATTTGATAACTCCAATTTTTTGCAAACACAAATTCCCAAACCTCTGTTACACATTAAATAACTCATATTTCTTAAGAAAAAAGAATATATTATGTATGTGGGGTTAAATATCAAAGCCATAAGTAGAGACATAAATTCAATGATTAAAAAAATATTTTCATTGCTGTACTTATATAACATATTTATCAAGTCATGATAAAAAAGACAAATTATGTTTTGCATATGATTTTAACTATTACAGACTAACAAAATGTTCACTGACCCTAGAAGCTGTTGAAAGGATAATTTGTAAAAATGTGGATCGTTATTAAAATACAGACTTTTTAGGTTCTTGCATAAAAGAGTATACAGATTTTTTTTAAAGACTGAAATGAATACATTAGCAATCTTTACAATGTACAGATTTTTTTCTTTGTGAGGAGTGAAGGAACTGGCAAGACACCTTAAAATTCAGATTAGGTAAAACAATGCCTTTTTAAAAAGCTATTAAACCACTTTAAAGAGAAATACTGTTTTCAGCTTGTATGTGGCTCTCACCAAGAACTGTAGAGGACCTCTTCCACAATTTCACAAAATCACAAAAATTAAAACATTATACAGCTAAATATGCACGCGGGGGGGTCGGTGGGAGGGGAGAGGAAAGAAAATTAAGATAAAATAATTTAAGGCTCCCTACCCAGATATAAGATTTGTCCCAACACGAGTGCTATTAAAAAGGATGTACCAGAGAATCCAAAAAAAATGTCACTAAATACTTGCGTGATACCGCGAAATGACTCTCCTTGGTCAAAAATTAATCTTTTAAAAAAAAACAGATTTAGAAAATTTTTTTCCTATCGCCGTACCTCTCTCCTTACCATGCTATTCATTCTATAACTCTACCATGTGCTGCGAAAATTATCAATACCTTAGTTATCTTGCTTCCCTCTCCTAAGTGTTCCAAAAACTTGTGAGGTTTCTTTCAAGATCAGGAGCTAAAGTTTATTTTCTTCCTGGTTTCCCGGCGGAGCTAAAGCCCAGACGTGTAAACGGAAACAAAACCCAGAAGACTGTGGCGATGCTAAATATTTGGGGGAGAACAGCTTCCTCCCCGACCCCAGAACTCTGTCCCAGGGAGCCTGCACGGGGGTCGGTCAGCGCCCACTGACCACTCAGATCTGCCTTGTGAACAAGGGTCCCGGAAAAAGCTTGAACACTTCTTCCCCCCGAGCTTCCAGAAACAAGGCCGAAACGAGAGCAGCAAACATTTTTAAAGAGATGGTTGCACAACAGGTTTGGAGAAGGATTCCGGTCTAACAGGTAAATACCACACAGGAGACAAGTGGGATGTGATCTGCTCCATGGTACCAATGGCATTTCGAGACCGTCTGCGTCGCAGAGGAAATCCAAAGTTTGGGCACATCACTTACAGTTCACCTGAGGGATATGCAGCGAATTGAAATTAAGAACGCGAGAAAATGGGTGCCGGAGAATCAACAAATCAGCACTTTAAACTAAGACTAGGCGGAAAAATTCTTTGACTACTCAGGCTTTGTTTGATGCTAAGACCGAATTTCGGAGTTGGAAGACGCGTATCTCCGTGTTCTTCGGCCCGTTCTCGGACTTCAGGGCCGCCGTGCCCGCCCAGCTCCCGGTCCTTAGTCCCCGGATTGAAGGCGCGGACCTTGGGGCAGAAGCCTGGGAGCCCGGGGAAGGCCGCGGCCCGGCCCAGCCCGCGACGCCTGGGCCCGGAAGGAGGGAAGGGGGCGGCCCCGCTCGGGAGGACCGCGGAGGGAGTAGGGAGGGAGCGAGGAGGTCGCGGGCCGAGAGCCGGGCGCAACCCCGAGCGCCCGGCCCGGCTCCACACCCAGAGGCCCGCCCCGGCATACCTTTGGCGAGAGCTACGGTAGAGTTCTCGGTGTCGATAGTGTAGAGGATGCCCTCGTAGCGGATCTCCGCCTTGGAGATAAGGCTAATCTTGCTGCCGATGTAAGGGGTGCCCCCGCTCATGGCGCCGCCGCCGCCGCCGCTCCCGGCCGCTCGCAGAGAGGCAGATCCCGCGCCGCTGTGGCCGCTCAGCACGCCCGCTTGCTCCGTAGGCGCCTACAGCAGCCGCCTCAGACCCAACATGGCGGCAGCGCCGGCTCCGCTACCCTCCCCCAGGCTCCCGCCCTCAAGCCGCGGCGCGGCGGCTGCAGCGGCGGCTGCGGCGGCGGCGGCTGCGGCGGCAGCACCAGCGGCGGCGGCGCGAGGCATGCTGGGCCGGGGAGGCCGCGCTCTCGCGAGACTCGGCCGGCTGTGGGCGGCTTCGGACGCCTTGGCAGCCTCAGTAATTCTAGCTTCGCCGCTTTATCTGATCTGTCGCTACCGTGCCCGCGCGGCCTGAGAGGAGATTCACGGAGAGGCCAAGTTCCTCGGGACGCGAGGACACTGCGGGCTGGAGTGGCGGCGCGCGCGATCCTCTTGACCTCAGCTGCGGCCTCCGCCATTTCCAGACCCATTGTATCTTGTCCTGAGGCCGGTGTCATTGCAAAAGTGGATCCCTCTACCTGGAAAGTTTCCAACCCGCCTCCAAGCTCCTGGTGAGCCTCTTTAAGACCCAGGCACTTCGTCTTTGAGGCAGCTGCGCCCCTCATGGAACCCTCATGGCCCCATTACAGCATGTTACCCAGCGAGTCTCCCCTCTTCCCTTCGCTGCTCCTGGAGGTGGGATTCTGTCCAGCACTTTCAGATTGCCTCATCCAGGCTCATTGCTTTCAATGTCATTGCACACAGACCAATCCCAAGTGTTTGTCTGCAGTTTTGTTCAGTCCTGTGAACTCTGGATTCATATAAGCCATAGCCTTGTTAACTAAAAAAAAAAAAAGCACAACCTAAAGGTTGAGAATTGTGTTTTATTTCGGGATTTTGCTGAGGATTTAAGCCTGGAGACAGCCTCTGAGATAGCTCTGAGGGCCTACTGGGAAGAGGTAAGGGAGGAGCCAGGATATATAGGAGTATTTGAAAAAACGAAAACAAAATAACAACCCAGGTAGCCTAACATCAAAAGATTACTCTTAACTGAAGAAAAACCAGACATCTCAAGTTAATGAATTTACCACTTTTCTATGTACGGGAAGATGTAAGAGTCTGGGCTCATTGAAATCATTCTTTTGATATGCACCTTAACTATCTAGGGTTAGTAAACTGTTTTTCTCCGTCCTGAACCCCCTCAGGGTGCACAGTTGGGGGTGGCTACTGTGACTGACGGCTTGATAGCTGTAAAATCCTTGTTTACTTATATGGCAGGGGACGTCCACAGCCTCTTCAGCATCAGCATCTCCAGTTGAATGTCGCTAATTGGCAACTTTGTGTGTCCGAAGCCATAATCCCGATTTCCCCTGTAAATCCAACCTTTCCACTCAACTGTTCACGCCCGCATCTGTTCTGACTGCAAAATCATGTTCATTTCACATATAGAATATATCCTGAATCTGAGCACTTCTCACCATCTTCACCCCTACCCTACAATAAGCCACCCTTACTCTGGCCAGAATTATTGCAGTAGCCTCCTAAAAGGCCCTTCTACCTTTGCCCGTGTCCCCAATAGTTTATTCTCAACACAGCAGCCAGAGGGATCTTGTTAAAAAATCTAAGTCAGATCATATCCCTCCTCTATTCAATACTCCTCTCCCCAGTGATCTCATATCACACAAAATGAAAGCCAGACTCCTTAGTTTGGCCTATAAGGACGTACATGATTTAGTCCCTTGTTACCCATTCTGTTCTAGCCACTCCTTTTTCACCCAGAACTTTCCCACTTTATTCAGATCTCTACCCAAGTGTCACCTCTAGAGATGACTTTCCTTACTGTTTTGTTTAAAATGATACCACCTAGGACTTCCATGGCGGTCCAGTGGTTAAGACTCTGCACTTCCACTGCAGGGGGCACGGGTTTGATCCCTGGCTGTGGAACTAAGATCCTGCATGATCCGATATGCCGCATGGTGTGGCCAAAAAAAAAAAAAAAGATAAAATAATACCACCGTCATCACTTTACATACCCTTACTCTGCTTGCTTTTTCTTCATATCTCCCTCCAATATCTCTAATTATTTGTGTCTTTCTCCTTCACTAGAATGTAAACGTTTTGAGACAGGGATGTGACTTTGGTCACTGCTATATGATCAGAACCTAGTACAGAGCCTGGAACAGAGGAGCTTTTCAGTAAATTGCATGAAGTTGGATAAAGGCAGAGCACGGGCAGGACGTCTGGTGAGCTGAGCGAACAAATGGTGAGAAGCCTGGCAATAAAGAGAGGGAAGCAGGAGAGAAGACTAGAGGCTGTGTTGGGTCTGGTGCACAATAGCTTCAGAGGCAGGCTGTGAAATACCTGCTTCAGTACAAAGTCCCTGCCAGGGAGTTGAACTCTTATTTCTGTTCTTTCCTCCCCCTTCCAGGCCCGGAACCCAGCTTATCTTCTCATGCTTCTTCAGTGAGCTCATGCTGTTCCATATATAAGCTGATTCCCAAATTTACATCTTCACGCCAGATCTCCTGATTTCCAGGGTCGCACTAACTACATACTTACTAGATGCAGTTGCTTGGGTGTCCCTCAGGCACTTCCAATTCAACATGTTCAAAATTATCTGCATCTACTCCCCTCCATCCCCAAAATAAACCTGCCCTTTATCCATGCTCCCTGGCCCTATCACTGGCCCCAGGACTCACTCAGGTGTCCAGTCTTGAAACCAGAGTCCTTATCTGGCTACATGTAATCAATCACCAATCTTGGTGATTCCCGTTTATGTTTTTCAATTCCTAGTTTCCTGCACCCTAGGGCACCAGGAACTGTGCATAAATGCAGCTGATCAGTGTGGTAGTCCATAGTGTATTATGCATGTGAATCTCTAACTTAGGTGCTAGAAAAAGGTTGAGAAGGTGACAACTTTCACTACCATTGCTTCTGAAAACCGAAATCTCATGTTGCTCCCCTGCTTAAGACCATCAGTGATTTCTGGTAGCCTACAGAAACAAACAAACAAAACTCCTTCTCCATTGAATGTTTTCAGCAATAGAAACTCTAGAATTTATATATTGGAGGGCTTAAGGAGAGGCAATCAAGTTGAAAGAGGAAATGAAAAGGATGGGAGGCTTGTCCAAAGCTATGTTTCTAGCTGGTACACTGTTTTTTTTTACATTTGTGTTTGCTTGCTGAGGCTGGGGAGTGGCTGATGGAGAATATGGGGGAAATAGACTCCTGCCACTCACCGTCTTTTGGTGTGGCCACAGTTATTCACTGTAACTCCCAACATACTCTCTGCATGTCTTAGGCTCTGGCCACACTGAATTCATTGCTTATCAGAACATATGTATCACTCTCGCACTTCTAACCATTCTTTCATCTCCTGTTTGATATGAAAGACTCTCTATTCCATCTCCTCTTGACAGGCAAGATTCAAAGTCACCCTCACAGTATAGATAAAAATTAGCTCAGAATAGATCAAAGACCTAAATGTAAGAGCTAAAATTATAAAGCTCTTAGAAGAAAACATTGGGGTAAATCTTCTTGACCTGGATTAGGCAGTAGTTTCTTGGCTATGCCACAAAAAGCTCAAACAACCAAAGAAAAAATAGTTAACTTAGATTTCGTAAAAATTAAAAACTTCTGTGCTTCAAAGGACATTATCAAGAAAGTGAAGAGACAACTCACAGAATGGGAGAGACTATTTGCAAATCACAGATCTGATAAGAGATTCAGAATATATAAAGAATATATTGATATAAAGAATTCTTAAAACTAAAAGAAATTAAAACATTAAATTAAAAAACACAAATTAAGTTGCCCAATTAAAAAATGTGTAAACCATAATGGAAAAGAATATAAAAAAGAATGTATATATATATGTATAGCTGAACCACTTTGCTGTACAGCAGAAATTGACACATTGTAAATCTGCTATACTTCAATTAAAAAACTAAATTAAAAAAAATGTGTGAGGGATTTGTATAGACTTTTCTCCAAAGAAGATATACAAATGGCCAAAGAAGCACCAAAAAAGATGCTTAACATCATTAATCATTAGGGAAATGCAAATCAAAACCACAATGAGATGCCACTTCATACCTACTAGGATGGCTAGTAATGAAAAAGATGGTCAAGAACATGTGTTAGTAAGGATGTGGAAAAATTGGAACCCTCATACATTGCTGATGGGAATGTAAAATGTAAAATAGTGCAGGCTGTTTGGAAAATAGTTTGACAGTTCCTCAAAAAGTCAAACGTAGAGTTACCATGTTACACAACTGTTCCATTCCTAGGTATATACCCACAATAATTGAAAATAATGTCCCCACAAAAAACTTGTGCATAGATGTTTATAGCAGCATTATTTATAATATAGTGGAAACAACCCAAATATCCATTAACTGATGAATGGATAAACAAAATATAGTATATCTATGGAATGGGATATTATTTAGCCGTAAAAAGAAATGAAGTACTGGTACATGCTACAACATGGATGTACCTTAAAAATGTTACACTAAGTGAAAGAAATCAGCAGGAAAGACACATATTGTATGATTCCATTGATATGAAATGTTCAGAATAGATTAGTAGATTAGTGGTTACCAGGGGCTGAGGGGTATGGCTGGGGAGTAGGAATGGGGAGTGACTGCTAATGGGTGCAGGATTTCTCTTTCAGGTGATGAAAATGTCTGGAATTAGATAGTGGTGATTGTTACACTACATTACGAAGATTCTAAAAACCAGTAAATTGGGCTTCCCTAGTGGCACAGTGGTTAAGAGTCTGCCTGCCAATGCAGGAGACACGGGTTCGAGCCCTGGTCTGGGAAGATCCCACATGCCGCGGAGCGACTAAGCCCGTGCGCCACAGCTACTGAAGCCTGCACGCCTAGAGCCTGTGCTCTGCAATAAGGGAAGCCTGCGCACCGCAACAAAGAGTAGCCCCCGCTCGCACAACCAGAGAAAGCCCTCAGGCAGAAACAAAGACCCAACGCAGCCAAAATAAATAAATAAACAGATTTATTGAAAAAGAAAAACAAGGGCTTCCCTGGTGGCGCAGTGGTTGAGAGTCCGCCTGCCAATGCAGGGGACACAGGTTCGTGACCCGGTCCGGGAAGATGCCACATGCCGCGGAGCGGCTAGGCCCGTGAGCCATGGCCGTTGAGCCTGCGCGTCCGGAGCCTGTGCTCTGCAACGGGAGAGGCCACAACAGTAAGAGGCCCACATACCGCAAAAAAAAAAAAAAAAAAAAAGTCTCCTCATATTATGATTCTATTACACTAAGGTTACATAGCCGAATGGACACATGCTTAAAAGAGAATAATTTTTTTTATTGCAGTATAGTTGATTTACAATATTGTGTTAGTTTTAGGTGTACAGTAAAGTGAATCAGTTATACATAAGAGAATATTTAAGTTAAAAAGCTAAATACAAAATTGTATGAGTATAAAGACTTTTTTAAAGGAAAAAAACAGGCAGCATATGAAAATAAAGCAGGAAAGTAATAACTTCAAAATGCTATTGTATCAAGGTATTAGATATAAGATTTTATGTTAATTTTTTCTTTATTAGTTAGGAGACGTGCTCTGGTTATCTATTGCTGTATAACAAACCACCCTAAAATTCAATTATTTATTTATTTATTATTAATATCTTTATTTATTTATTTATTTATTTAGGTTGTGCCGGGTCTTAGTTGCAGCAGGCGGGCTCCTTAGTTGCGGCTCGCTGGCTCCTTTAGTTGCAGCATGTGTGCTCCTTAGTTGTGGCATGTGAACTCTTAGTTGTGGTGTGCATGTGGGATCTAGTTCCCTGGCAAGGGATCGAACCTGCATCCCCTGCATTGGAAGGTGGACTCTCAATTACTGCGCTACCAGGGAAGTCCCTAAAATTCAATAATTTAAAACAATTACCATTTTGTTATATTTCATAATATTTAGAGCAAGGCATGACTAAGTAATTCTATTTCATGTAGCATCATCTAGGATCATTGGGTGGCCACTTGCCTGGTCTAGTGGGTCCAAGGTGGCTTCATTCACATGTCTGGCAGGATAGAAGGCTGGGACTTTTATGACACTGTGAAGCCACCTTACCAGCTTGGACTGTCAACTATCTTACTTGTGTCAGTGTTTTTTATATATATATATATATATATATATATATATATATGCCGCACAGCATGCGGCATTTTAGTTCCCAGCAGGGGTTGAACCCATGCCCCCTGCAGTGGAAGCAGAGTCTTAACCACTGGACCGCCTGGGAAGTCCCATGTCAGTGTTATTTTGTCTCTCTTAACTAGCAGTCAAATACATTTCCTAAGTGATGCAAAAAGAAAGGCAAATGATTGGGTCAGTCATTTTATATACATTGGAGGAGCCACATCTTAAACAGGGTTGAGTTCTAAACTCAGCATGTGTGTCAGCTGGTTCTCCTTAGAAGTAGATTCTGAGACGTAAGTGAAAGAGGTTTATTGGAGGTAATGCCTGTGAAAGATAAAAGGGAGAGGAAGTAGGATTCAGCAGGTAGAGTTTGCAGATCTGACAAAGTCTCAGGCAACCTAACAGGGGGTCCTTGAGCAAAGATTGCTCTTTAGAATAGACCCACATCAGGCAGAAACTATCAGGCCCTAGGACCCTTGCTGTGCTCTGTCATTGGCCTGGGCTACCCAGGAAGAGCAAGGACTTGGATTGAAAGCTGTCCACTAACTTCACTCCTTGCAGTAGATTGCAAGTAAAAATTAGGTAGAGTCAAGTAAAAATTAGGTAGAGTCAACAATTCCCTAAAGTCTTTTTATGTGATCACATCTCACTTTAGCAGGTGTTAGTGAATTTGATCCCCGATTTAATAAGTTTCTCTTCTATAAAACTTTACATTCATAGACTAGAGTAGAACCTTTGAGATTTCCTATTTCTTCTTATGTCGACTTCACTAAGTTTTTTTTTTTAAGGAATTTGATCTGAGTTGTGCAATTGTATTGGCATAAACTTATTCATAATACCCTGTTAATGTGCATTTAATGTTTGTAGGCTCTGTAGTGATATTTCCCCTATAATTTGAGTCTTCTTTCTGTTTTCCCTTGATCAATCTTGCTAGGGTTTATCAGTTTTATTAATCTTTTCAAAGAACTAGATTTGGTTTTGTTAATTTTATCTATTGTTTGTTTTCCATTTCATTGACTTCTGCTGTTATCTTCACTATTTCTTCCACTTATTTTGGGTTTAATTTGCTCTTCTTTTCTCAGCTTCTTAAGGTAGAAGCTTAAATTATAGATGTTAAACTATTCTTTTTTGTATAAGCATTTAAACCTGTAAATTTCCTTCTAACAACTACTTTAGCTGCATCCCACACAATTTAATATGTATTGTTTTTATTATTATTCTGTTAGAAACATTTTCTAATTTCCTGCTGTGACTTCTTCTTTGACCCATAAATTATTTCCAAGTATGTGGCATAATTCCAGACTTTGGAGAATATTCTAGATGTCTTTCGTTAATAATTTTTCATTTATTTCCATCATGGTCAGAGATTATGCTCTGCATGCAATGCTTTGAATTTCCTGAGACTTGTTTTACAGCCCGACATCTTGATGAATGTTCCATATGCAATTGAAAAGAATGTGTATTCTGCAGTTACTGGGTTTAGTATTCTATAAATGCTAAGTCAAGTTGGTTGATAATGTTCTTCAAATATTTTGATTTTTTTGGTCTGTTTGATCTGTCAGTTACTGAGAGGGGTACGTTAAAAGTCTCTATGATTATAGATTAATCTATTTTTCTTTTTATATCTATCAGTTTTTGCTTCATTTATGTTATGAAGTGCATGTACTTTGGATTGTTACTCTCTCCTGATGAAGCAACCCTTTTATCACTATGAAATGTCTTTCTGTAAGGTGCTTTACCTGATACTAATAAAGCTATAACTGCTTTCTCATGACTAGTGTTGCTTGGCATATATTTTTAGTCCTTTTACTTTCACCTATCTGTATCCTTTTATTTATAATGTGTACTTTGTAATAGCATATAACAATGTTCTGTTTACATTCAGTTTGACAAGTCCTAACTTTTACTTGGAACATTCAGTCCGTTTATAATTAATATAATTATTGATATGATTATGTTTAAGTTTACCATTTTGCTATTTGTTTTCCTTTGTTCTACTTTTTGTTTGTTTTTTCTTTTCCGCTTTCTTTTGTATTAATCAAATAATTTTTATTATTCCATATTTTCCTCCTCTATTGGAAATTTAGCTCTACCTTTTTGCATTTATACTAGTGGTTGCCCTAGAAATTATAAAATACATCCACAACTTACTGTAGTCTAGACTGAATTAGCTTTTTAGTACATGTCTCTCATGGTCTGTTCTATTTCCTTTTTTTTTTTCCTCTTTGTTTCATTTTGGGTAATTTCTATTGGCCTGTTTTTTGGCTCACAGATCCTTTCTTCTGCTGGTCCCAATCAATTATTCATCCCATCCAGTATTATATTTCTTCAGTTCTAGAATGTCCATTTGGATCTTCTTAAGAAAGTGTATTTTTCTGGGCTTCCCCGGTGTTGCAGTGGTTAAGAATCCACCTGCCAACGCAGGGAACATGGGTTCAAGCCCTGGTCTGGGAAGATCCCACATGCTGTGGAGCAACTAAGCCCGTGCACCACAACTACTGAGCCTGTGCTCTAGAGCCCGTGAGCCACAACTACTGAACACCACGTGCTGCAACTACTGAAGCCCACGTGCCTAGAGCCCATGCTCTGCAACAAGAAAAGCCACCACAGTGAGAAGCCTGCGCACTGCAACAAAGAGTAGCCCCTTCTCACCACAACTAGAGGAAGCCCACATGCAGCAATGAAGAACCAACGCAGCCAAAAGAAAAAAATTAAAAAAAAAGAAAGTGTATTTTTCTGTTGAAAATTTGCATCTTCTTATCCACTCTGTCCAACTTATGCTCTGATTTCTTTAACATAATTGTGATAGTTATTTGAAAGTTCTTTCCTGCTTATTCCAGCATCTGGGTCATATGAGGATCTGTATGTATTGATTTTTCTTTCTCCTGACTATGGATCACATTTCTCTGCTTCTTTGCATCTCATAATTTTTTTTAAAATAAATTTGTTCATTTTATTTATTTATTTTTGGCTGCGTTGGGTCTTCGTTGCTGCGTGCAGGCTTTCTCTAGTTGCAGAAAGTGGTGGCTACTCTTTACATTACATTTGGGACTCTAGACACGGACTCTAGGCATGTGGGCTTCAGTAGTTGTGGCATTTGGGCTCAGTAGTTATGGCTCGCGGGCTCTAGAGCACAGGCTCAGTAGTTGGGGCACACGGGTTTAGTTGCTCTGTGGCATGTCGGAGATGCAAGAGGGAAGAGATATGGGAACATATGTATATGTATAACTCATTCACTTTGTTATAAAGCAGAAACTAACACACCATTGTAAAGCAATTATACTCTAATAAAGATGTAAAAAAAAAAAAAAAAAAAGCCAAACATAGGGGCTTCCCTGGTGGCTCAGTGCTTAGGAATCCGCCTGCCAATGCAGGGGACACGGGTTCAAACCCTGGTCTGGGAAGATCTCACATGCCATGGAGCAACTAAGCCCGTGTGCCACAACTACTGAGCCTGTGCTCTAGAGCCCGTGAGCCACACTTCTGAAGCCCGCGCGCCACAACTTCTGAAGCCCGCGTGCCATAACTACTGAAGCCCGCACGCCACAACTACTGAAGCCCTCACGCCTAGAGCCCATGATCCACAACAAGAGAAGCCACTGCAATGAGAAGCCTGCGCACTACAACAAAGAGTAGCTCCTGCTTGCTGCAACTAGAGAAAGCCTGCGTGCAGCAACAAAGACCCAACGCAACCAAAAATAATAAATAAATTAAATAAATAAATTTATAAAAACAAACAAACATAGAACATAGGTGCAGTTAATTGATGTCCTACACAACTCATTTTAAGCCTTCGTGTATTAAAATAGAATCTTCAAAACTACAAGTAGTTCCTTCTATAGCTTCTGTTTTTTAAAAAGTCACCTCCTACTGTATCTTTGTTGTAAATTCACAAAATACAAAAAAAAGAAAAAATCTATTAGTTCATCTGACAGAGAGGTTTTGTATGTCTACTCTGTGCAAGGTCCTGAGTTGGTGCTAAGAATGCAGTGGTGGAAAGGCACATATAGTCCCTGCTCTCAGCACAATTTACAGACTAGGGTAAAATGTGCATATGTAAATAGGCAATTTCACCACAATGTGACAGCACAAAGGACTTAGTACAGGTTGAATAGGATCGTTTAGGAGGAGCAACTATCTCAGGACAGCAGTGAGAAAGCTTGTGTACTAAGTTAACATGCAAATTTCAGTTGCCAGTTGAGTAGTTCTATATGGCAGACACCCATGGCTTTCTCATTCACCCCATCTGGGCCTCCAGTGTGGTCTAATTATCCTGAAGAGCCAAGATGTGTTAGAGCTGAGCTTGGTTACTCTAATGGCACACAATGTTTTTACAAATCTCCCAATTTCCTGAATAATTATCATTATCATGTATATGTGTTTAGCCAAAAGCTTAATCGGAAAATTCCAGAATGAAACAATGCTACGTGAGAAAAAACCTTCCAGTCATTTTCTTTGAAAAACAACCGTGTTTTTAAAATCAAAGTACCACTAATATGTGCATAAGTTTAAAACATCAAATCATGCAGAAGGGCTTATGATGCATAACAGTTATTCCTAGCCTACCTCTCCCCAGCCATGGACCTATGGAGGCCTCCACTTCTAACTCTTTTTAGCTGTTTCTCCTGGTGGTTATCTTTGTCTCTAAATAATATGCTTACATCATCAATCTTGATTCATCCGTTGTAGCCATTATCTATTAATTTCCAGCTATGATAAATGAAGATTTATCTCACAGGGCAAGTACTTAGAGATATTTTAAAGTTCTATTCCTGAGTTGCTTTTATTTCCTCCATGCAGGATGGAGGTCCAGCATGGGACCTCCAGGGAGGTCCCTGTTATGACTTTTACAGGCCTACCATTGTAAGGTAGGCCTGCTATGTCCTGGTGGTGCCTAGTTTGACCATGTATAGCCCTTGCTGTACTGTCAGTTCCATGGTATGAAGATGCCCCTTGCCTCTTGGCTATGATTTTGTTTGCTTATCTTAGAGTGAGTCTTTCATGTTGGAGGCTTTCATCAGAGTATGGTGACCATTGGAGCATATGTAAGAACGAGATCATAAATCATCTCTGTGATGGGGCCTTTGTGTTTATAGTGGACTCGCTGGCTGAAGGACTTCCCTTATGGTGATCGTGTGGGAAGCCACTCATTTATTTATTTAAAACATTTTTATTTTTTTGTACAATTTTTAAAGCTTACTTTCCATTTACAGTTATTATAAAATACTGGCTATATTCCCCACGTGGTACAGTGTATCCTCGAGCCTACCTTACACCCAATAGTTTCTGCCTCCCATTCCGCATTCCTGTACTGCCCCTCCCCACCCCCACTGGCAACCACTAGTTTGTCCTCTATATCTTTTTTTTTTTTTTTTTTTGTGGTACGCGGGCCTCTCACTGTTGTGGCCTCTCCCGTTGCGGAGCACAGCCTCCGGACGCGCAGGCTCAGCGGCCATGGCTCACGGGCCCAGCCGCTCCGCAGCATGTGGGATCTTCCCAGACCGGGGCACGAACCCGTGTCCCCTGCATCGGCAGGCAGACTCTCAACCACTGCGCCACCAGGGAAGCCCTTGTTTTTGGTTTTATTTGTTAGTTTGTTGTATTTTTTAGAGTCCACATGTAAGTGATATCATACATTATTTGTCTCAGAAGCCACCGTTTAGATGTTTAATGGGTACACCTCTAAATGACAGGTTATGGAAGTTTTGAGGCATTCAATTCCTTTTTAGAGAACTCCTGTAGTTTTTCTGGGGGATGCATGTCAGGCCATCACAAGGCAGCTAGGTGAGAGTGGTGGGGAGAGGAGTGGCATTCAGCCCCATGTCTTGCTCCTACCCTTTGCTGTACTGCGCACAACACACAAGCCACTTGGGCGTCTGAGGGATGATTTGCTCCCACTGGGCTGCTGTTCTTCCTACTGTCCACCACATGCGTTCGGTCCTTGGCCTCCTGTACTTGGCTTCACCAGTGACCTCTACTCTCTATTTTTGTGTATCTGTGGTGAAATATACATAAAATTTACCATTTCCACCATTTTTTCCCTTTTATTGGTGTGTTTGCTTTTTGATTTACTTTTTAAAAAAAATTGAAGTATAGGGCTTCCCTGGTGGCACAGTGGTTGAGAGTCCGCCTGCTGATGCAGGGGACGCAGGTTCGTGCCCCAGTCCGGGAGGATCCCGCATGACGCGGAGCGGCTGGGCGCGTGAGCCATGGCCACTGAGCCTGCGCTCCGTGATGGGAGAGGCTACAACGGTGAGAGGCCCGCGTACAGCAAAAAAAAAAAAAAAAAAAAAAAAAAATTGAAGTATAATCTATACTCATGTTTCCCTTCATAATCGAGTGAATCTCTTGCCTTTTACTAAGGATTCACGTGGGGAGGGAAAAGCACGACTGTTGCTTCAATTTTTTGAAGCCTTGTGGAAATAAAAAAAAAAATTGAAGTGTAGTTGACTTACAGTGTTTTAGGTGTACAACAAAGTGATTCAGTTTTATATATCTATATCTATCTAGATATCGCTATCTACCTACCTATCTCTCTATATTTATCCCGCACTGTGCGGCATGCGGGATCTTAGTTCCCCCACCACGGATCAAACCTGTGCCCCCGAAATGGGAGTACGGAGTCTTAACCACTGGACCGCCAGGGAAGTCTATATATATATATATGCTTTTTCAGATTCTTTTCCATTATGGGTTATTACAATATATTGAATATAGTTCCCTGAGCTGTACAGTAGGTCTTTGTTGTTTACCTATTTTATGTATAGTAGTGTGTATATGTTAATCCCAAATTCCTAATTTATTCCTCCCCCTACCTTTCTCCTTTGGTAACCATAAGTTTGTTTTCTGTCTGTGAGTCTATTTCTATTTTGTAATAAGTTTATTTGTATCATTTTTTTAGAGTTTACATATGTGATGTCATATTTGTCTTTCTCTGTCTGACTTACTTCCATTTTCACCATTTTTAAGTACAATTCAGTGGCATTAACTACACTCACATTGTTTGTAACCATCACTATTATCTACCTGCAGAACTTTTTCAGTTCTTTAAACTGAAACTCTGTACCTATTAAACAATACCTTCTCATTGCCCTCTCCCCACAGCCCCTGGCAGCTACCATTCTACTTTCTATCTCTATGAATTTGACTACTCTAGATACCTCACATGAGTGGAATCATACAATATCTGTTCTTCGTGTTCACCCTTTACTTTACATCCTTAATAAATCTGTTGAAATGTCTTATCTCTTGGTTGTTTCCCATCTCTTGCTGCACCTTTTACCTCCTTTACTATTATCTTAGTGGGGTATTGGGAAGGCATGGAGATAAAAATGTGGGTTAAACAGCCATCTTTAACCAGTAGTTCACTCATTTTGAAAAGGGAGTGTTCTAACAAAAGGACAAATACTGTATGATTCCATTTACATGAGGTACCTAGAATAGTCAAATTTATAGAGACAGAAAGTTGAATGGTGGTTACCAGGGGTGGGGGCAGGCAAGGAGTAGTGGGGAGTTTTGTTTCATGGGTATGGAATTTCAGTTTGGGATGATGAAAAAGTGCTGGAGGTGGATGATGGTGATGGTTGTACAGCAATGTGAATATACTTTAGGCTTCCCTGGTGGCACAGTGGTTAAGAATTCGCCTACCAATGCAGGGGACATGGGTTCGAGCCCTGGTCTGGGAAGATCCCACATGCCACAGAGCAACTAAACCCGTGCGCCACAACTACCCAAGCCCGTGCACCTAGAGCCCGAGCTCTGCAACAAGAGAAGCCACCGCAATGAGAAGCCTGTGCACTGCAATGAAGAGTAGCCCTTGCTCACTGCAACTAGAGAAAGCCTGCATACAGCAACGAAGACCCAACGCAGCCAAAAATAAATAAATAAAAAACAAAGAAACTCAATGTGAATATACTTAATGCCACTTAAAAATGGTGAAAATGGTACATTTTCAGTTATGTCTATTTTACCAAAAGAAAAACTAGAAAGGGTTTATCTTCACTGTATATGATTTTGTTACAATTAAGTGTCTAAGTAAAAGTAGCTCCTTTATTTATTTATTTTTAAAATCTTTATTAAAATTATAGAAGAACATAGATTTAAGAAGCAAATAATTCTACAAAGTTTCTACCAAGAATTCTACAAAACGAAAAACCTAAATGGACATCATACTCAGAGGCACTCCTTTTAGCCTTCTTCTCTTTTCTTTCTTTCTTTTTTTTATTTCCCCACAATTACCCTATGATTTTAAGTGACATGTTGTTCGTGAATTTTCAGTTTTAGTGTTGTCCATTGTCTCTCCACTATGGAGAATGAGGATTCAGCTTTCTTTCTTACCCTGTCTTGATTGGACACTGGTATTCAGCCTGCTTCCCATCTTTTCTAAGGGGCCTCCCCAAGGAGTTTTTAAGGGCTCTCAGGCGGCATGCCAGGGCAAGCTTCCCAGCATTTCACCTGTCGTGATGCTCCACGCCGAAGCAGCCCCTTTAAAATGCTATGGAGGGCTTCCCTGGTGGCACAGTGTTTAAGAATCTGCCTGCCAATGCAGGGGACACGGGTTCAAGCCCTGGTCTGGGAAGATCCCACATGCCGCAGAGCAAGTCAGCCTGTGCACCACAGCTACTGAGCCTGCACTCTAGAGTCCACAAACCACAACTACTGAGCCCAGGTGCCACAACTACTGAAGCACGCATGCCTAGAGCCTGTGCTCCACAACAAGAGAAGCCACCACAATGAGAAGCCTGCACACCACAACCAAGAGTAGCGCCTGCTCGCCGCAACTAGAGAAAACCCACGCGCAGCAACGAAGACACAACATGGCCACACACACACACAAAAATGCTATGGAAGGTGAGGTTTTAATTTTGGAAATGACAGTATCTTGTATTGAACTGCCTTATCTGTTGATAATAATTATTAACCCTGGATCAAAAAATTCTTTTAAGTGCTATTACTTGAAGGCACCGGTGAGCAACCTAAATCAGGCAGGAATTGAAGAGAACATGAGTCTTGTAAGAAGGGAAGGAAACTGGTTACTTCCAGTTTATCAGACTTTTCCTCCAAGGGCACTTCCATTTTTCAGCAACACATGGTAGAATAGAGCTAAAATAGAAAGTGGTGGGGAACTATACTCAATATCTTGTAATAACCTATAATGGAAAAGAATCTAAAAAAAGAATAACTGAATCACTTTGTTGTACACCTGAAACGAACACAACATTGTAAATCAACTATATTTCAATAATTTTTTTTTTAAGTGGTGGTCTTACTAGCTGAAGAGACTGAGGTTAGATTTTAGGGCTGCCAAAATAGCTGGAAATTGATAGAGGACATCCCAGAAAGGAGAGAGTCATAGAGAGAGACTACAAAATCTGCATGTAAATTCCCCTCAAATCCCTGGCTGACTTCTAACAGGAACATGTGCAGGGCAAGACCTCAGCGAACCCAGCTGAAAGTTTTAGCTAGAATTTCAGGCAGAAATTTCTGTACTAGTTTGAAGTTCAAGTCTTGACAAATAAGAGGGGCTCACTGAACTCCTAAAGCTTTTTACTGAAATCCAAAAGGGCCATGTCTTACAAGTAAGCCCAGGATTAAGGATTATCAAAAACATCCACGGGATCGACTTAATAGCAGAATGCAACTGCAGAACACAGGAGAGTCAACTTGAAGACAGGTTCGTAGAAATTATTCAAATATAGGGAGAAAACTATTGAAAAAGATGAACAGTCTCGGTGACTTGTGGAACAATATCAAGTCGTCTAATACATGTGTAGTTGGAATTCCAAAAATAGAGGAAAAAAATATATCAAAGACCAGTGGTCCAGAACTCCCCACATTTGGTGAGATACATGAACCCACAGGTCCAAATTCAAAAGAGAATCTATAGCAGCGCTTCCCAGTCGCTCTTGCACATTTTTTTTTCCCGAAGTGTATGTGCAGATGTAAAGCAGACTTAGACAAGATGGGACACGAAGTTAAAATCTAATGACTTCTAGGCCTACTGTGAGCCCAATGCAGAGGAATGCAGAGGGTCAATCCCTCTACAATGGAACTTCAGTACCAGAGCACAATAGACCAGGAAACGATTACATTGGCTTATTCCTGCATCTGCAAGCTTTGGAAGTGTCTCCCTCCAAGGTATCTGGGCCAGGGATAGGGTGAGACAAGGTAGGCACCTAGTGTGCAAAATTTAAGGAGGTAATCATTGTCAGTGTACACTTCCAGTAAGAGAGAGGACTACTCCAGCACACTGCCACACCACTGCAGCATTAGGAATCATGATCTAATGAACAGATTTTGCATGCTGTGGGATGATCACAAATAGCGCATTAATGTACTGTTAACAGAGCATTTTTACCTGTTGATCTTCATACGACTTGATGTGTAGTAGAGCAGAGGATCCGTGTTATCGTGCTCCTCTCTTAACACTGGGGAAACCAAGGGCCAGAGAAGGTGATGGTTTTGACCTCAGGTGGACAATGGTTGAGCCAACACTTGTACTCAAGTCTTTTCAGCTCAAACCTCAGCACCCAGCTAGAAGAGAAAGCAGTCTACTCAATAACTGATTCAGCTCTACTGCTTTGTGTGCAAAATTCCTGTTTTGCTCTACTGCATATCTTGACTGATTTTGCATTCTGATAGTTGACCGGAGTTATTGAAGATATAAATAAGTTATGATAAGTGATAGGCATAACTATTGGCAAATAAAAATGATGGAGTAACTAATCAATGTGTTATTGCAAAACACTTTCATAAAAATTGCCTTTTTCTGGAGATTCAAAGCATCATAAAAAGAAACAAATTACAATGGAACAACTTTTAGAGTTTACATATATATATATATATATATATATATATATATATGCCACACTGTCGCAGCTTGTGGGATCTTAGTTTCCCGACCAGGGATTGAACCTGGGGCACCGGCAGTTAAAGTGCCGAGTCCTAACCACTGGACCGCCAGGGAATTCCCCAGAGTTTATATTTATAGAAAGTAATTTTAGGACAAAAGTAAAAAACTTGAGCAAAATTATGAAAAGAACAGTAAATTATATAACAATAAATTGTATGTTACTATATTATAGTAATTATGTAAATCATGTAGCAGTAATTCTTAAATTTGGATGTTATTGGCTGCCTTACCGACAGTATTATATTATTGGAGGTGATATTTACGTAATTTATCTCTAAAAAATATTAAAGGTTAGAGGTACTTACTGGGGTAACATTTTAAAAAATTGCTCATGTTTCCAGATATACCTCGCTTCTAAGATCTGGGCACCATATTGGTGTTATTTACTTAGTTGGAATTCCAAGGTGTCTTGGACATGAGTGTACACTAGTGTCGGTAAGATGCACCCCCCTACAATATCTTTTGGCTTTGGAGAGTTCTGGGTAAGGGAAATGTGCCTTAAGGCCCTGTGCTGACCAGAGGCAGTGGTGGCAGTGTGGGTGGCTGTAGCCATGGTGGTGGGGTGGTAGCGGTGGCAGTAGTGTGTTAAATGAATGAGAGGGAGACACAGAAACCTCCAGAGGTCTTAAGTCCGTCATAGGGGATTTTGTTGGTCAAATATCAAGAGGTTCAAAGAAATTAGACAAATTAGAAAGAAAAGACATTCCAGAGGTAGAGGGTAGAAAGAATGAGGAAATGGCCAGTTTGGGGTCTGCCCTGAATTTTTTTTTTAATATTTATTTATTTCTATTTATTTATTTTGGCTGTCCCAGTTGCAGCAAGAGGACTTTTAGTTGTGGCATGCTAACTCCCAGCGGTGGCACACATGTGGGATCTAGTTCTCTGACCAGGGACTGAACCTGGGCCCCCCCCATTGAGATCATGGAGTCTTATCCACCGGACCACCAGGGAAGTCCCTGCTCTGTATTGTTGAAAGGCTGAGCACTAAGCCTGGGGCTTGTTGCCAAGCTGAGTGGCTGCAGGCAAGGGAGGCTGGGAGGCATTGCCACAGACTGCTCCTGATTCTCCCAGGGACAATAGGAGCCAGCTTGCAGATTCCCTTCGCAGGTGAACACCTGTGGGGACCAGTTCACCCTGAGACTGTTCTGAGAAGTGTTTGTGGTTTTTACCCAGGCTGCCTCTTGCATTATGGAGCAGGGGCAAATTACAAATGAAGACCACGTACCATATGTCTAAATGTTTAAAAATTGTAATTCAAGTACTTCCCTGGTGGTCCAGCAGTTGAGGCTCCACACTTCCACTTCAGGAGGCATGGGTTCGATCCCTGGTTGGGCAAGTTCCACATACTGTGCAGTATGGCCAAAAAAAAAAAAAATTATAATTCAAGCAATAAACAGTTACATAAGATATGTTATTTCCTTTTTCTCTGGATAAACTGTACCTTCAAACCGACCAGGAAGGCCAGGTCAAATGCAGACTTCTCAGACTCCTTGGAGTTCCATGTCAGAACATGGTGAATGGGGAGACCCAGCCCCAACTGTGGCCTGGTACCCCTTCTCTTCTCACTCTCAGCTCTTTCCAGCAGTATAAAGGCCCCATCTGTGTGGTTAAATCTGTCTACATTCCTCCAAACAGCCACCTGAGGTCACACTCAAGCCTAGGGAAATGCACACCCTAAGTGGCAATGTGCCAGGCCTCAGGATGGTGGACATGGGAAGAGAGGCCCATGGAGGCCCACCTAGAAATGGGCTCGAGGCTGTTTGGGCTTGGAATTCTGGAGTCCTGGGCCAGTGGGACCTATGGAAATTTTCATAGGTCTGTTAATTAGGTAATAGCATTGTACTGATGCTAATTCCCAATTTGAGAATTATACTGTAATTATGTACATAGACATTTTAGTTTTAGGAAGTACACAATAAAGTATTTAAGGGATATGATGGCTGCGACTTACACTCAAATAATAATAATGATAATAAAAATACATATATATGTAGAGAGAGAAAAAAATAAAGCAAATGTGGCAAAATGTTAACAATTGGTCAATCTTCTGTGAAGTCTTTCTAGGAGTTCTTTATATTCTTTTTGCAATTTTTATATATGTTTGAAATTATTTCATAATAAAAAGCGAAACAATAAAATGTGGGGACAGGGCATTCCCTCTCCCCTTTTCACCCCTGCACCCCTCTCCCTCCCTTCACCATTATGCTCACTGTAATTCAGTGAATTACAACAAATAACAAATGAAAAGGAAATGAGCATAGTTATGGAAAACAAAAGTCATTTTTGGCAGCTGGTATAATTACCTATGCAAGGCCCACTAGTGGTCTCTTAGGCTTATTCAGACTCACAAGATGAGTAGGTCACGCTCAGCCTCTTTAGAAGGAGATAGGGCAGGGGAGCTTCAGACTTTCCCTGCAGCTACAGCCAGTGTCCTTGCTATAGTTCACTCGGTAGGTGCAAAGATGCTAGATACACATTGCGCCTTAATGAGAGCTGCTTTGATTTAAAAGTCCCATGCCTCACAAGAGACACTCTCACAATTCCATAGGCATAGTTTCCAGGGTTTCTGCAAGGAATGTGCCTAGTTATGAGTTCTACACTCATGAAGCCCAAAACAATGTTTTCCCCATCAGGTAGTTACAGGTCTGTCAGTCCAGATGCAAGTTACCAATGATCTTTTTTTTTTTTTTTTTTTGGTACGCGGGCCTCTCACTGTTGTGGCCTCTCCCGTTGTGGAGCACAGACTCCGGAGGCGCAGGCTCAGCAGCCATGGCTCACGGGCCCAGCCGCTCCGCGGCATGTGGGATCTTCCCGGACCGGGGCACGAACCCGTGTCCCCTGCATCGGCAGGCGGACTCTCAACCACTGCGCCACCAGGGAAGCCCACCAATGATGATTTTTAAAAAATTAAAAATAAATTTTTGGCTGCACCACACAGCATGTGGGATCTTAGTTTCCCAAACAGGGATTGAACCCATACCCCCTGTGTTGGTAGTGCAGAGTCTTAACCACTGGACCATCAAGGATGTCCCACCAGTGATCATTTTTACCATAATGTAGCCTAGCAACATTCAGGGAAATAAACCTAAGGTTAGATTGTCATGCAGAAATGTTTTGTTAAATCTTTGCCTATAGTCCATCCCCATGTCTTTGGCCATCTGTTTTTTTTGGCTGCATTGGGTCTTCGTTGCTGCACGTGGGCTTTCTCTAGCTGCAGAGAGCAGGGGCTACTCTTCATTGCAGTGTGCAGGCTTCTCCTTGCAGTGGCTTCTCTTGTTGTGGAGCATGGGCTCTAGGCGAGCGGGCTTCAGTAGTTGCAGTGGCATGCAGGCTCACTAGTTGTGGTGCACAGGCTTAGTTGCTCTGTGGCATGTGAGATCTTCCCAGACCAGGGCTCGAACCCGTGTCCCCTGCATTGGCAGGTGGATTCTTAACCACTGTGCCACCAGGGAAGTCCCAAGGCCATCTGTCTTTACAGTGCCCACAATACCTTCTTTATTCTGGGATTTCTAGGCATTTTACATCTAACAATATTACATGATAGTTTTTAGGAAATGGAACCTACTACATTGAAATTTATTTAACTTTTTTAGAAGAGGAATCTGTTCCCCCTATATACCATTTGTAAATCAAAGTTTTTATCCAGTCTGAAAGTACAGCTTAGGCCTTTAAAACAACCTATTATTGCTTTAACAATCCCTTGTCACTTTAGAAAATGTTTGCATTCCCATCAAGTTTTCACTAGATGGCAGCAGAGGACACTGGTCAGGCTCCCGTGTAGCCTTAAATGACTTCAAGAATTCTCAGTCCACAGCTTTTACCAGACCCATGGATGATGTTCAGGTTGACCTGGGATTATCCCTTACCACTTTCTTTAACCTTTTATTGATGACCCCAAATGCTATTACACTGTTGTTTCACGTAGCCCTGCTCGGACCTGATGGCCACCACACAGCCAGCTGTCTGCTTTTGCCCTCTACTGTCTTGGGTACTCTCAAACATTGCTCTGTAGATTAAAGTTTGCATGGAGTCAGTCTACTTGGCAGTTCCACCTGCTTTATCAGGTGGCAGCCCCATCACAAGCATGGTGTCTTCTGGTTCATTCTCTTGTCTTTGCCACCCCTATCCAACACCCACCCAGCCAATGTCTATTAATCAGTTCCTGTGGCCCAGCTTCAGTGAGTCCCTTTAAGGACAGTGAGCAATTTCTTCTCTCAGTGTGAATTTGGTTTTACTCTAGCCCACACCTGCCCCCACAAGGGGATGATTTATCCCCTGTTATATACAGCAGAGTTTTCAACATCAGAGAATGGGTAGATGGCTTCTCTCACACAGGCATTTAGCACCTTGTCAGAATTTCCTTCTTCCTTCCTTTATCTCACAGCCCACTGGTCAAACTGAATTGATGGTCTGAAAGTCTAGCCTACTGCTCCGCCACTCTGCAATGCCCATGGGGGGGTCTTCTTAGATTTGACTAAATATTCAGACTCACAAGACTATCGCAGGCCACACATGACATTGGCCTAGTCAGGGACATAGGACAGGAACCACACGTGCCAGCAAACACGGTCAGATATTCCTAGCGGTGGGAATCTTTGCAGCAGTTCACTCAGCAAGATGGCTCTGGGTCCCCACCAGGGTCCTTCAGATTAAAAAAGGAACCCAAGGCTAGGTGATTCCCAGTCCAGATAAAAGTTACAAACTAGGGGTCATTGTAATTATAAACAATGTTGCCTAGTTGACACATGCTATCTTCATCTGTTTCCAGGAAAACATTGTTAGAAAATTAACCACAAGTCAGATTCTCATACAAAGGAGAAAAAGTTTTAACACTTTACTACAACCTAGAAATGGAAAGAATCAAACGAAAAACTATAAAAATGAACGAAGGAGTTCAATAAGGTGGCCAGATATTTAAAAAAGAAAAAAGCCTTTTTATGTACCAACAATAGAGAATGTAATGGGATAAATATTTCCTTTATAATAGCAACAGAAACCATAATTGTGCGATTACATCATATACGTATCAAAAAAATGTTCAAGCCCTACATAAGAACACTTCATTGAAAATTCTTCAATAAATGAACCATGTTAATTGAATGGAAAGACTCACTATTGTAGTTGCTTTACAAATAAACTAAATATATGGCATATTCCCAATAAAAATCACAATAGGAATTTTCTAAGGAATTTGAAAAGTTGATCCTAAAATTCACCTGGAAGCATACATGTGCAAGAAATTTTTGAAAGAAAAGAGGTGGCCGGGCTTCCCTGGTGGCACAGTGGTTGAGAGTCCGCCTGCCGATGCAGGGGACACGGGTTCGTTCCCCGGTCTGGGAAGATCTCACATGCCACGGAGCGAGCCATGGCCGCTGAGCCTGTGTGCCTGGAGCCTGTGCTCCGCAGTGGGAGAGGCCACAGCAGTGAGAGGCTCACGTACCGCAAAAAAAAAAAAGAAAGAAAAGAGGTGGCCATATTTTGTAGATTTCAAACCTACTAGAAAGTTATAGTGATCAAAAGAGTATAGCTTTGGCCCAGAAATAGGCATATGTATCAGTGGAATTGAATAATTATGTTCATAAACAGACACTTTAGTTTTCTTTTATGTTGATATAACTTACATACATGAAATATATATATTTTTACATGTAAAGAAGAGTGAATTTTTACATCTATCTATCTGTCTATCTATCTATCTCAGCTTAGCCACCACTCAGATCAAGATGTAGAGCATTTCTGGTACCCCAATAGGTTTGCTTGTACTCTCTCCCAGTCATTATCACTCCCTCCACCAAAAGTAACTGTGGGTTAGTTTTGCCTGTTTCTGAACTTCATATAGATAGAATCATACAGATGTAATCTTTTGTACCTTGCTTATTGTGGTCAACTTTATATTTGTGATATTCATTCGTGTGCTCGCATGTAGCAGTGATTTGTTCTTTTTCACTGTTGTAGTATTCCATTCCACACAATAGCATTCCATGATATGAATATAACACAATATAGTTAGTTACCCATTCTATTGTTGATGGACATTTGGGTTGTTTCCAGGTTTTGGTCATTATGAATAAAACTGCTATGAACATTCTTGTACATGTCTTCTGGTGGACATAAGCGTTGATTTGTCAGGTATACCCTGAAATGGAACTGCTGGGTCACAGGGTGGAATATGTATATTTAGCTTTTGTAGATACTGCCAGTTTTCCAAAGTGGTTGCTCCATGGTAGGGGTTGGGATGTTGGTTTGCAGTGATGTCTCAAGTGGGGCTTTAATTTGCATTTTCTTTGATGACTAATGATGCTGAATGCTTTTTTCATCTGCTTATTGGCCATTCGGATATCCTCTTTTGTGAAGGTCAGTGCAAGTCTTCTGCCCCTCTGCTCCCCTAAAGTTGATTCAGATGTTTTCTTAGAAATTTATAGGAGTCCTCTGTCAGATACATGTTTTGCAAATCTCTTTTCCTGGGTGGTCACTTACCTTTCCATTTTCTTCATGGCATATTTTGATGATTAGAAATTTTAGTAATTAAACTAATATGTAAATTAAACTTACTTAATTCATACATTAAGTTGGATTAATTTATTAATTATTTATGGTTACTGCTACTTGTGTCCCATTTAAGAAATTTTTGCCTACTCTTACCCATTAACATAGTTTCTTATGTTTTCTTTAATAGTATTATTGTCGTCTTTCACATTTAGGTCTATAATACTTCTCAAATTAATTTTTGTGTATGGTATGAGGTAGGGGTCAAGGTTCATGTTTTCTTATATGAATATCCAGTCAATCCAGTCTCACCTATTGAAAAGACCATCCATTCCTTACTGAATTGTACTGGAGGTTACAGCTAGTGCAATAGGTAAGAATAAGAAATAAAAGTCATCTAGATTAAAAAGGAAGAAGAAATTCACCTTTATTTACTGATGACTGATAACATGATTGTATCTACAGAAAATCCTATACAATTTATAAAAAGCTACTCAAACTCAAGCGAGTTCACCAAGTTTTCAGGATATAAGATCTATATACAAAAAAACAGTTGTATTTCTATATACTAGCAATAAGCTATTAAAAATTTAGAAACAATACTATTTACAATAACATAAAAAATATGAAATACTTCAGCATAAATCTGACAAAAGATGTGCAAGGCCTGTACACTGAAAACTACAAAACAATTCTGAAAGAAATTATAGAATACCTACATAACTGGAGATATATAACATAGTCATAGATCAGAAGACGTTATTTTTAAGGTGTCAGTGTGCCATAGATTGATCTACAGATTTACTGAAATACTAATCAAAATCCCAGCAGGCTCTTTTTCTGTTGTTGAAATTGATAAACTGATTCTAACATTCATTTGGAAATGCAAAGGATATAGGATAGCCAAGACAACTTTGAGACCAAAGAACAAAGTTGGAAGATTTAAATCACCTGATCTTGGGACTTCCCTGGTGGCACAGTGGATAAGACTCAGAGCTCCCAATGCAGGGGGCCCGGGTTCGATCCTTGGTCAGGGAACTAGAACCCACATGCATGCCACAACTAAGAGTTCACATGCCACAACTAAGCAGCCTGCGAGCCACAACTAAGGAGCCCGTGAGCAGCAACTAAGGAGCTGGCGAGCTGCAACTAAGGGAGACCACGGGCTACAACAAAGACTCGGTGCAACCAAACAAAAAAAATAAATAAATGACCTGATCTCAAGATTTATTATAAAGTTTTGGTAATCAAGACCATGTAGTATCAATGTGAAGGCAGAAAAATAATTCAATGAACAGAATAGATTCCATAAATAAACCCACATTTATACAATCAATTGATTCTCAACAAAGTGGCAAAGACAATTCAGTGGAGAAAGGATAATCTTTTCAACAAATGGTTGAAACAATTGGATTTCTATATGCAAAAAAATTAACTTCAATCCATATCTTGCACTGTATATAAAAATTAATATATCATAGATTATGGTCATAAATTTATAATTTAGGACTATAAAACTTCTAGAGAAAAAAATAGACAAAGTCTTTGGAGCCCTGGGTTAGGCAGTCTTCTTAGATATGACACCAAAAAAAAAAATCTATAAATAAAAATTGATTAAGTTAAACTTTATCAAAATTTAAAATGTCTGCTTCTGAAACATGCTTTTAAGAGAATGAAAGGACAAGCCAGAAGATTGGGAGAAAATATTCACAAATCACATTATCTGAAAAGGTATATCCAGATTATGTAAAGAACTTTCAAAATTGAATAGTAAGAGAATGAAGAACCTAATTTTAAAAAATGGGTGAAAGATCTGAATTGCCACTTCATTAAAAAAAGATATATTGATGGCAAATAAGCTCTTGAAAGGATGCTCAACATCACTAGTCATTAGATAAATGCAAATTAAACCTACAATGAGATATCACTATGCACGTTTTAGAATGTCTAACAAGCGTTGGTGAGAATATGGAAGATCTAGAACTCTCATCCATTGCTGGTGGGAGTATAAAATGGAACAACCACTTTGAAAAATAATTTGGCAGTTTCTTAAAAAGTCAAATGTAAACCTACCATATGATAGCCATTTCACGTCTAGGTTTTAATCCAAATAAAAGCACACTTGCATACAAAGACTTGTACATCAACGTCGACAGCTTTGTTTGTAATAGCCAGAAGCTGGAAACAACATAAAAGTCCAACAATGTGTGAATGGATAAACAATTTGTGGTATATCCATATAATGGACTATTACTCAGTAATACAAAAGACTGAACTGTTGATATACTCAGCAACATGGATTAATCTCAAAATAATTAAGCCTGACTCACCCCAGCCTCCCCCAAAGCACATAGTATGTGATTCCATTTATATTCAATTCTATAAAATGCAAACTAATCTATAGTGATCAAAAGCAGATCTATGGTTTTCTGAGGAGTAAGTATAGTAGGTTGTGACTGGGAGGAGGGATTACAAATGGGCAGAAGGAAACTTTTGGGGGTGATGGGTATGTTCATTCTCTTGGTTGTGATAGTTTCAGAGGCGTATACATATATACGTAAATATCAAATTGTACAATTCAAATATGTGCAGATTTTGAGTATATCACCTCAAAAAAGCCGTTTAAAAAAGTGTGGAGAAACACAGAGGCCACGTGTGACCCAGGTATTGCCACCAAAGTTGGGTTGGTGTCCTTGGGCAAGTCACTGAAGAATCCTCAGCTGTGGTGATAATACTGCCCTCGCGGGACTTAAAAGACAGTGAAAACTTATGTATAGCATATGACACTCGGCTAGGCATTCTGTCGTTCCGCCATTTGAGGTGGAAGTGTGGTAGGCAGCCTGCAATAAACTTCAAGCTCCAGAACATTTTTGGGTATGTGACTTTAAGCAAGTTCTTTACCTTCTCTGTTTCACTGTCAGTTGCAGAGGGTATTAAAGTGACACAATACATGGAACTAGCGTAGTACCAGGTACATAGGAGGAGAGGAGGCGTCAGTAGCGTTAGACTGGTTGCTAACTGGCTGGTTGCCGGAATCCGGCGGAGGGCCGCGGCAGGAATGTTCTGGGTTGGTGGCCGGTAATGCTGGGAGGCTCAAGACGGGTGGAACAGGAGCTGTGGCAAAAGCGACATCCAGAAACCGCGGCGAACACCTGAGCAGCGCAACAAGTAACCCAGCCTCCGACCCAACCATCAAGCCACCGACACCTCCCAACGTGCCCCGCGGCTTCGGGCGCAGGCGCAGTGAAGTGGGCGGGGGGAGGGCGCAGTGAGGTTCGGCCCCGAGGGTAGGTAGGCGTGGCCTGAGTCATCTTCCCGCCTCCCGACCAGGGCAGCCGCAGGAGGCGCAGGTGCTGGCTTCTGAGCGACAGTCTGCCCGCGGGTGAGTGTGGCGGGGCTGTTGTGGGCGCCCGGGGTTGTTCACACCAACTGGTTTGCTGAAGGGAAGGCAGGGTGTTGCCGGTGCTGAGTGGGATGATATTCTCCGGTTCCCTCAGCTCAGTTAGGACCGAGCCCCTGAGTCCCGCCGCGAGTGGGACAACTACGCGGGAGGTGCTCTCCGCGTCCTCTCGCCGGCTTCAGGAGCACTGTTGAAAAAGAAGTTCAGCACTTGGGTGGTTTGCTTCTTCCTGGGTAGGGAGTTTTCGGTTTAAATACAGTTGTTCCTTCCCGACCTAATATAGTATATGAGTGCGTGAGGAAACTGAGGCACAGAGAAGAAAGGTTGCCTCCCAAAGATTTCACACCTGTTAGTGGTAGAGTCAGTCAAGGTAGGAATCTCCACAGCCTGGCTTCAGAGCTTCTGCTCTTCTTGACTATTCAATATTGCCTCCAGGCTAGTTCCTTGTCAAGCTGTAGTTAGACATTTACTTCAATTGCTTAAAAAAAATAAATAAAATGTCTGGATCCTGGATGCTAATTTGCTTCACTCATAGATGAAGCAAAGGTTACTCAGGGCAACCTGATGTGTTCATTCATACCTGAATTAAAAAAGACATGGATTACAGGGAGATCAGCTGGGTGCTTTGTGACCACCTAGAGGGGTGGGATAGGGACGGTGGGAGGGAGACGCAAGAGGGAGGAGATATGGGGATGTAAGTGTATGTATAGCTGATTCACTTTGTTATACAGCAGAAACTAACACACCATTGTAAGGCAGTTATACTCCAATAAAGATGTTAAAAAAAATCAATAGGTTTCCATTTCCAAAGAAAGGGAGAAAAAATCATATTCACAATAATATAAAAAACCATAAACTTCTCAGCAATAAACTTAATGAAAAATGTGAAAGACTCTTACATCTAAATCTATAAATGTTATTGACTGAATAGAAGACCTGAATAAATGGAACATCAAACTTTTAATGACAAAAAAAAAGACATGGATTAGGAAATTGCTATTTTATTTGCCATCAAGCTATGAAAAACTTAGTGGTCCAAAACACTCCTCATTTCATTTTTGTCTTAAAGGAGTCAAATCTGTATGTGAGAATACCTGCAATTTTATGGTAATTTTTATCCATTCCTTAGAGTTACAGCACCTCCCCTAAAAGAGGAGACCCATCTTCACTTCTGGCCGGCCCCGTGGTCCTCTCCAGGGCTGCACTGTAGCTGCTGGCCTGCTGAGTAGACTCATAAGTAGCCATGATCATCAGACATCTCCTGATGCTTGGCAGGCTGCTGAGTTTTGTTTCTCCACTGTAGTACTTGTTGAACACTTTAGGAACAAGAATAAAAACTCTCAATAGATGACAAACCAAAGCATAAACTTCCATTACAAAATAACATACTACTACTTTTCTTCTACATAGGCCAAGCATTGTAGATGGACTTTGGAGGTTCTG
Source organism: Aethalodelphis obliquidens (assembly GCF_003676395.1). Classification (NCBI taxonomy): domain Eukaryota; kingdom Metazoa; phylum Chordata; class Mammalia; order Artiodactyla; family Delphinidae; genus Aethalodelphis; species Aethalodelphis obliquidens. Next base: position 4,532,617 of record NW_020837987.1, on the reverse strand, counting down.
GTTATGTTCAGTTTCAGTGGTATATGTTTTGTATGTTGTCAGGAGTAGATACACAGTTTTATGGATGTGTTTTCTATTTCCTTCCTGCCTAGTGGTTTTATGGACATATAGTTGCTATCACATGTTGTTCCCTGCCCACCCCCAGCCCAGAACCAGATCTTCTTATGATATTTTGCTGTTCTTGTTTTCTGATCATATTTGGGAATCTCGGGTCCAGCTTGTCTTGGATTCTCTGTTCCTCACCTCCCCAGGCTCATGGCTACCTGTGACATCAGGACACCTAGCCCCAGTTGGCAGCTGTCTTTTTCAGCTTCTTTTTAAGAGGAAGGGCCTCAAGCCTCGAGTTTGGCTTGGGACTCTATTCTTGCAGGGGGCATGACTTCTTTCCCCCAGTGGAATTGAGTGCCTGGCTGCCAGTGCTGGGCTCCATCCCTAGGCCCCAATAGCCCTGGGGCTGCCCTTCTGCCACCACTGTGTACCTATATCTGTACCTTGTCTACTGAGATACTTTTCTTATTCTTGAGCCCAAATGTGGCTTATTGATTTTCTCTTTTTATATTTTATCACTCATTTTAAGCTCCCAGAAGACAGGAACTGTCAGTTTTGTTCATCACTTTATCTCTAGCATTCAGAATGGAACCTGACACATAGTAGGTATCCAGTAAATATTCATTGGATAAATAAATGAATGAAATGCTTTGTTTTGAAAAAGCGTGAACTTAGCAGTCATCCAGAAGTGGAATTTGACATGTTCTCCCAGATGTGCATTCTGGAGAGCAAAATAATGGTAGAATTCCAATATTAACCTCTCATTCTCTCTTTTTAAAAACAAACTTCCCACTTTTATCTTTGTTTCATATCTAATAGATTTACTCTATGATTTCATAAAGATATCTGAAAAGTATAATCAGATTCTTTTCACTAACAGTATATTTCTGTAGAATGGAGAATTCTGTTTAAAACTTATAACGCTATCAGGTTTTTATTGTACCAGCTATCAATTTCTGGATAACAAACTACCCCCCCACAAGTGAGTTAAAACAACAATCATTTTGTAATTTTTTTTGCAGTTTTGTGGGCCAGGAATTCAGACAGAACGCAGTGAGGAAGATTCCTTTATATGTACTCTATGATGTCTGAGACCTCGGCTGGGAGCTAGCTGGGCATCTCTCTCTACAGATGTAGTCTCACAGCCTCTTTACACGTGTCTCTAGCATAGTGACCTTAGGATAGTTGGAATTTTTACATGGTGGCTGAGGACTCCAAGAGCCACTGTTTCAAGACACAAGAAATGGAAATGGAAGCTGCTTGTCCTTAAGGGCTGGGCCCGGAAACTGGCATGGCATCACTCCTGCAGTATTCTATTGGTCAAAGCAGTTATAGAACTTGCCCAAATTTAAGGAGAGGTAACAAACATCCCACCTTTAATGGGAGGAATGTCAATTTATGATCATCTTTTTTAAAAAAATTAATTAATTAATTTTTGGCTGTGTTGGTTCTTCATTGCTGTGCGCGGGCTTTCTTTTTAGTTGCGGTGAGTGGGGGGCTACTCTTTGTTGTGGTGCACAGGCCTCTCATTAGGGTGGCTTCTCTTGTTACGGAGCATGGGCTCTAGATGCACGGGCTTCAGTAGTTGTGGCACATGGGCTCAGTAGTTGTGGCTCGAGGGCTCTAGAGTGCAGGCTCAGTAGTTGTGGCGCATGGGCTTAGTTGCTCCATGGTGTGCGGGATCTTCCCAGACCAAGGCTCAAACCCGTGTCCCCTGCATTGGCAGGTGGATTCTTTTTTCTTTTTTTTTTTTTTTTGAGAGGTGGGCATTTTTATTTCTGTTTTACTGATGAAGCCAAGTGAGACTAAAGCATTGAGCAACTTACCCAAAGGCACTCAGCTAAGAAACACTCAGATCCAGTCTGCCAAACACCCATGCCTCTGCTCACCGGCCCCTCCAGGTTTGCAGCTTCCATGTCTTCTTTCAGTACCACTCTTGTCCCGGCAGGTGGATTCTTAACCACTGCTCCACCACGGAAGCCCTATGACCATCTTTAATCTGCCACATTGAATATTAGAAAAGTATTTTAGGAAGAAGGCATCCCAGAGGTAATATCTTCTAATCTGCCATGCTCTGGACATTTCTTTTATAAATAGCATCCCCCCCCCCAAAACAGTTCAATTTATGTTTGAACATTTTCAATGAGGTGAAAGTAAGCCTTTGTTTTGGTGTTAGATCAGCTTCTGATGTTAACTTTGAGATAAAGGGAATACTAAAAAAAAGGACAGTTAATTTAATTACTAAGAGTCCTCATTTTTTAGCTAATCGTTTTGAAGTTTGTAATACAAAACTCCAATTAAAGCAACAGGTATATGGTGATATCCAGGGAAAGTGGGAATCTCTGAGATGCTGAAAATCTGAAACATGCAGGGTGTTAATGTGTTGGATGTGAGTCCTCTAAGTTGCATTTACAGTGGAGAAAACCTGTAAAGAGGCAACAGCTGTAATCTTAAAGAGTGGTGACACAGTCCTGACAGTCGAAGAAGGCAGCCAGTGTGGACCTTGTCACCTCTCTTTAAGATTACAGCTATTGAGGCTGAATGGGCAGGACTTTTGTGCCTGGGTTCGTGAGAGAGGAGGGGAAGGAAGAGCTGGTACCTCCAGGCTCTGAGTCCTGGTGGCTGGAAATGGAGACTCCTTTCAATGAGGCAAATAGGGAAGAGGATGAGCATTTGTTACCGGACTGAGGTGATTATGAAATCCAGGTTATCACAGGTGAAGCTGAGACATGAACACGTAGTTCACCAGATAGAAAATGAGGACTGCCAGGCCTCTAATTGGGGATCAGATGACGTTGGACATTAAATCCCTTGGATATATTCATAGACTAGACCGGGTAGCTCTTGGCTTCTTGTTCTCCCAGGGGTTTAGATATTCTTTTACAGGTAGTGTAAATCTATTGAAGAAGTTTCAGTGAGGGAGTGACATAATAAATTAAGAATTTTAGGAAGATCACTCTGTTGGCATTGTAGAGAGTTAATGAGGAAAGGCTAAGTCCAGTTGTAGGTCTACTTCATTAGTCCAGAAGTATGAACTAAGCCTGGGTCTTTAGTGATGGAAATGAGGGGACAAATTTGAGAGTTATTTACAAGATGGACTCTGAAGAGTTTGGATATAGAGTAGATGAAGGTGGCAGGAACAGGGAGAGAGAAATCTAGGATGAGTTGGGCTTGAAGAATACTAAATAGATGGTGATGTGTAAACTAAGATAAAAAATAGGAGGAAAAGGTTTGGAAAGAAGAATGATGAGTTTGACTCTTTAACTTAATCAGGGTATAATTTATATATAGTGAAATGCATAGATCTTAAGAGTACAGTTCAATCAAAAAAATTTTTTTTTGTCTGTACCACGTAGCTTGTGGGATCTTAGTTCCCTGACCAGGGATTGAACCCAGGCCTGCGGCAGTGAAAGCGCTGAGTCCTAACCTCTGGATCGCCAGTTTTGACAAATGTATATACCCATGTAACTCACAGCCCTATCAAGATACAGAGCATTTCCATCACTCTCAGAGAGTACTCTTGTGCCCCTTTTCAGTCAATCCCACCTCCAGAAACAACCATTACTGGTTTCTATCACCATAGATTAGTTTTGCCTGTGTTAGACTTTCTGTGGAAATAATGTGCTATATACTATTCTGTGTCTGGCTTTTCTTACTCAGCATAACGTTGTTGAGATTAATCTATGCTCTTATGCGTATCAATTCATTCCATTTTACTCCCGAGTTGTTTTCTACTGCTGCCTAAGTTTTTCAAAGTGTTTGTACCATTTTACACTCTACCAGCAAAATTTGAGCATTCCAGGTGTTTCTTATCTTTACCAACACTTGATGTTGTCAGTCTTTTTTTTTTTTTTTTTGAGGTACACGGGCCTCCCACTGCCACGGCCTCTCCCGCCGCGGAGCACAGGCCCCGGACACGCAGGCCCAGCGGCCATGGCCCACGGGCCCAGCCGCTCTGTGGCATGTGGGATCCTCCCGGACCGGGGCACGAACCCGCGTCCCCCGCACCGGCAGGCGGCCTCTCAACCACCGCGCCACCAGGGAAGCCCCTGGGTGGATTTTTTGATCTAGCCAGGAGTCTCAGAAGTATATTACATCTAACGCCCCACATGACTGTAAGTGCTAGGCATGCTGTGGGTTTTAAGACCATTGGACAAGTCTTGTGCCCCAGAAATTTTTCTTTCATTCATTTATTTATATCATTTTTATTACATGCCTGCTATGTTTCGGACACTGCTGTAGGTGTTGGTGATTCAGCAGTGGACAGAGTCCCTACCCTGGTGGAACACATGTTCTAGAAGATATGTTCAAAATAAGGGAGGATGAAGGAGACAGACAATACGTAAAATAATTTTGGAAGCGTTACTCAACCAAACTTGGGTCTGATCACTTGTGTGCAGTAAAGCCAATTTACTGACACTGGGTTGTGGTGATAGAAAGTGCAACGTTTATTGTAAAGGTGCCAATACAAGGAGAATGGGTGGCTCATGCTCTAAAACCTCAAGCCGCCCAAAGGGATTCGGCAAAGCATTTTTAAAGGCCAGGTGAGGGGGGCGGGGTCCCAGGGTATGTGATCAGCTCATGCACAGTTCTCTGATTGGTTAATGGTGAGGTAACAGGGCGGTGTCACAGGGATTAACATGACCAATCCTTAGGTGCCAGTAGGTCTGGGGGCTCATGATCATCAACTAGTTAATTTCTTCCAATTGGTGGTGGTCTTAGCATCTGTAAAACAACTCAGGAAGTGTGCATCAGATTCCATTATCCAGGTACTTCAGAGAGGAGCTACAGCAGAGGATGTGGGGGAGGGGTCTGTCCCGGGAAGGCCCCATAGAGTCTGCTCGGTTACGGAAGCAAAAAATAGGGTGACAGAATAGTAACTGGGTGGGGTGGAATAGGGATAGTGGCTGTGGGTCTCCTTTAGGGATAGGGTGGTCAACTACTTTTGTTAAGTATTGTGAAGTGAAGAGCTCCCTGAATTCAGGGCCAAGAAGACTTGGGCTCTGCTCAGCTCTGCCAGTGTGACTTCAGGTAAGGTGTCCAGTATCTTTGAACTTTAGTACCTCATTTGTAACATGAAGATATTGATAATTGCCCTACAGTGTTGTGAGAATTAAGTGAGATGATGCATATGAAAGGAAATGTTTGGTAACTATAAAGAGGTATAGAAATACAATGTTACTTTATTTCTCAATTGACTGCGTGGATTTCATGCAGAAATGATGATTGTGGACCAACCCTTTGGTGGGACTTTGAAACAGAGACCTGGGCCTTATGAGCTTCTGGACCACTGGTTTTCTCAGGAAAGCACTGGGTGTCTGCTCCTGAGGAGGTGGATGCCTGCCTGGCTGCAGGAAGACAGAGGTCAGGCTAGGGGGACTTCCAAGGTGGGAGCAGAGTAGCCACCAGCTCTTCATTTAGTGTCTGCATCCGGCCCTGGGTCCTTGTGGGATCCATAATGGTTTTAACAAAAATCCTTTTGACCTTGTGGATCTTTTCCTTTTCTCACATCTAAACAAGTATAGCTGTTAAGAGCTCATGAACTCATACTTAATTTAGGCAAATTGAGTAGTAAGAAAAAAAGTATGTACGGATGTTTGCCCTGTTTGGAATTTGTAAACAAAATTAAATTTGTATAAATTCATACAATTTTCTCTTTTGATTCCTAATTATTATTATTATTATTTTTTGTGGTATGCGGGCCTCTCACTGTTGTGGCCTCTCCCGTTGCTGTGCTCCGGACGCGCAGGCTCAGCGGCCATGGCTCACGGGCCCAGCCGCTCCGTGGCATGTGGGATCTTCCCGGACCGGGGCACGAACCCGCGTCCCATGCATCGGCAGGGGGACTCTCAACCACTGTGCCACCAGGGAAGCCCCCTAATTATTTTTGATGTTTGAAAAAAGACAGCAGTGTGACTGCCATTTGTGACCTAGAAAGGCAGGCAAGTGCTGCCATCTAGTTTTATATGTTTGACTATTGTCTTTGCTGACATTTGGAATGAAGTTGCTGGAGAAACTCTGAAACGTTAAACAGAGTTTTACATATAGGACCAAGCTAATTTTTCATTTGCAGCTGTTGGAGTTGATTTAACATTATTTTAACTATGTGACACATTTAATATCTTTAGTATAACCCTTTTACTAAAACTATCCTAGAACACAGGAAGGACTATTTTAGGAGGAAAGGCACTATAAGCAGGCTGAAGGTTAGAGTTGCTTTCGAAGTGTATTGCATTGGCCATGGAGGTGAGCAGTTGACTCTGAAAATTGTTAATTTTTCAGTATTTAAACATTATTTTTAGTTGTGGGCTGAGGGTAGAAAGTGAAGTTTGTGGAGTAGATTAAATTTTGATCAGGGGCAAGCTTTTATATGACATTCCAGGTCTCCATTGTGGCTTGCAAGCTCTGCTGGTGGTTTTCCCACCCCTCTGCCTCAGCTTGTATGACTTTCTTTTCTACACTGTCCTGTTCTTAGTTCCTGGATGATACCAATCTCCTTCTTCAACTAGGTTCATTCCATTTCTTTTGCCAGGAACATTTTTCCCTCTGCTCCTATTTATTTGTTAATTTTTAGAAATTAAAAATACACAGCAAAGAAGGAAACAGTCATCCACATTCCTTCCACTTAGGACTACACCACTGCTAACATCTTTGCATATTTGCTTTAAATCTTTTTTTTTTTTAAAGAAAAATCACCATCAGTTTGTGTGATATTGTGATTTATAAGAAATATATATTTTGTCATTCAGATGGTCAAATATGTGGTCTTTGTGGTTCCTGGCTCACAGCTCCCAAAACCCTTGGAATTTCCCAGGTGGTGAGAGCTTAAAGGTGTTGCTTATGTTATGTTAGTAAACTGACTTTTGGAAGTCACCTAAGGATGGGAACTGGTTGCTAGGAGAACCAACCAGGTGATTAGAGGGTTGGAACATTTAGGCCCACCCCCCTGACCTCCTGGGAGGGGGGAGGGGCTGGAGGTTGAATCAGTAGCTAATGGCCAATGATCTAACCAATCATGCCTACGTAATGAAACCTTCATAAAAACCCAGAAGGATGGGGTTCAGAGAGCTTCCAGGTTGGTGAAAATGTAGAGATTTGGAGAGAGTGATGCTCCTGGAGAGAGTGTGGAAGTTCTGTGCCCTTTCTCCATATCATTTTTTTTTAATTGCTTCTTTTTCTTGTCTTTCTCCATGTCTTATCCTATACATCTCTTCCATCTGGCTCTTCCTGAGTTATATCTTTTTATGATAGACTGGTAATCTAGTAGGTCAAATATTTCTCTAAGTTCTGTGAGCTGCTCTAGCACATTGATCCAACCCAAGGCAGGGGTCATCGGAACCTCCAATGTATAGCTAGTTGGTCAGAAGCCAGGTGATAACCTGGGCTTGTGACTGGCATTTGAAGTAGGGCAGGGAGACAAAGTCTTGTAGGACTGAGCCCTTAACCTGTGGATATGGTGCTGTCTCCAGGTAGAGAGTGTCAGAGTTTAGTTGACTTGTAGGCCACTTTGCTGGTATCCTGAGAATTGTTGCTGTGGAGGAACCTCCCCCCAACCCTGTCACATGTATCACAATGGAAATTGGGACCCAGAACCCTTTTAGTTTGATAACAGTAATATTTGTTCATTCTAAAGAGTTCAACTAATGCAGAAAACTGCATGATCAAATATAAAAAATATATATATAACCCTCCCTAAATCCCACCACCCGGAAGTAACCACCATTAACATTAAATGACCATCCTAGCAGACACAAACATACCTGTCACACATTCTCTGCTTCAGCACACATTTCTGTGTGGTCTTCTGGCTTTGATGCTGCTGTGGGGAAGTCTGAGGCCATCCAGATTCTTCTACCTGGTACCTGAGCAAGTCCTTATGATTGAACTTCAGTAGCTTTGGTACTGAAATTGAGCTTTTTGTATCCAATTTCTTGTTGTGTGGTGTGGACAAATTATTGTTGCTTGCCATTCCAGTAAACAACAAATGTTGAGGCACTGCAGCGGCCCTGATAGTGCATCCTGAGGGGAATTCAGGATGGAGAAAAAACAGGATACTGGCCGTAGATAGTTAAGATGCATATCAAAGGAATAATGTTTTAAAAATAAATTTATTTATATATTTATGGCTGCGTTGGGTCTTCGTTGCCTTGTGTGGGCTTTCTCTAGTTGCAGCGAGCGGGGGCTACTCTTTGTTGTGGTGTGCAGGCTTCTCATTGCGGTGGCTTCTTTTGTTGTGGAGCATGGGCTCTAGGTGCGCAGTCTTCAGTAGTTGTGGCACGCGGGCTCAGTAGCTGTGGCTTGCGGGCTCTAGAGTGCAGGCTCAGTAGTTGTGGCGCACGGGCTTAGTTGCTCTGCGGCATGTGGGATCTTCCCAGACCAGGGCTCGAACCCATGTCTCCTGCATTGGCAGGCAGATTCTTAACCACTGCGCCACCGGGGAAGTCCCCAAAGGAATAATTTTAATGAGCCCAGACTCTTGCATCTTCTCCAACACAGAAAAGCACTAAAATCATTAGCTTAAGATGTCTGTTTTTTGTGCTTAGCAGTAACCTTTTGATGTTCTTTTGATTTTTTTTTTTTTTTTCAGGAAAAACTCTTTTACATCCTGGCTCCTCCCTTACCTCTTTGGAAAAGTTTCTTGGAGCTATCTGAGAGGCTGATTCCTGAGCTATAGTCCTCAGTAATGTTCCTGAATAAAATATAATTCTCAACTTTTAGGTTGTATGTTTTTTTCAGTTGACAGTGATATGCCCTTTCAATATCCAGACTTTTTTTTTCTAATTCAGGGAAATTATCTTGTGTTTCATCTTTGAAAATTTCTGTTCCATTTGTTGGGTTTTTCACTGCATAAACACCAGTCATCCTAATACAGGATCATCTCCACCTGACCTCCGTAGCCATGTTTCCTTCCAATTGCTTTACTTTTTTTTTTTTTTTTTTTTTTTACTTTTGAATCTTTGTTCTTTGCCATTTCTGTAAGCCCATTTTCCCCATATGTCTTTACTTTGATCATCAGCTGTGGTGGAGTCTGTTTCTTGTCATTTCTTTTTCTTTTTTTTAAATTTAATTAATTTATTTATGGCTGTGTTGGCTCTTCGTTTCTGTGCGAGGGCTTTCTCCAGTTGCGGCAAGTGGGGGCCACTCCTCATAGCGGTGCGCGGGCCTCTCACTATCGCGGCCTCTCTTGTTGCGGAGCACAGGCTCCAGATGCTCAGGCTCAGTAATTATGGCTCACGGGGCTAGTTGCTCTGCGGTATGTGGGATCTTCCCAGACCAGGGCTCGAACCCGTGTCCCCTGCATTGGCAGGCAGATTCTCAACCACTGCGCCACCAGAGAAGCCCTGTTTCTTGCCATTTCTAACATGTTGATTTGTTCTGTAATGTTTTGGTCCTCAGTTTCACTGTCTGCACTCTTCCTTTTCATACCATTTTGTTGTTTTCCATCTTGTCCTTGAGTTTTATTGAACTCATGTTCTCTTTGACTTGCTATCATGAGAAGTCGTTGTAGGGAAGTGTTCCTCTGTTCTTTGAGTTAATCGTCTTCAGGGTTAATTTTGTGTGCTACGTTCCTGGGAGGTGTTTGCATAGTGCATTCTGTTTCCTGTGAACCTGCTCATGCTTGGGCAGCTATGCATGTGTGTAGGCCTCCCACTCTGCTCAGTGAGGTGACTCAGTGGGGTGACTTCTTGACAGTCTTTCTACAGTACCCGGGCAATTTGCCTTCCTTCAGGAGCCACAGAGTGAGGGCTGGATATTTCCTGTGCTATCCATTTTTCTGTGCCCTGAAGTGGTGGCAGATGAGGGTAGCGTGGAGGTGTGAGTTGGAGGGATTACTCAGTGGAGGGCTTGACCTGTAAACAAGGTTAACTACATAATTTCTGGGGCCCAGTGCAAAATGAAGATGTGACACATAGGTCAATGGAACAGACTAGATAACCCAGAAATAGAACCCCACACATATACCCAACTTATTTTTGACGAAAGTGCAAAGGCAATTCACTGGAGGAAGTATAGCTTTGCAACAAACAGTGTTGGAGCAATTGGACAGACATAGGCAAAAAATAATTCTTGACCTATAACTCAAAATGTAAAGTACAAAACTATAAATTTTTTAGGAAAAAACCAAAGGAGAAAATCTTTAGGATCTAGAACGGTGCAAAAAGTTCTTATCCTTGATATCAAAAGCATGATCCATAGAAGGAAAAATTGATAAACTGGACTTTATTAGAATTAAAAACATTTGCTCTCCTAAAGCCCATGTGAAGAGGATGAAAAGACAAATTATAGACTTGGAAAAAATATTTGCAAACTACATATCCAACAAAAAACTAGTATTTATAATATATAAAGAACCCTCTAAACTGAATGCTAAAAGAGATCTTTATTATTTTTTATAACTGCATGTAAATCTACAATTATTTCAAAATAAAATGTTTAAATAACATCTTCAGAGCATCCTTTTTTCTGGCCCTCCGGACTAACATTCTTGTTGAACTCTGAGCTTTTCCTTTGGAACATTTGTCAGATTTAAATCCGTGCCTCCCCCACTTTCTTCTTTTTGAAAAAATGAACACCTTATCCTCTTCCCAGGTTGCTCCTCATCCTTTGATCCTCTTGGCTGGGCCTTGAATCACCATCAGCCTCTGTACAACATCTGCTGTTTCTCCAGGCTCTCCAAGTTGGACAGCTGCCGAGAATATCTGCCCCCTTGGCCTCCTCAGGGCTGAGTTTGCCCAGTAATTAGTCTCATTACTCTGTGTTGGAATTTTAGAAAGACAGCATGATGTTGTTATTATTCAATGAATAGCAACATTTAAATTGATCCAATGCTCAGTGAAAATGACATCTCTAGGTCTGTTTATAACAACCTAGTCAGACATTTTGACTTATCACTAAAAACAATTCAAGTGCCTTCGACTTCTCAAATGACAAGTTCTTTTCAGAAAATATATTGAGGGGAATCTCTCTGACGGGTCAGACCTTGTAACAAGTGACTTATTTGACAGGAAAAGTTAGTTTTAGAATTCTGTTTGAATTCTGAGCAGTGTTTGCCTGAGAAAGAAGGGACAGTTTGGGAGGTCACAGGAGGGCAGCATTCCTGTTTGCTGTTTTGAACCAGTCTGGTTGTTGAAGAAGTCAGCAGGATTTTCTTATGCAGTCTGACTTTGCACAGCATTATTGAAGCGTGTCTGTATTCTCAAGACAACAGAGATATCCTGCTTTATGATTGAAGAAATATATTATCAATGCAGGAGACTTAGAAAATAGTAAAAAACCAAATCTCCCCCCCACCAAAATATCAACACCAAGAGTTAATCACTCTTTTAAATTTAAAATGTTGAACTAATTTTAGTCTTTGAGAACAGTTGCAAATAGAGTTGTGGTAGGAAAATTGTCCCTCAAAGATATCCATGCTCTAATCTCAGAAGCCTCTGAATATATTATGTTAGATGGCAAAGGAGACTTTGCGGATGTATTTAAGTTTATAAACCTTAAAATAGGGAGACTGGCCTGGAATATCCAGGTGGGTTCAGTTTAATCACATGAGCCCTTAAGAGCAGAAAACTTTTTCTGGCTGAAGTCAGAGAGATTCAAAGCATGAGGACTCAACACACTTTTGCTAGCTGTGAGATGGAGGAGGCCATGGGCAGGGACCAGAAAGAACCCTCTAGGAGACAAGGGTGGCCCCTGGCTGACAGCCAGCTAGGAAGTGGAACACTCTTCCTATAACTTCGAGGAACTAAATCTTGCCAACAACCTGAGTGAGCTTGCAGGAGGAGGACCGTGAGTCCCAGATGGGAACTACAGCCTCTGTGGATACCTTGATTTTAACCTGCTGAGACCCTGAGCAGAGAATCTAGCCCTGCATGCCAGGCTTCTGACCTATGGAACTGTGAGATAATAATTGGGTGGTTTTTTTTTTTTTGCGGTATGCGGGCCTCTCGCTGTTGTGGCCTCTCCCGTTGCGGAGCACAGGCTCCGGACGCGCAGGCTCAGCGGCCGTGGCTCACGGGCCCAGCCGCTCTGTGGCATGTGGGATCTTCCCAGACCGGGGCACGAACCCGCGTCCCCTGCATCGGCAGGCGGACTCTCAACCACTGCGCCACCAGGGAAGCCCTGGGTGTTGTTTTAAGCTGTTAAATTTGTGGTAATTTGTTATGCAGCAATAGAAAACTAATACAACAGTACAAAGAATTCCTGTATATTCTTCACGCAGTTTCCCCTGATGTTAACATTTTACATGCCATAGTACAGTGATCAAAACCAGGGCATTTCATTGACAGATGAATGGATAAAGAAGATGTGGTACATATATAGAATGGAATACTACTCAGCCATAAAAAAGAATGAAATAGTGCCATTTGCAGCAACATGGATGGAGCTACAGATTATCATACTAAGTGAAGTAAGTCAGAAAGAGAAAGACAGATACCATATGATATCACTTATATGTGGAATCTAAAATAGGACACAAATGAACTTATCTGTGAAACAGAAACAGACTCACAGACGTAGAGAAGAGACTTATGGTTGCCAAAGGGGAGGGATGGAGTGGGGGAGGGATAGAGTGGGAGTTTGGGGTTAGCAGATGCAAACTATTATATATAGGATGGATAAACAACAAGGTCCTACTGTGTAGCACAGGGAACTATATTCAATATCCTGTGATAAACCATACTGGAAAAGAATATATATATGTGTGTGTGTAACTGAATCACTTTGCTGTACAGCAGAAATTAACACAACATTGTAAATCAACTGTACTTTAATAAACATACTATAAAACTCAACATATAAGAAAGTAAGCATGAAGTTAAAGTAAAAACAAACAAAAAAACAAAAACAACAACCTCCCCTCCCCTAGGACATTGATGTTGGTACAATACTACTAACTAAACGACAGGCTTTATTTGAATTTTACCAGTGTTTTCACTAATGTTCTTTTGCTGTTCCAGGATCCAATCTAGAATTAAACAGTGCATTTAATCAGCATGTCTCCTTAATCACTTCCAATCTGTGACAGTTCTCTAGCCTTTCATGACCTTGACACTTCTAAAGAGTACTGACTATTTTTTAATTAATTAATTAATTTTTTTTGCGGTACGCGGGCCTCTCACTGCTGTGGCTTCTCCCGCCGCGGAGCACAGGCTCCGGACGCGCAGGCCCAGCGGCCATGGCCCACGGGCCCAGCCGCCCCGTGGCATGCGGGACCCTCCCGGACCGGGGCACGAACCCGCGTCCCCTGCATCGGCAGGCGGACTCTCAACCACTGCACCACCAGGGAAGCCCTGACTAGTTATTTTGTAGAATATAATTTGATTTGAGTTTGTTAGATATTGCTACTTGATTGGAATGAAGTTAGATACTGTTGGCAGCAGTACCTCAGAAGTGTGCTTTTCTCATATCCAAGCGTCCATGGTCTCGATATATCTTATTAATGGCTTTATTAACCTTGATCACTTGGTTATGGTGGTATCTGCTGTGTTTCTGCACTATGAAGTTACTGTCTTTCCTTTTGTATTAATAAATATCTTTGAATCTATGCAAATCTTGTTCCTCTTTAAACATTTGCTCACTAGTTTTAGAATCCATTGATGGATTTTGTCAGTAATAAGAGGGGGAATGGGAGGACTATTAATAGTTTAATCAGTATCCTTCCATCTGCCTCCTGTGTTTGGTGAATATGTGTTTGTATAATTTATATTAGTATACATATATATATGTATATATATATGGAGAGGGTGTGGAGAAAAAGGATTCCTCCTACAGTGTTGGTGGAATGTGAATTGGTTCAGCCACTAGGGAGAACAGTATGCAGGTTCCTTAAAAAACCAAAAGTAGAGTTACCATATGATCCTGCAATCCCACTCCGGGGCATATATCCAGAGAAAACTCTAATTCGAAGAGATACATGCACCCCAATGATTACTCAGCCATAAAAAAGAATGAAATAATGCCATTTGCAGCAACATGGATGGACCTAGAGATTATCATATTAAGTGAAGTCAGAGAAAGACAAATATCATATGATATCACTTATACAAATGAACTTATTTACAAAACAGAAATACACTCACAGACAAAAAAAACTCCCAAACTTATGGTTACCAAAGGGGATAGAGGGAGTGGGGAGTAGGGAGAGATAAATTAGGAGTTTGGGATTAACATATACACTCTACTATATATAAAATAGGTAAACAACAAGGACCTACTGTATAGCACAGGGAACTGTACTCACTACATTGTAATAACTTATAATGGAAAAGAATCTGAAAAAGAATATATATATTCTCTTTGCTGTACACTTGAAACTAACAACATTGTAAATTAACTATACTTCAATAAATAAATAGGATATATTTGTTACATATAATAATAATGCTATTTTGTAACTAGCTATTTACCTAGCAATGTATCATGAACATTTTCCTTATCATGAAATATTTTTTAGAACACCAGTTCTAAAAGTAGTTAATAGTAGTAGTTAATAACATTTTCTTTTATGGTTCTATTATTTTTCTAGCCAGTCTACAATTTTTGGATGATTGGTTTAAATTATTTTCTGTTATATATAGGGTGCAGTGAATATCTCTATACACACATCTTTGCACTCGTCTCTGTATTTCCTAAGGATAGTTTTCTTGAAGTCAAATTGCTGGCTCAAAAGGTTTGTACATTTTAAAAACATTTGATACACACTGTAAACTTCCCTCTCTCTGACCAAAAATGCAGATGCGTGGCAGATTCTCCCATTCATCCTACTTTTAGCAGTGTTTTATGTCAGGATTTTCAGCATTCTTGCTCATGTGTAATCATTTAATAATAATTATATTCCCACAAAGCCAGCTCTCCATTTTCAGAACCAATGACTGTGGGTGGAGACACAGGCCACTGTAGACACCAGCCTATGGAGTGCTGGGGGTGAGCTGGGGGGGCTCAGTTCACTCTGAAGTTAGTATTAGGAGTCTTCCCTGAGTAAGCCTGAGCTTACAGTCAGTGGGCTGCCCACTGGGACAGGCTGCTCTGGTGGTCCTCAGTGTCTGGTGGTATCAGAATCACCTGGGAGGCTTATTAAAATGTAGATTTCTGGGTTCAAATCCAGATCTAAAGATCAGAATTCTCTGGGGGAGTGCCCCAGGCATCTGTATTTTAAACAGTCTCATCAGGGATGTCAAAAGAAGGGGGTGCTTGGGGCCATACTTTGAGAAACACCACTTTTGGCTGTAAGCAACCTTAAGAGATTATTCTTTGGAGACTCTTAAGAAAAATAAACTGGACATGTGAATTTATGCCTTCATTTTCACCACGTGCTAGGGCAGGCTTTCTCTAGCCTTCCTCTCATAAATATCCACTTTTCAGTTAGTCCTCCTTTTTTTTTTTTTTTTTTGGTCCAGGCTCTTTTTTGAGAAGGTGTACTTTTCCCGAATAGAAACCTTTTCTTTCTTTCAGATAAATAATCATATCACTCCCACCATTTCATTTCTCCTTCGGCCTCTCCTGCTTTGATGCTCATGTTTCTTATGTATGATTCCATGGGATGCTCACAGCAAGCCCTTCAGGGTAAGGGGAGCTGGTATTAGTAGCCATTGCATTTGCAAAGATTAGGAAACAGACTTAGGCGGATGAAGGAATAATAATAATTACATTCGCCGAGTCTCTGTTGTATCCCAGCACTCCTGCAGAGTGGAAATTAATATCCTCAGGCACCAACAGGTCATGAGACGGACCTAAGTGGGCTGGTTAGAAACAGAGCTGAAGTTCATGTCATAGGCTGGTCCAGACCAGATTCTCCGTGTCGTTTACCAAGCCCACTGCTCCTTGATGGCAGAACTGGGTTGAGAGCCCAAGGGTGCTGCTCCTGGCCCAGGATAGTTGGCCCTGAACCACATCTGCAGGTATATCTAACACAACCCTAGGCTGTGAGTGTGTGTTGTGGGGGTGGGGGTCGGGATCCTCTGAGCTCTGGGTTCTGGGTTCTGGGTCTAGTGTAGTCTCTGTCTGCTGTATATACTTACAATCTTAGTGTATGGATACAGTAGGGGAGGGGGAGCAGGATACATTTAGTTCCTTGGCTTTTAGAATGCCTTGGTTTCCTAACCCCAACACCAAACAGGTAGAGAAAATCCACTCAGAAGCATCATATTTATGGAAGCTGTTCATACATCATACATAAGTGGGCTCTAGAGACCGGGCTGGTGTGGAGGAAATGAACCTTCATGATTGATGATCAGAGGCATTACCTGCTCCTGAATCTCCAGGCTGTTATATAGTTTTTTATGTGAACATGAAGCATTTAAAGGTATAATATCTAAAACGTACTTGACATTAAATCATAGTTCTGCTCTTAAAATACTTTATAGAGAACATGGGACATGCTTTCATTCATACGGATTGTTAGGCTCAATTCCTTAAGAGAGATGGGCTTCATAAAGTAATGGGTTTGATGTGTACAAGGATAATTTTAGCGTAAGTACCTCCTAACTTATGTGGTTGAGAGCAGAGAGAGTGGGGAGTACAGAGTAATTATGTAAAGCGTGTTCATCACTTCTTTTATCTCAAGGTAAAGATTAGGTATCTCCATTAAGTGTAATGTATAAACACATAAGAACCCTTTTCATTAGATAGTGTACTGAGAGCAGCTGGTCCTTAAAATGGCTCAATTTCTCTGAATACAGAGTTGAGGAAAGAAAGCAAGTGATTTCTCCTAGATGACTCTTGAACAATTTCTCCCTTTTCCTGAAACTTCATATACTTTCTTATTCTCACTTGCAACAATCAAAGAGAACCTGTGTACTTCCCATCATCACATCTATAAAATGACCACGTCCCTCTGTGTTTACTTTGCCTTCCCTCCTGTTACTTTGGGTACCACCTTCCTTTGCCTTCTCAAGCACTTCGCTCCAGCCGTTTTTCCCTTTGCTCTATCATCAAGTTTTTCCCTATTTACTGGGTCGTTCCCATCAGCATATACATTTGCTATAAAATCACCCGTTTTAAGGTTAAAAAAGAAGCTTCTTTACTCCTTCCCTAGTGATGACTTATTTCTCTCCTCCCTTTTAGCAAAGCTCGTTGAGAAAGTTGTTATATTTTTTCTTGACTAGAAGCCAAATCAGGTCACTCCTGTATTCAGAACTCACCAGTGATTTCCTGTCTTTGAGTAAAGCCAAGTCTTTACAGTGGTCTACAAGACCCTATGTGATTAGGCTCCCTCCTGTCTCTCTGAACCTCATCCTCTTCTCCCTTTTTCTTACATCAGAACTGATCATGGACTTAATAAAATGAACGTGGTCCTACTGTGCACTGCCACAGCGGGGGGCTGGGGGTGGGGGAGTGAGGTGGGGCTGAAGATTTCTAACCAGATTGCTATGAGCTTGCTTCATCACTGCTTATCCCTGTGAGTGCCAGCACTGCATGGTGTGCAGTGTTAAAAGAACAACACTGTTTTTCCCCCTCAATCATAATTTCTAGGCATTATCTTGTAGAAACCTAGGGTCCCACAAATCCCTAGTTGAGAAACCTGATTTACTCCTCCTTTCTTGCCCTCTTTGGATTAATCAATTTCTTAATTATTCTCTCCTTTATTATCTTTATAGATAAATATTCTTGTAATAATCCTTTCATGGTTACTCTAGAAACTACTGTATACATGCTTACTTATGATAGTTACTATAGATTTCTTTAAATTAGTGCTTTTACCACTTTCCAAATAATATAAGAAACTTACCTCAATTTTGAATACCCTCTTGCCTTTTTTTTGCTATTGTTGTCATATGCTTTACTTCTGCATGTATTACACATTTTATAAAACGTTATCATTATTGTTTTTAAAGTAAGAAATGTTCCTTTATACTTATCCCATATTTATCCTGTCTGGTGCTCTTCATTCTTTCCTGCAGTGTTGCTTCCATCTGAGGCCATTTTCCTTTAGGCTGAGGAACTCCCTTTATTTCATTTCTGTTTTTGAAGGATCTCTTTACTGGATGAATAATGTGTTTTTTTCCCAGCACTTTAAAGATGTTATCCATTGTCTCTGGCTCCCTTAGTTTCTGTTGAAAAACAAGCAATCATCCCATGGACTTCTGTGCTCATTGGCCTGACCTGTGTCAAATGGTCACCCTTGGCTTCAAGGCTGGGAATTCTAGGGATTCCCTGGTGGTCCAGTGGTTAGGACTCCGTGCTTCTACTGCAAGGGGCATGGATTTGATCCCGGGTCAGGGAACTAAGATCCCACAAGCTGTGCAGTGCGGCCAAAAAAAAAAAAAAAAAAAAAGCTGGGAATTCTAGGATGTCCGTATATCCAGCCTGTACTATAGAGCAAGATAAGGGAGAAGGGAGTTGGACTTGGTGTTGTTGACATAAATGGCAATATGTGAGTGTTGTACTAGGTGGTAGCAGAAGCGATGTGGTCAAGAGGAATTGTCTGGGAATAATCCATAAAATACATTGGCTGCTTGGATGTGGAAGGAGAATTACAGGAAAACTCTAAGGTGTGTGGACTGAGTAACTAAGAGAGTAATGATCAAATTCACAGAAGTAAGAATATCTAGAATACTGCCTTCTTTTGGGAGAAAGATGAGTTTGGTTAAAACCTAATGAGTTTGTGAGATTGGCAGGTATAAAATAGGTACTGATTTTTTATTGTATCCAGACAACTTACTAGTTCTGATGGTTAGTTTTTCGGTTAATTGTCATGGATTTTTTTAGGTAAGAAAATCATAGTGTCTGCAAATAATGATCAGTTTTTGCTTTCATGTCAATATTTTTGTATTAAAAATTTTAAAAGGCATTGCTTTTTCTACTTTACAGTATTATGGTAAGAAGTCATTTTGATCCTTAATCCTTTTGTATGTTATTTTTGCCTCTCTGCAACCTATTATGATTTTCTCTTTATCCTTGGAGTTCTAAAATTTCACGACAGTGTGAATTTTAAATTATTCATTGAGATGAGGACTCAGATGGGTCATTTCAATTTAGAGATTTGTGTTTCCTGAACTAATTATTTCCTTCCTCAACTTTCTCTGAATTCACTTTCTGGAACTCTTCTTATTTGAATGTTAAACCCCATGAACTGATTTTTCAACCTTTCTCTGATTCTCAAAGTCTGCCTGTCTTCCTGTCTGTTTCTCTTCTCTTCTTGACTTACCTTTTTAAAAATCTCTTCTATTGAATTTGAAGTGTTGATTTTCAGAAACTTTTCTTATTTTTTGTTTGAGTGTCTTTTCTCTATAATTCCTAATCTTTTCTTTTTAAGATTTATTATTTATTTATTTAATTTATTTTTGGCTGCATCGGGTCTTAGTTGCAGCAAGCGGGATCTTTGTTGAGGCATGCAGGATCTTTAGTTGCAGTGTGTGGGCTCTTTGTTGCGGTGCGTGGGCTTCTCTCTAGTTGTGGTGTGTGGGTTTTCTCTTCTCTAGTTGTGGCGTACGGGCTCCAGGGCGCGTGGGCTCTATAGTTGTGTCATGTGGCTTCCAGAGTGCGTGGGCTCTGTAGTTTGTGGCGCTCAGGCTCTCTGGTTGAGACGTGCAAGCTCAGTAGTTGCAGCACGTGGGCTTGGTTGCCCCGCAGCATGTGGGATCTTAGTTCCCTGACCAGGGATTGAACCCATGTCCCCTGCATTGTAAGGCAGATTCTTTACCATTGGACCACCAGGGAAGTCCATGTAATTCCTAATCTTGTTTCATGGATTAAATATCTTTTCTTTCGGAGGACATTAATTCCAATAAAAAATTTTTTTCTGCTCCATGGGTTATCTCTTTTTTTCTGGGTTCCTTTCTTTCCTGGGTTTCAGTTTTTACAATTTTCATTCAAAGTTAATAATTTCTCCCTAAATGTAAGACCAGATACTATAAAACTCTTAGAGGAAAAAATAGCCAGAATACTCTCTGACATAAATCGCAGCAATATCTTTTTTTGATCCACCTCCTAGAGTAATGAAAATAAAAACAAAAATAAACAAATGGAACCTAATTAAACTTAAAAGCTTTTGCACAACAAAGGAAACCATAAACAAGACGAAAAGACAGCCCACAGAATGGGAGAAAATATTTGCAAATGAAGCGACCGACAAGAGATTAATCTCCAAAATATATACCTCATGCAGCTCAATATCAAAAAAACAAACAAGCCAATCAAAAAAATGGGTGGAAGATCTAAATAGATATTTCTCCAGGGAAGACATACAGATGGCCAACAAACACATGAAAAGATGCTCAACATCACTAATTATTAAAGAAATGCAAATCAAAACTACAATGAGGTATCACCTCACACCTGTCAGAATGGCCATCATCAAAAAAATCTACAAATGGGACTTTCCTGGTGGTCCAGTGGCTAAGACTCCGCACTCCCAATGCAGGGGGCCCGGATTTGATCCCTGGTCAGGGAACTAGATCCCCCATGCCACAACTAAGAGTTCATATGCCACAACTAAAGATCCCGCATGCCGCAACTAAAGATTTCACATGCTGCAACAAAGATCCTGCGTGCTGCAACTAAGTCCGGCACAGCCAAATAAATAAATATTAAAAAAAGCTACGAACAATAAATGCTGGAGAGGGTGTGGAGAAAAAGGAACCCTCCTACACTGTTGGTGAGAATGTAAATTGGTATAGCCACTATGGAGAACAGTATGGAGGTTCCTTAAAAAACTAAAAATAGAGCTACCATATGATCCAGCAATCCTACTCCTGGGCATATATCTGAGAAAACCATAATTCAAAAAGATACAGGCGGGCTTCCCTGGTGGCGCAGTGGTTGAGAGTCTGCCTGCCAGTGCAGGGGACATGGGTTCGAGCCCTGGTCTGGGAGGATCCCACATGCCGCGGAGCAACTCGGCCCGTGGGCCACAACTACTGAGCCTGTGCGTCTGGAGCTTGTGCTCCACAGCAAGAGAGGCCACGACAGTGAGGGGCCCGTGCACACAATGAAGAGTGGCCCCCACTCACCACAACTAGAGAAAGCCCACGCACAGAAACAAAGACCCAACACAGCCAAAAATAAATAATAAATAAATAAAATGTAAAAAAAAAAAAGATACATGCACCCCAATGTTCATTGTGGCACTATTTACAATAGCCAGGACATGGAAGTAATCTAAATATTCATTGATGGAGGAATGGATAATGAAGGTGTGGTACATATATAAAATGGAATATTACTCAGCCATAAAAAGGTGTGAAATAATGCCATTTGCAATGACATGGTTGGACCTAGAGATTGTCATACTGAGTGAAGTAAGTCATAAAGAGAAAGACAAATATCATGATATCACTTGTATGTGGAATCTAAAAAAATGGTACAAATGAACTTATTTGCAAAACAGAAATAGAGTCACAGATGTAGAAAACAAATTTATAGTTACCAAGGGGGAAGGGAAGGGAAGGGATAAATTGGCAGATTGGGATTGACATATACACACTGCTATATAAAAAATAGATAGGGGCTTCCCTGGTGGCACAGTAGATAGGAGTCTGCCTGCCAGTGCAGGGGACATGAGTTCGATCCGTGGTCCGGGAAGATCCCACATGCCATGGAGCAACTAAGCCCGTGTGCCATGACTACTGAGCCTGTGCTCTAGAGCCCGCGAGCCACAACTACTGAAGCCTGTGTGCCTAGAGCCATGCTCTGCAGCAAGAGAGGCCGCTGCAATGAGAAGCCCGTGCACCGCAACGAGGAGTAGCCCCCACTCACTGCAATTAGAGAAAGCCTGTGTGCAGCAACAAAGACCCAATGCAGCCATAAATAAATAAATAGAATTTTAAAAATCAAATAAATAAAATAGATAACTAATAAGAACCTACTGTATAGCACAGGGAACTCTACTCAATACTCTGTAATGACCTATATGGGAAAAGAATCTAAAAAAGAGTAGATGTATGTATTAATATATGTAAAACTGATTCACTTTGCTGTACACCTGAGACAACATTGTAAATCAAATATATTCCAAAAAATCAATTAAAAAATACCAAAGTTAATAATTCCTCAGTGTTCATTGTAGACAATAGCATCATCTGACACTTTTTCCTTTGTGTCTGTCTCATTTCTCTTCTTCTCCTATCCCAGGCACTTTGAATTCTTTTAGTTGATATTTCTAAATACTGTACTTGCATCACTACTTCCTTGGTTTTTCAGTGTTAGGCACTATTACTGTGTTTTTTTGTTTGTTTTTTTGTTTTTTTTTTTGGTACGTGGGCCTCTCACTGCTGCGGCCTCTCCCGTTGTGGAGCACAGGCTCCGGACGCACAGGCTCAGCGGCCATGGCTCACGGGCCTAGCCGCTCCCGGCATGTGGGATCTTCCCAGACCGGGGCACGAACCCGTGTCCCCTGCATCGGCAGGCGGACTCTCAACCACTGCGCCACCAGGGAAGCCCACTATCACTGTTTTATTGAAAAATGAGAATTCAACCCTCCTTCCTATCTCTGCTGCCATACACATCCTCTCTTGTCATCCCTCTATACTTCCAATGTTACTAGGCTGTTATTGAGTGTGGACATCATTACTCTTTGCCGATTGCAAACTGGGTTCTTTGTCTTTTCTTATTGATGTGTTAAGAGTTCTTTATATAGCTGGGATATTTTTCCTTTTTAGTTGTATGTGTTACAGAAAGCTCCCATTCTGATCCTCTCTTTTTACTTTGTTTATGGTGCCTCTGTTATACAGAGGTGTAAATTCTAATGTAATCACGCTCAGCAGTCTTTTCCTTTATCGTATGTAGTTTCCCCCATCTTATTAAAGAAATTTACCTTGAGGTTATGAAACTATTTTCCCATATTCCTTTCTTAAAGTTCAAAGTCATGTTTTTCTCATTTAGAACTATGATTCACCTGCAAAATTAATCTTCTGTGTGATGTAAGGTAGGGATTCATTCTTTTAAGCTGTTACATCACTTTTATTTTTTATTTTAAAAAATTTTTATTGGAGTGTAGTTGACTTACAATGTTGTGTTAGTTTCAGGTGTACAGCAAGGTGAATCAGTTATACATATACACATATCCACTTTTTTTTAGATTCTTTTCCCATATAGGTCATTACAGAGTATTGAGTAGAGTTCCCTGTGCTATACAGTGGGTCCTTATTAGTTATCTATTTTATATATATAATAGTGTATATGTCAATCCCAGTCTCCCAATTTATCCCTCCCCTCCTTACCCCTAGTAACCATCAGTTTGCTTTCTACATCTGTAACTCTATTTCTGTTTTGTAGATAAGTTCATTTGTACCCTTTTTCTAGATTCCACAGGATTCATTTTTTATTGTTTTCCACCTGCTTATCTGTAGTCCCAATGCCATTTATTAAATATTGCATATTTTCTCCACTGATTTTTTTAAAACAATTTAAAAATATTTATTTATTCTTTGGTTGTATCAGGTCTTAGTTGTGGCGTGTGGGATCTTCTTGGCAACGTGCGGGCTTCTCTTTTTTTTTTTTATTTCTTTTTTTTTAACATCTTTATTGGGGTATAATTGCTTTACAATGGTGTGTTAGTTTCTGCTTTATAACAAAGTGAATCAGTCATACATAAACATATGTTCCCATATGTCTTCCCTCTTGCGTCTCCCTCCCTCCCACCCTCCCTATCCCACCCCTCCAGGCTGTCACAAAGCACCCAGCCAATATCCCTGTGCCATGCGGCGGGCTTCTCTTTAGTTATGGTGCGCGGGCTCTAGTTGCCTTGCGGCATGTGGGATCTTAATTCCCTGACCAGGGATTGAACCCATGTCCCCTGTATTGGAAGGCAGATTCTTAACCACTGGACCACCAGAGAAGTCCTGTCTCCACTGATTTTTAATGCCCTCTCTATCATTTGTCAAGTTCACAATGTGTTTAAGTCATGCTCTTTTTATCGTATTCCATTGGTCTACTGCTTCATTAGCACAATGTCTTAATTATTATAGTTTAAACATAAGTCTTGATATCTGGGTATTCTTGTTCTTCTTCAGTAATTTCTTGGCTATTCTTGCCCTTTGCTGTTACATATGAATTTTCAGATCAGCTTATCAAGTTCCATGAAGATTTGGGATTTCGATTTAGGATTTTATTGCATTTATATATTAGAATGGGGACTTCTCTTATTTCGGTTATGGCATAAGTATTCTCATCCATGAATGTGGCATATATTTTTCACTTATTCAGGTTTTCTTTCAATAACGTCTTATATTTTTCTCCATAGAAGCCTGGCACATATTTTGTTAGATTTATTTATTTATATTTTAATTGCTATTATAAAATGATATTTTAAGTGAAAATTTCTGATTGTTATGGACACACAGGGATGAAATTGATTTTTGTATATTGATTTTATATATAACACAACCTTGCTAAATTGTTATTATGATAATTTATCAATAGATGTTTTTGGATGTACTGTCTAGACAATTTTACCATGTATGATTAATGACATTTCTGACTCTTCTTTTTCAGTCTTTATTCCTCTTATTTATCTTCCATGTTTTACTCTGATGACTACCCTCTTCAGTACAGTGTTGAACTGAAATGAGGATGCATGTATCTTTGTTGCTGATTATTAAGGGAATTCTAATATTTCAATATAGTATTTCGTTTGCAGTGGGATTTTGACAAATTTCTTTTGTGTTCCCAGCTTGCTAAAGAGTTTATAAGAAGGTCTTGAATTTTACCAAGTGCTTTTGTGTGTGTGTGTGTGTGTGTGTGTGTGTGTGTGTGTGTTGCACACACCCATAGAATCTTTGAATCATGCTTTTTATTCTTCAATCTGTTATGTGGTAAAATACTTGACTTTAGTTAGTCTTTATTTTTAAAACTATATTCCTGGATTTGGTTTGCTAGTATTTTATGAGGTTGGCCTATAATTTTCCTTTCTCTTATTGCCTTTTCTTGTGTTGAAATTATTCTAGTTTCATAAAATGGCGTAAGTAGTGATTCCTTTTTTTTTTAACAGAAGAGGTTTATAAAGTTGAAGTAATTAATTTCTTGACTGGCAGAATTTACCTTCAAAACTGTTTTGGACATTTTTTTTCTTTTTTCTATCTGGGTTTGATTTTTTAAAAATAAATTTATTTATTTATATTTGGCTGAGTTGGGTCTTCATTGCTGTGCACGGGCTTTCTCTAGTTGTGGTGAGTGGAGGCTACCCTTTGTTGCAGTGCGTGGGCTTCTCATTGTGGTAGCTTGTCTTTGTTGAGGAGCATGGGCTCTAGGTGCGTGGGCTTCAGTAGTTGTAGCACGCAGGCTCAGTAGTTGTGGCTTGTGGGCTCTAGAGCACAGGCTCAGCAGTTGTGGCGCATGGGCTTAGTTGCTCCGCGGCATGTGGGATCTTGCCAGACCAGGGCTCGAACCCATGTCCCCTGAATTGGCAGGCTGATTCTTAACCACTGCACCACCAGGGAAGTCCTGTGGGTTTTATTTTATTTTATTTTTGTAATGTATTTTTTTAACATCTTTATTGGAGTATAATTGCTTTACAATGGTGTGTTAGCTTCTGCTGTATGACAAGGTGAATCAACTATACGTATACATATATTCCCATATCTACTCCCTCTTGCGTCTCCCTCCAGTCCTCCCTATCCCACCCCTCTAGGTGATCACAAAGCACCGAGCTGATCTCCCTGTGCTATGCGGCTGCTTCCCACTAGTTGTCTATTTTACATTTGGTAGTGTATATATGTCCATGCCACTCTCTCACTTCGTCCCAACTTACTGTGGGTTTGATTTTAATGACTTATTAAATTTCTGCAATAGTTATAGGACTATATAAATTTTCTTTTTCTTTCTGGGTAAGTTATATTTCCCTGTGAAATTATCTATTTTGTATAATTTCCAGATATATTGGTATTAAATTGTAGATAATAGTCTCTTTGAATTTTTTGAATCTCTACTTTTTTCCAAATATTATTTGTGCCCTTTTTTTTTTTTTGGTTACCTGTCAGAGTTTTACCCGTTTTATCAGTACATGACAGAACCCAGTTAAGGCCTCCATATAAACTTCTAAGATCCTGACGGATGGGTGTGGAGATCTACTCATCGAGACAAGCCTCATATGTAAGTTCCCTTGCTTGTTAAACCTGCCACCTACCAATCTGGAGTGGCCTACCTTTTTCCAGTGTCTCGTTGCCCTCCGTGTACAGGGGCCAGTTTGCAAACCACCACTGTTTAAGTCCTTTGCCCATTTTTAATAATTGGGTTTTGCCTTTTTATTATTGACTTATAGTTCTTTCATATGTTTTCTGGATATGAGTCCTTTGTCAGATATTATGTGCTACGAATTTTTTCTTCCAGTCAGTGGCTTGCTTTTTCTTTCTTTTAATGGTAACTTTTGAAGAGCAGAAGTTATTAATTTTAATGATATCCAGTTTATCAGTTTTTTTATGTTTAGTGTTTTCTGCGTCCTTTTAAGAAGTCTTTGCCTACCCCAAGTTTGCCAAGATATTCTCCTATTTCTCCTAGAAGGTATATAGTTATAACTTAAATTTTGTTCTATAGTCAACCCATTTTACCTGAAAATATCTTTATTTCAACTTTATTCTTTAAGGATATTTTCTCTGGATATTAAATTCTGGGTTGGCAGGGTTTTTTCCCTTTCTTTTAGCACTTTAAAGATGTTATCTCTCTGTCTTCTGACCTCTGTAGTTTCTGATGAGAAGTGAGTGGTAATTCGAATTATTGTTCCACTCTTTTTCTGGCTGCTTTCAAGATTCTTTATTACTGGCTTTATCAGTTTGACCATGATATGCGTAGGGGTGTTTTTTGTTTTGTTTTGTATTTATTCTACTTGTGAGCTTCTTGAATATGTGAATTTATCTCTTTTACCAAATTTGGGAAATTTTCAACCATTATTTCTTCGAATATTTATTTTGACTCTTTTTCTTTCTCTTTGCCTCTGGTGCTCCAATTACACATGTACTAGACATTTTTAAAATTGTTCCATAGGCCCTGAGGCCCCACACATATGCCCCAGAGAGTGTGTCTGGCAATTCTCCTGTCCTGTCTCCAATTTTTCTCACATATACTTAGTAAATGCCCAAGGAGCAAAGGTGGCCATAGGTACAGACTCTGCGCATGGTTGCTGTTAGGGATTCTAAACCATCATGCTGACTTTTGTTTAATCTCTAGAAATTCATTAAAAGTTCAGTGCTTTTCTTACCCATCTGTGGCAGCCTCCTCTGCCTTCCTCTGCTGTACCAAAGATGAAGGCAGCCATGCTTGTCTGTTTTGGATTTTATTTCATTAGGTTTCATTGCATCCTCAGCTCTCTGATGTACCTGAAAAGACTATGATTTTGTGGTGAACCACCTTTCTCTCGCTCTTAGGGTGGGAGAGGTATTCTCTTGCAACTTCCTACATCCTAAGTGGAAGTAGAAGTATCCTACTCGTTTTGACATGCTATATTTAAATTTAAAAAATTATCTTTCCATTCTGAACATGCTCTAATTTCCATGATGGTTTTTTTTGCTGACTTCTGTGTATCTTTAAATTTGTAAATATACAGTTATAAAAAATTGTTATTTTTATTATTGATTCCTAACTCAGTTATATTTGATGAGATTAAACCAGGTATGCTTTGGAGTGTTTAATATTTGTTATGATTTGCCTTATATCTTTGAGTGGTCAGTTTTTATAAATGTTGCATGTGAATGAAAAGAGTATGTATTCCTTAGTTATTGGTTCATTAGACCAAGCTGTTGTTCAAATGTTCTTTATAAACTTTATTAATTTTTGTCCTCTTGATTATAAATTGCTGAGAAAGGCATGTTAAAAATCTCCTACTATGACTGTGGATACACCAGTTGCCCCTTGTAATTCTTTAATTTTTGCCTTAGATATTGTAAGCCACATGATTAGGTGTGTAGAAGTTTAACCGTTTATTATTGCGTGGTGACCCACTTTAATCTCATAAAGTGTTTTTTGCTTTCAAGGTTATTCACCTTTAGTTTATGCTCCTCATTCTGGTTTCCTCTGTCTCTGGAATGCAGGAATTTCCCTTTTTTTTTCTGTTGAACTCGATTATATGTTAAATTTCCCCCCTCCCATTTTGTCTAGCATGTCAGTGTGTGTTTGTGTGTGCGTGTGTGGTTGCAGTTGCTACACTAAGTCTGTTTACTCTCTAGCCCTGCTGTCCATCAGGGCCTCTCTCTTCATCATGACCTTTAACCTTCTGTCATCACGAACTGCTTTTTTTTTCATGTCCCCATTCACATTCCCCAGCAACAGACTCTGACTGGCCTAGCTTATCCTTTTCCTCCAGATCCACCTTAGGAGACCTGGCCCACTTATAAGTTAGCTGCCCTTGGGACACATGCCCATCCCAATTCAACTGGGTCTGTGAGCTGGACAGCTTCACGTGCAGAGGACTGTGGAATGGCATACTGGCCAGTTTGGCCCTTCTGTCTATGGGCTCTTAGTGAACTGGGCTTTGTTTGGTTGTCAGCCTCGATTTCTTTTTAATTTAATTAATTAATTTATCTATTTATTTTTGACCTCACTGCATGGCATGCAGGATCTTAGTTCCCTGACCAGGGATCGAACCCATGCCACCTGCAGTGGAAGCGCAGAGTCCTTACCACTGGAGTGCCAAGGAATTCCCCCAGCCTCAGCTTCTGTAGCAAGGAGTGTTCTGTCCGGGATCTGCTGCCACCCTGCAGTGCTGCATGGTGCCTCATTGAATTGCACAGCCCCGTCTGGAAGCCAGGGCATTTTGCAAGGCTCTGAGGAAGGCTGGAGATTCACATCTAGGGATATAATCAGTGTCCTTGCCTCTCAAGCCAGCTCAATGTTCATTATCAGGCCTTCTCCCCCATCACTCCAGTCATCTGCTCCAAAGTCCCTTTTATCAGAGATAAAGGTCATTTTGGGAAAATGGTTCTGAAATTGGCTGCTAGGCAAAGTCTTATAAAGCAGAGCATGGAAAACAGGCTCTTATGATTTTTTTATGGAAGAGTAGTCTAGCCTGTCTGGGATCAGTGAGGTCTTTAGTCAGAGCTATTCTGATCTTGAGGACCTGTACAAGTGTGGGAAATTTTCCCCATTGAAGTAACAGAATCTAGTATTTACTTCAACTCTAAGACCCTCTGGGAGCAAGTCTTGGATATTCATCTTCTTGACCTGTTCATCAGCATCTTTGGTGAGTGATACGGGAGATTCACTGACAGCGTGATAGGTTATCAGAGCTGGAAGGAATCTCAGGAATCTCCTCCAACCCTCTCACTTCACTATGACATAACTGAGCTCCAGAGAGAAGAGGGGGCCGGTCCAAATTCTCACATCAGATGGTGGTAGAGATGGGACAAGGACCCTTGTACCTTGACCTTCCCAATCCAAGGCCTTCTTCCTCTTATCTCACTCTCCTCAAAGGCAGAGCACTAAATCATGCTTGAAGTTTTAATATTGTTTTGACAGAGTTGACTTAGAATCTGCAGTGACAGGAATGTCTAGAAATTAAAACATAGGAAGACCTGTGGTCCCTTGATGTGTAATTGTGGACAGGGGTAAATGACTTGAGTGGGTAGCTGGGGGTGAGATCTGCGCACAGGGCCTTTGAGGTGTGTGGAAAATTATAAATGCTGCTGTAAGCCTTGTGTTGTGTCACCCTGCTCAGAGGCGGGACAGTGGTACTCCCATCTCGTTTTCAGTGTTCTGTGTTTCCCTTTTTCTTTCTTTTTTCAGTCCATTCCTGCCTTTCTCTTCTCCCACTGCTTTCTTATATACCAATAACCCCTCGTTTCTGCAATCTTTGTTTCTTTCCCTACTAACCTCTGACATAAAGTATTAATTTTTGGCATTTTTTCCCTTTCTTTGAAGTGCTCCTGCTGGCTACAAAAACTTCCAATTAAGTTTTTTAAATAAAAGATAGAAGTTAAAAGCAACTGCTGCCTGGGGTTAGCAGGATAGAAACTTGTAGTTGCTTGAAGCTGCACTTCAAAAAGAGAAAACTCAATTTTAAAAGTGTAGAATTTTATTCATATAATACATTGTGTTCAAAAAATGACTCTGTGGATACTGTAGGCTGTAGAGGAGTCAGACGACAGGTCACTTGTTCTGTTGTATTTATTTACAGAATATTCTTTTTCTGTTTAATGTTTTCCTTCTAAATAAAAGTAAAAGGAGGGCTTCCCTGGTGGCGCAGTGGTTAAGAATCTGCCTGCCAATGCAGGGGACACTGGTTCAAGCCTTGGTCTGGGAAGATCCCACATGCTGCGGAGCAACTAAGTCCGTGTGCTGCAACTACTGAGCCCATGAGCCACAACTACCGAAGCCTGCATGCCTAGTGCCCGTGCTCCGCAACAAGAGAAGCCACCTCAATGAGAAGCCCGCGCACCGCAACGAAGAGGAGCCCCTGCTCGCCACAACTAGAGAAAGCCCACGTGCAGCAACAAAGACCCAGTGCAGCTATAAATAAATAAATTAATTAATTAATTTTAAAAAAAGGAAAAGGAAATTTTGGGGCATCTGGATCCTTGTGTATTCTGTTCTCAGTAACATTAATTTAATATTGAGATTCTCATCTTTATTAACTGAAGAACTTTTACGAAGTTCTTACATAAAGTTCCTTTTATGTGCTATCGCATACATACAAAAGAATGTATGAATGTATCTTAAACCTCTTCCTTAGCAATTCCTCTTATTCCTAAATTCCACTTACAATAGACTCCCCAGAAAGTGCAGGTGTATTCTGAGAGAAATCACAGGGGTGAGGAGTCAATTATTCAGTTTTACACGGGCAGCTTCCTTTATGGGCACGTGTCCAGGGTGCTGTGCACACTCTTGGTAGCAAGGAGGAGACACCCGCCCAGGCCTCTCTTTCCCTCTGCCTCAGGGCTATTCTAGCCAGAAAGTTCTAGCCATGCCTTTAATTCAGCATTCAGAGGCCCCAGCAAATCAAAGTGCATCTTCCTAGAAAAACTGGAGCTGACTAGCAACATGGACAAAAGAGGGGAAACTTTTGAAAAATCACTTTTTTTTTCTCATCTTCATCCTAAATCCAAGGAAGGTCAAGGAGGAGAAAAATAAGCAATCATCATTAAATGCAGTGTTTTTCAAACTGCAGGCTGTTTCCTGTTGGTGGACCATGAAATCAATTGAAAGGCTCATGACCTGCATTAAAAAAAAAAAAAAGGCATGAATGGAAAATAAAAATATGTGGCACAGTGAAGGTAAGTATTGTTTCAGTGAATCTTTATATATGTCTGTGTCGCCACAGACACACAGACAGATAGACAGACAGACAGACACAGAGGAACAAGATACAAAATTTCTTACCAGGGGTTGATATGAAAGAAGATGGAGAAGCAGACTGGCTTATTAAAGAGTGTGGAGCTGTGTCAGGCCCTCTCTCTGGGCAGGAGTCCATGGTACCATTTTTTAACCTGTGACCTACCATCCTACTGACATCATGCTTTTTGAGGGATACTGTCATCTTTTGCTAATTTCCTTGCCTGTGTGCTATCATTACCATTCTTTCTAGATCTTGCCTCTGGAGCTCCAGGCCCACCCACCTTTCTCTACATCCATATCCTCCCTCTCTAGCCTAGCCTTTGTCATCTATCATCTGGGAGACTGCCTCCTGTAGGGTGTTGGGGGTTTTGGGGGACTAGTCAAGGAAAACGATATGACCGTGAGGTGACAGTAGCACACACAAGCTTTATCGGGCAATGCTTTGACAGTTCCCAGGTGAGGAAGTCCCTCTCAGTGGGGGTCTATCCAGAGGCCAGAGCATGGGGGTTGCTGTTCAGAAGGGGAGGTGACAAGGGGCCTCTCGGTGGGGAGAGAGCATTTATGTGTCTAGGTGGAGTCCGTCAGCGGCACAGTGGGGAGGCTCTGGGTCAGGGCACTCTGAAGGACAGTGGCAACTTGCAGTCTTATAACCACAAGCCTCTGCCTTATCAATGGACTTCAGATGCTGGGTGTAGTTTAGTGGGCCATGCAAGACAGGGAGGCCCTAAATGGCTAAAAATCTGCTTGTTTGGGCTATTTTCAAACAATTCATATGTAAATTTTGAGCTTGGTGTCCGTGGGCTCTTGAGCTAACCATCTCAGCCTGCAGTGAAGCAATAAACAACTGAGGGGCCAGTATAGAGAGGCCATTTCAGGCGTGTTTACGTAATACCCCTTCAATCCATTCTCCACACAGAAGCCAGAGCCATCTTTTAAAATTGCAAATCAGGCCTTGTCACTCCACTGCTTTCTCATTGTTTCCATTTGCCTGTTAACCTTTGCTGATCCCTTTATTTTCAACCTTTCTCAATCATTTCCGTTCATGTTTGTCTCTTGTATACAGCATATAGGTGAGTCTTGCTTTGGGAGCCAAATTGGAAATCTTGTTTTAATAAATCAGTTAATCCTCTCAAGGGCTTAATCCTATTCACATTAATTAAGGTCTCTGCTCTGTTGTATTATTTTATAATTACTGTGTATTATATTTGCTATATTTCCTTCTCTACTTGATATTTTCATTTTTTACATTAATTTGGGTATTTAGGGAGGTTGATATTTTTGTTCTAGTAATTAACCTCTGTAACTTAATCTTATCTAACCTTCAAATATCAGGTTTGTTAGTTTTTTATTTTAAAGCCTTATTGACAGCCAGTTTACATATCATATGATTCAGTCATTTAAAGTATGTCCATTGGTTCTTAGTATATTCACAGATATGTGCAACCATCACCGCAGTCCATTTTAAAACATTTTCATCATCTCAGAAAGAAATCCTGTATCCTTTACCTCTCACCCCTATCCCTCCTCCCCCTGCCATAGGCAACCCCCAATCTACTTTCTGTCTCTATAGATTTTCTCTCTGGACATTTCATATGAATGGAATCATATAATTTGTAGTCCTTTGTGACTGGCTTCTTTCATTTAGCATAATGTTTCAAGGCTTATCCATGCTATAGCATGTGTCAGTTTTTCCTTCCCTTTTATGGTCGAATAATATTCCATTGTATGGATACGCTATATATATATATATATATATATATATATATATATATATATATATATAATTTTTTTATTTTTTGCGGTACGCGGGCCTCTCACTGTTGTGGCCTCTCCCGTTGTGGAGCACAGGCTCCGGAAGCGCAGGCTCAGCGGCCATGGCTCACGGGCCTAGCCGCTCTGCGGCATGTGGGATCTTCCCGGACCGGGGCACGAACCCGTGTCCCCTGCATCGGCAGGCGGACTCTCAACCACTGCGCCACCAGGGAAGCCCTTCCCTTTTTAACTGAATGGCATCTTTGTCAAATATCAATTGACTACACATATGAGTATTTACTTCTGGACTCTCAATTGATCTATATGTCTGTCCTTAGGTCAGTACCCCACTGTCCTGATTACTCTAGATTATAGTAAATTTTGAAATGGGTAAGTGTGAGTCCTCTACCTTTGATCTTTTTCAAGATTGTTTTGGGTATTCTAGGTCTTTCCACATCCATATGTGGATATTTTAGAATAGCTGGACAATTTCTGAAAAAAGAAAGCAGCTGGAGTTTTGATATGGATTGCATTGAATCTATAGACCAATTTGGGAAGTATTGCCATCTTAACAATATTAAATCTTCTGATCCATGAACATGGGATGTCTTTCCATTTATTTAAGTCTTCTTTAATTTCTTTCAATGTGTTTTATATTTATATTTTTTGTATTTATATTTTCAGAGTAAGAATATTATACATCTTTTGTTAAATTTATTCCTAAGTATTTTATTATTTTTGATGGTATTATAAATGTAATTATTTTCTTAATTTCAATTTTGGATTATCAGTTAATGCAGAAAATTACAATTGATTTTCTATATTGATCTTGTATCCTGTGACCTTGCTAAATTTGTTTATTAGTTCTAGTAGTTTCTAGTGGATTTTAAAGGATTTTTCTATATGCAGTATCATGTCATCTATAAATAGAGACAGTTCTACTTCTTCCTTTCCAGTCTGGTTACACTTTATTTCTTTTTCTTTTCTAATTGCCCTGGCCAGACCCTCCAGTATAATGTTGAATAGTAGTGGTAAGAATAGACATCCTTGTCTTGGTCTTGATTTTAGGGGGAAAGCATTCCATTTTTCACCATGTTAGCTATGGGTGTTTCATAGATACCCTTTATCATTTTGAGGAAGTTACTTTCTATTCCTAGTTTTTTGATGTTTTTAATCATGAAAGGGTATTGTATTTTGTCAAATAAATGTTATGCATTTATCAGGATGATCATGTGTGTGTCCTTTGTTCAACTGATATGGTGTATTACATTGATTGATTTTTGGATGTTAAACCAACCTTGCATTTCTGGGATACATCCCACTTGGTCATGGCGTATTATCAGTTGTATAAATTGCTGGATTTTGTTTGCTAGTATTTTTTGAGGATTTTTGTATCTATATTTTTAGGAGACTTTTTTTTTCTTTTCTTGTGATGTCTTTCCCTGGTTTTGGTTTTAGTGTAATACTGGCATCATAAAATGAGCAGGAAAGGATTTTCCTTTCTGCTATTTTTTTTGAATAGTTATGAAGAATTGATATTAATTCTTCTTTAGATCTTGGGTAGAATTCATCAGTGAAACCATCTGATTCTGAGCTTTCCTTTGTGGGAAGTTTAAAATGACATTCAGTCTCTTTTTTTAATAATTAGGTTTAATGTATATGCTATATGCACCCTAATTAAAAGGCAGAGATTGCCAGATTAGGTAAAAAGTAAGACTGAACTATATACTGCCTACAAGAAACACATTTGAAATTTAAGGACGTAAATAGGTTAAAAGTAAAATGATGGAGAAAGATATTCTATGCAACACCAATCAAAAGAAAGCTAAAATGGCTATGTCACATGCTGCCATGGAGGCCTCCTGACTTTCACACCATGCTGTGAGTAGATAGGTGGCTGACCTGAACTTGTCATTGAACTCTTTGGTTCAAAATACCACTTGTTCATTGAGTGGACATTTTTCCTTTCCTAGAGCTGTTTTAATGGATATTGACTCTCAGTCACTGATATATGATTTTCAAGTTTATTCTGAAAGTATGAATCAGGATCACATGATAGTAGAACTGGATTTTTTAAATATCTGAAGTTAAGGGTGTACATGAGTATATTATTAGCAAATATTTTTCTCTTTAGACCTAACTGGATTCTTAGGGGTTATTTGGTAGTCTTGTTTCACAAAATTTCAAAATTAAGGCTTTTAAACATTCGTTTTTCAAACATTAACTGGGTGCGTGTTACATTCTGGGCAGTGTATATACAGGCTTTGGAGTCAGGGAGATGTGAATTCAAGTTCTGGTTCTTTATTTGCAGCTACTGTGCCTTTGGGAAATCACTTAACCGTCTGAGTCATGATGTATAAAATAGGCTTCATAATGTGTAGCTTGTGTGATGTTGTAAGGGTTAAATGAGACACTATAAAACAGTGCTGGATTTTAGGCGCTTAATAAATGTTAGTTTTTCCTTTCACTGAAGGATTTCAAATTTAAAAATTACTCTTTTTAGAAATTTAAAAATCGGACTACTTACCAGCATTAAAAAAAATTAGGTACGTGAAATGAGTTTGCACTTGGAAATTCCCTGGTGGTCCAGTGGTTAGGACTCTGTGTTTTCACTGCTGAGGGCCTGGGTTCAATCCCTGGTCGGGGAACTAAGATCCCGCAAGCTGCGTGGCGTGGCCAAAAAAAAATGAGTTTGCTCTCAGTAATTTTTAATTTTTAGAAACATCCCTACACATGCACACACATGTGGTACATTACATAACTGAGTTCTTCTAATTGATTCTGAGTTAGAAAACCCCCTTGATACGAAAAATATGATTTCAGATACTCATTTTTCCAAATATATGTTGTGTTTGTGACTATTGTGTAAGTATAACATAAAATGCAGATTAATCTAGCCAATATTTGCTTAGCATGTGAAAGAAAAAACTGTGTTCCTTTGACTTTAGAAATAACTGAGAATAAGACTACAAGGTGCAAGGTTTAACCTTCTAGTAAACTTAATACAGGCCTCACTAGGAATTAGCTCACTAGTATTTTCTTGTCATTTGCAACTGGCAGCACAGGGGAGATCTTAAAGGAATGACGGCAGGCTTCACGGTTATTACAATTCCCTGTTGCCTGGGAAGACAGTTTTTCCTACCTTTATCACCATTTCATACTTTCTGATTTTCCAAACTTGCCCTCTTTTTGTAAATCCACATAAATGTCATGTGACATATTCCTGATAAACGCTATAAATATATTTGCTTACTTGTTAATTGACCCACCTGAGCCCCTCTTTTCTTTCTGTAGTCTTAAAAAAATCCCTCTCTTTTCCATGTTTATCTCTTACCTTCATTCTGTGGATGACCTCTCCAGATGCTGAAGTCTGGACCTCTCCAAGGGGTTGATCCCTGCTGTTCTGGAAGTCTCCAGGAAGTTTTTTGAGAGCTCGAAGCACTGTGTGCTGTGCAATTCCTGATAAAATGGAAGTCTAATTCGGGCAGTGTCTTTGAGTCTGTAGAGGGAGGAAATAGTAAGCAAGCGAACCACTGAGTTAGGAGTTTTTACTTCAGGCTAATGCTAAATTAGAAACTCAACAATTCAGGTCTAAACATGGAATATCCTTGATAATTCTCTATATGAATTGCCTTTGAGATATTTTTCTTTTGCCCAAAGGAAGGACTACAATTTCATAATTTCACTTAAAGTTACATAAAGTAAAACTTGGAATATTTTAGAGTATGTCACAGTTCAGGATAGGAAGCAGGTAAATATGGAAAAATGAGAACACTGTGAGCTTTATTTGGGAGGCTACTTCAGAATTAAAGCTTTTGGGGAAAAAGTATACAAATCATATATTTTGAAGCTATGTTGACAGGTGTTGATAAGATCAGGATGTTCTTCTGGCGAATTGTTAAGTAATGACTATCTTTACTGTTAATAGTGCTTTTTGCCTTAAGCATTTTTTTTGCCTCCCATTTTACCTTATGTTATACTAGCTTTAAGTGGGTGAGTATTTGCTTGGCATTTGTTTTCCTGTCTCTACTTTCGTTGTCTCTTTCTCTCTCTCCTTTTTGAAAAATAAGCTTTATTTTTTAGTGCAGCTTTAGATTTACAGAACAGTTACAAAGAGAGTTCCCAAATACTCTACACCCAGTTTCCCCTATTAACATCTTACATTAGTATGCTGCATTGGCTACAATTAGTGAACGGATATTGATACATTGTTATTAACCAAAGTCCATACTTCATTTAGCTGTCCTCAGTTTTTACCGAATGCCCTTTTTCTGTCTCAGAATCTAGTCCAGGATACCACATTAGACTTAGTTGTCATGTCATCTTGCTCTTCTTGGTTGTGACAGTTTCTCAGACTTCCCTTTTTTTTTTTGATGGCCTTAACAGTTTTGAGGAGTCCTGGTCAGGTATTTTGTAGACTATCCACCAATTGGGATTTTTCGGATGTCTTTCTCATTATTAGACTGGGATTGTGGGGTTTAGGGAGGAAGATCACAGCGGTAAAGTGCCATTTTCATCACCTCATATCAAGGGTCTATACTACCAATACGACTTATCACTGTTGATGCTGACCTTGATCACCTGGCTTAGGTAGTGTTTGTCAGGATTCTTCACTGCCCCCCCCCATCCTTTCCATACTGTACTCTTTGGAAGTAAGTCCTGATGTTCAGTCCACACCTAATGAGTGGGGAGTTATGCTCCACCTCTCTGAGGGTGGAGTATCTACATAAATTATGTTAACTTCTTCTGCGTGGAGATTTGTTTCTTCTCCCCCATTTATTTATTTAATCATTTATTTATTTATTTTTATTTTTTGGCTGCATTGGGTCTTCATTGCTGCATGCGGGCTTTCTCTAGTTGCGGCAAGTGGGGGCTACTCTTCGTTGTGGTTTGTGGGCTTCTCATTGTGGTGGCTTCTCGTTGCGGAGCACGGGCTCTAGGCACGCCATGGGCTTCAGTAGTTGCGGTGCGTGGGCTCAGTAGCTGTGGCTCATAGGCTCTAGAGCACAGGCTTAGTAGTTTTGGCACATGGGCTTAGTTGCTCCGTGGCATGTGGGATCTTCCCGGACCAGGGATTGAACTCATGTCCCCTGCATTGGCAGGTGGATTCTTAACCACTGCACTACCAGGGAAGTCCCTAATCATTTATTTATAGCAGTATAGACTCCTGGATATTTATTTTATACTTTGGGTTATAATCCAATCTACTTTATTTTATTGCTCAAATTGTTCCAGATTTGGCCACTGGGAGCCCTTTCAGTTGTCTCCTGTGTCCCTTTGACATGCTTTCTTTGATTTGGGATTTTTTTTTTTTCCTGCCCAGTCCTAGAATCAGTCATTCCTCCAAGGAACCCATGGTACCTTTTGCTGGAGGATAGTATTAGAAACCAAGATCTGGGTGCTAAGTGTGCTCATTACTACTGTGATGTCATTGCTTCTAGGCCCTCTCAGCTGTCAGAGCAAGGAAATGTGTGTATATATAGGTATGTCTCTTTTTAAACAGCATGTAAATGGAATTTTCTTCTTTAAAAAAACCCAATCTGAGGACTCTGTTTTTATAGGCAATTTAAATCTATTTTCATTTATTATGAATACTGATTACATAGGAAGCTCTGGGATGCCCTGTCTCATCATAGCTGTCCATGGCAGCATCTGTCTCCTTGCCTGAAGTTTTCTCTAACTGCTGGAGTGTACTCAGCCGCAAGCATTCTAGGGTGAAAGTGTCTGAGAGTTAATACCCAGCGGTATCTCTCAACCATTGACTGATAAATATGCACCCCAGTCTCTTTACTCTTTCTTCACTCTGGGCTCCAGTTCTGCATTGGACTTTATTCAGGTCTCAGAAATCTCCAACAGGACTAAGCTACAGTTATCCACAATGGGAACTTGCTTCACAACATACCCTTTTGTGACCACCTTCCCTTCCTTGTCTCACTTTTCCATTCCCCAACCAGTGTTTCCTGGGATCACTTCCCAAATAAACTACTTGCATTTGAATCTTTGTTTCAGGTTATGCTCCCAGGGGAACCCATACTAATACACTGACATATGTAGATGTATTTCTATCAGGTAATGCTTTCTCTATATAATTGTGCTTCTCCCTCCGCTACTCCTTTCCTGTCTTCTATTTGTCTAGTTTTCTTTAATTTTTCCTTACCCTGCCAGTAGTTTAGAAGTTTTACACTCTATTTCTCTTTTTGAGGTTACTTCTATCTTTTTAACATGCTTAGTGAGTAATATCTCCACTTCCCTGTAGAATAATGGAAGGACTTCAGAAAACTTTTAAGCTGATCCATCCTATCATTCATACCATCATTGAGTAGTTTTAAATTCCACCTTCTTTTTTTTCCCCCCCCCCGCTGTGAGATCTTAGTCCCCCAACCAGGGATTGAACCCAGGCCCTTGACAGTGAGAGCAGAGTCCCAACCACTGGACTGCCAGGGAATTGCCCCAATACTGACTTCTTTTAATTAATTCTTACCCTAAGTTGGACATTACTTTTAATAATATGTTTTATAGTCAATACTTATTTAAATACATTTATGAATTTCTTTGCTAACTATTCTTCTTGCTTGCATCTGCTTTTGGAGTGTACTTTTCTTCCCAAAGTACAGCCGTTTGTAATTCTTCAGCAATGGTTTGTCTGTCTGTCAGTAATACACTCTCTCAATCTTTTTTTGAAAATGTCTTTATTTCACTCTTACTCTTGATAATTTCACAATTATCTCACTGATTATTTAGTAGAGTATAGAATTCTAGATGGACAATTATTTTCCCTCAATACTTTTATACTACCTTCCACTGATTTTTATATCCACTGTTTTGATAAGAAATGTGCTGCCAGCCAATATATATGGCAATCTGACTTTTCTTTTTGGTAGCTTTTAAAGATTATATTCTTACATTTCATATGTTCTCCAGTTTTACTAGGGTTTTTGATGGGTTTGTTTTTACTTATCCTATTCAGCAGTGAGGACCCATAACTTCATAATTTCAGCTATTATATCTTAAAATATTGCCTTCTCCTAGCTCTGTGAATTCTTAATTTGTCATCTTCTTATTATATATAATATCATGTCATCTGCAAATAGTAATAGTTTTACTTCTTCCTTTCCAATTTAGATGCCTTTTATTTCTTTTTCTTGCCTAATTGCTCTGACTAGGATTTCCAATACTGTGTTAAATAAAAGTGGTGAGAGTGGTCATCTTTGTCTTGTTCCTGATCTTAGAGGAAAAGCTTTCAGCTTTTAACTATTGCATATGATGTTAGCTCTGGGTTTGTCACATGTGGCCTTTATTATGTTGAGATACGTTCCCTCTATATCCACTTTGTTGAGAGCTTTCACCATAAATGAATGTTGAATTTTGTCAAATGATTTTTCTGCATCTATTGAGAAGGTCATATGATTTTTATCCTTCATTTTGTTAATGCGGTGTATCACATCGATTGATTTGTGGATGTTGAATTTTCCTTGCATCCATGGAATAAATCCCACTTGATTATGGCGTGTGATTCTTTTAATGTACTGTTGAATTTGGCTTGCTAATATTTTGTTAAGGATTTTTGCATCTATGTTCGTTAGGGATGTTGGACTGTAATCTTCTTTTCTTGTGATGTCCTTGTCTGGTTTTGGAATCAGTAATACTGGCCTCTTAAAATGAGTTTGGAAGTGTTCCCTCCTCTTCTATTTTTTGGAAGACTTTGAGAAAGATTGGTATTAATTTTTTGAATGTTTGGTAGAATTCACCAGTGAAGCCATCTGGTCCTGGACTTTTGTTTGTTGGGTGGTTTTTAATTACTGATTCAATCTCCTTACTAGTAATTGATCTGTTCAGATTCCTTTTTGTTGTTGTTGTTTTTGGCCATACCAGCATGTGGGATCTCAGTTCCCTGACAAGGGATTGAACCTGTGCCCCTGTATTGGAAGTGCAGAGTCTTAGCCACTGGACCACCAGGGAAGTCCCCAAATTTTCTGTTTCTTTGTGATTCAGTCTTGGTAGGTTTTATGTTTCTAGAAATTTATCCATTTCTTCTAGGTTGTCCAATTTGTTGATGAGTAATGGTTCATAGTAGTCTCTTATGATCCTTTGCATTTCTGCGGTATCAGTTATAACCTTTTCTCTTTCTTTTATGATTTTATTTATTTGTGTCCTCTCTCTTTTTTTTCCATGATGAGTCTATCTAAAAGTTTGTCAGTTTTGTTTATCTTTTCAAAGAATGAGCTCTTAGTTTCATTGATCTTTTCTATTGTTTTTGTTCGTTTGTTTTTTTAGTCTCTAATTTATTTCCGCTCTGATTTTTTTTTTTTTTTTGTGGTACGCGGGCCTCTCACTGTCGTGGCCTCTCCCGTTGTGGAGCACGGGCTCCGGACGCGCAGGCTCAGCAGCCATGGCTCACGGGCCCAGCCACTCCACGGCATGCGGGATCCTCCCGGACCGGGGCACGAACCCGTGTCCCCTGCATCGGCAGGTGGACTCTCAATCACTGCGCCACCAGGGAAGCCCTCTGCTCTGATTTTTGTTATTTCATTCTTTCTACTAACTTTGGGCCTCATTTGTTCTTCTTTTTCTAGTTCTTTGAGATGTAAAGAAAGTTTGTTTATTTAAGATTTTTCTTGTTTATTGATGTAGGCATTTATTGCTATGAACTTCTCTCTCAGAACTGCTTTTGCTGCATCCCATAAGTTTTGGTTTCTATTTTCATTTATCTCAAGGCAGTTTAAAATTTTTTTTCTCTTTTGATTTATTCTTTGACCCACTGGTTGTTCATGTGTTCACAGTTAGATAAATGTTGGATCTTATTTTATTTTTTATGTATACTAATTACATTTCACACTCTCTGTGTCTTTATCCCCACCTACCATATTCTATGTGAATTTTTTGTATGTTTTCCGTTTGTTCATTCTTTCTTCAGCTCTGTCTAATCTATTTAATCTAATTATCAACTTAAAAATTTATTTATTTTTATTTTTGGCTGCATTGGGTCTTCATTGCAGAGCATGGGCTTTCTCTAGTTGCGGCCAGTGGGGGCTACTCTTTGTTGCAGTGCGCAGGCTTCTCATTGCAGTGGCTTCTCTTGTTGTGCAGCACGGGCTCTAGGCACGTGGGCTTCAGTAGTTGTGGTGAGCGGGCTCAGTAGTTGTGGCTCGCGGGCTCTAGAGCGCAGGCTCAGTAGTTGTGGTTCATGGGCTTAGTTGCGCTGCGGCATGTGGGATCTTCCCAGTCTAGGGAATGAACCTGTGTCCCCTGCATTGGCAGGTGGATTCTTAAGCACTGCATCACCCGGGAGGTCCCTAAATTAGTTTTTTAAGAAAGGTTTTCTTTTATGCATGGATAAAATAACATTAATATTTGTATAATATTTAAGTATTCTAGAGTCTTTATAGAAATTATTCTCTTTTGTATAAATCTGCTGGTTTATATGTGTATATTTGTAGATGTATACCTATGTGTTATATGTATGCAAATATGTTTAAATTTATATGTTTGAAATACAGACGCATACAGAGCCCATTGCTGGGAGTGAGAAACTCTCAGTAATTTGAAATGCCACTGTACTGGATTGAATTGTGTCCTCCCAAAATATATGGTTAAGTCCTAACCCCTGATACCTGTGAATGTGACTTTATTTGAAAATAGGGTCTTTGCAGATGTAATTAAATTAAGATGAAGTCATACTGGATTAAGGTGGGCTAATCAATGGCTAGTGTCCATTTGGACTCAGACAGACAGAGAGAGGGAAGAAAGCCATGTATGGATGGAAGCAGAGACTGGAATTATGCTGCCCCAGCCAAGGACCACCAAGGATGGCCAACAACCACCAGAAGCTAGAAGAAGCAAAGAAGGACTCTTCTTGAGACTTTGGCAGGAGTGTTGGCCTGCTGACACCTTGAATTTGAACTTCTCGCCCCCAGAACTATGAGAGAATAAAACCCAGTTTGTGGTACTTTGTTATGGCAGCCCTCAGAAATTAGTATAGACACCTTACATAAGTTGTTGGCAGCTGTGCTAAAGCCATTCAAGTGGAGAAAGCCAGTAGGCAAGTGAATGTAGACTCTTGGAATTTAGGGGACAGGTGAAGACAAGTGATAAATATATTTCCTTATTTTTCTGTTGGATTGTGTTTCCTATTTATTTGTAGTAACTCTATAAATTCTGGATATTAGTCTTTTGTTATATGTAAATGTAGACAATTACCTCATTTTGTTTTGTACTAAACTTGGGTAACCAGTTTGTACAAATACATTCCTTAGTGATCAGTATAGCAGAGAATTAAGAACATGGCTTCTGGAGTCAGAATCCCTGTGTTTTAATGTCACTTTTTAGCTGTATGATCTTGGAAAAGTTATTAACCTCTGTAAGTGTTGCTTTCCTCCTCTATAAAATAGGGATATACCTACCTTATGGACTTATGGGTGATTAAATGGGATAATTCTGGCAAAGTACTTGTTAGTGTCTGTTAAAAATTATATATTAGAGAAATATTAGCTATAATTTCTCCTACAAATTTATGTCAGAAATTCCTTTGGTAAATATTATTTTTATTAATTTCAGTAAGCGTTTTGTTTGTTAAACATTTATTAACAAGTTCTAAATAAAAAATGAGTAGAATTCAGGAACAATTTGTTTGTGAAATAGCTCCTTCAAAA
The DNA here is from genome assembly GCF_003676395.1 of Aethalodelphis obliquidens. NCBI lineage: Eukaryota > Metazoa > Chordata > Mammalia > Artiodactyla > Delphinidae > Aethalodelphis > Aethalodelphis obliquidens. The sequence continues at coordinate 4,488,974 of NW_020837987.1, read as the reverse complement.
ATGGTGAAATTTAGGTAAATTTTTTTCTAATAAGTATTACAATACCTACAAATTCTAAGTCTCAGATCTGACAAATTAAAAACGATAGCTATTTGAGCTTATTATGTATATATGTATATATATATGTATATTCAGACTGAGAAGTATGCAGTGTAAACTCTATTTATGTGAGAAAATATTATTTCCCTGTCTTTAAAAATAACCTCTTTCAGATTTTGTTTTTAGCTCAATGGTAATGCAGTGTTACTTATATTTAATTACTCTTTTGAATTTTTCTGCTGACTTTGCACATGTAATTCCTATATGTGTAACCATCAGAACTTCCTTCCCAAATTATTTTCTTGAAGTACCTGTATGCGTGGATAAGATGATCAATATATAGGTAGTTGTCACCAGCTTCTTAGTCAGTGTTGCCATTTCTCATTCATAAAAATTGTCTCCCATTTTTAAAGACTTCTATAATATATAGCATATGTAGTATCACTCCTATTTTTATTCTTCATACCAAAACTAATAGAAATTTTCTTGTGAAAAAAATCTTTGGTTTATTTTTCCAGAAACCCCTTCCCAGCAAAACTCTTTAAAATCCTTTAAAAAAAATTAAAAAAAAAATTTTTTTTTTATTTCCCAAAGAGACAGAATCTCTCCAGTTGATAGTTCCTGGAAAGATTCTATGACATGAATTGGCTAAGACAGCTTGTAATAACATTACTTAGTATTTTTCTGGCACAGTAGGGAAGGTGTCCACAACATATTCCTGTAAAATCCTGTGGGATTTTGTGTTCAGATTTTTGCAAGCCAGAAGCACAAGTCCGCGAAGGTGGTCGTTTTTATATTCAAGAAAGGCTTTTCGTTTTTTGTGTTATGTTAATAAACATGGAATGACCTCAACACCAGAGGGCAGTATTTTATAGTTGTTGCCAAAATGTCCTCCTAGTCTTTGTAATTATTTGATGGATTAAAAAAGATGTCCTGTGTATATTTAGTGTTTTTCCCCATGTTGCTATAAAATGCACCTGGTTCTGAGAGTCATAATGAATCTAGAATTTCATAAACCGCAGGCTTTTTTAAAAAGCCAATCTGTCTCGTGGAGTTAAACCTCCCTGAATTAATTTTCACACTAAGCTGTGCCGTTTCCAGTGGTTAGTCTGGTTGGCAGGGATGAGTGGCTTTTACACTGCGCCATGTGCCCCGAGCCCAGGCCCAAAGGAGGTCCTGCCCTGTTAGGGAGTAAAAGTCAGATTCATTTGCAGCCAGCAGACTTGGTTTGGCTTCAGGGGTGGTCAGAATTTGTGAATTTTGTTCCAGAGTATCCTGATCTTACCAAGAAGAGAATGGGCTTTAACTCCAGAAGCTTTAATAAAATTTATTTTATTAAAGATAAAATTTATTTAATGCACATTTATACTTTTGGCAGTTTAAAAACAAAAGACAATAGTGAGGATATTTCAATATATTACATTTGGTTCCCCATTTCTTTTTGTTTGCTAGTTTCAATTCAATATAACCAAGATATTTGAATCTTTTAAAATACTCTTCTAGTCTTCTGATATCCTTGTTAAAACAGGGAAGCATATTTGTATTGACCAGGTAATTCCTATTTTCTCTTTTTAAAAAAGGTTTTCCGGGAATTCCCTGGTGGTCTAGTGGTTAGGACTCCACACTGTCACTGCCAAGGGCCCGGGTTCTATCCCTGGTCAGGGAACTAACATCCCACAAACCACGCGGTGTGGCCAAAAAAATAAAAAAGTTTTCTTGCTACACATTATTACAGAAAATAAATATGGCAAAAGAAGAAAGTAAAAAACACTAGTAATCTCATCTGATAAACAAGATTTCATTATATATACTCTCTGCTTTTTTCAAATTTTTTCTTTCTTAAAAATACAGTAGAAACATCTGTACATGCTATTTTATAATTTTGTATTTTTCACATAACAATGTAATAAGTATCATCACTTCTCATGATTATTTAGTATTTTATACTATGAATATGTGTGATTCATTAAATCAGTTTACCCTCCTATCAGCAGTACATGAGAGAGTCTGGGTTATTCACACGCTTACCTCCTGTGGGTATTACTATTATTTAAAAATCCCCCAATTTTGTTAATTTGCTACATTCATTCAACAGATATATACTGATGGCTGACCATGTACCAGGGATTATTCTCAGTGCTTGGGATAGATTAGTGACAAAGGACAATCCCTGACCTCACGAAACTTATATTCTAGTGGGGGAGACAAACATATTATAAATGTAGTAAGTGAGTAAATCATTTAGTATTTTAGAAAGCAATAAATGCTACAGAAAAAAGAATCAGAGCAGGTGAAGGGGGTAGGAGTGAAGAGGGTGCAGTTTCAGTAGGAGAAGTCAGGGTAAGCCTAACTGAGACAGTGACGTTGCAATTCTTCTGATTGAAGTGACAGATATTTTCATTTGTATTTTTATTATTACTAAGGCTAAACATCCTTTCATATGTTTATTCTTATGTGCATGGTCTGTCCGTGTCCTGTGCTCATTTTTCTGATTGGGATGTTAGTTTTTTTGTTGTGATTTCTTTTAAGCAAAACTTTTCTTTTGGAAATAATTTCACACCTACAGAAAGGTTGCAAAAACGAATACAAAGAACACCTGTATATACTTTACCCAGATTCCCATATTATTAACATTTTGCCCATTTTTCTTTATTACCAATTCTCCATATATCTAGTTTTTTTTCTTGAACCATTTGAGAGTAAAGTTGCATACATCATGATCTTTTCACCTCTAAATACTTTTATGTATATTACCTAAGAATAAGAATGTTCTTTTACATTACCATAGTGCAATGATCAACTTTAGTACATTTGCATAATGCTTTAATCTACTGTCAGCATTCCACTTTTGTCAAATGACCCAATAACCTCGTTTTCCTCCAAAACAAAATCCAGTTTAGATCAGATCTTGCACTTAGTTGTCTTGTCTCCTTAAGCTCCCCTATCTGGAAAGTTCAGAGCTTTTGTCTTTTATGATACTGACATTTTAAAAAGAATATTATTGTCTTAGTCTATCTGGGCTGCGATAACAAAATACCACAGACTGGGTGGCTTAAAAACAGCAGAAATTTATCTCTGACAGTTCTGGAGGTTGCAAATCCAAGACCAGGGTGCCAGCATGGTTGGATTCTGGTGAAGGCCCTCTTCCACATTGCAGACTGAAGACTTCTTTGCTGGGTCCTCACCTGGTGGAAGGGGGCAGGGAAATGTCAGCTCTCTTTTATAAGGACGCTGATCCCATTTATAAGAGCTCTGCCCTCATGACCTAATCACCTCCCAAAGGCCCCACCTCCTCATTCCTAACATAGGAATTTGGGGGGGACACAAACATTCAGACCACAGCAAATATGATCCCTCATTTTTAAATTGAGAATGTTCCTCATTTTGGTTGTTTCTGGTGTTTTTTTCATGACTGGATTTAGGAAACTCGTTCTTGCCTGGAATACCATTTATATATAATAGTATGTGTCCTTAGCACATCCACCTTGAGGCACTACATTCCATCTGCCCTACAATGGTGATGTTCATTTTGATCATCTATTCAAGTTGTTCTATTTCTCCACTGGATAGTAATTCTTTTCCGCCTTAAAATTAGTAACCCATCTACGAGGAGACACTTTAAGTGTATGCAAATATCCTGTTCCTCATCAGAATTTCCCCCCTAGATTTTGCACCCATTGGTGATCCTTGCCTAACCAGTGTTTACTGCAGTTGCTATAGGGAAGGAAAAAGTTTTCCTTGATCCTCTTAGGGTCCGTACCTGGATCTGAAAATTAGACTGACAAAGACAGAGTAGAAAAGCATACAAATTGTATTGAATTTTTTTCTCTAGTTCTCCTCCCCTTTCTTCATGAAGGCATTCCAGTCAGCCGTTCATCTTCACCACTCCACCAGTACCTCTCAGGCCAAGGTCACCAGTGTGTAGGCACCTCTGTGTTGCTAAATCCGTTGGTCAGTTCACATCCTGATAGTACTTGACCAACCAACAGCATCTGATACAGCGCATTACTCTCCTGATACCCTTTCTTCATTGGCTTCTGGAACACCACTCACTTGGTTTTCCTTCTGCCTTATAGGCTACTTCTCAGAGTCCTTCGCTGCTTACTCTTTATTTTCCCATCTCTAAATGCTTGAGACCCCAGGACTTAAACCTTGGTCTGTTCTTTCTCTATCTTTTTACTCCTTTGGTGATCACATCATCCAGTCTCAAGATATAAATATTATCTCTTTAATGGAAACTCTGAATTTATATGCCCTGTTCAGATTTCTCCTCTGAGCTCCAAACTTGTGTATCCAGCTGCTTCCTTACATCTAATTCATTTCCAGCTAACATACCCCTTATTTATTATTTTTTTACCTATTTATGTATTTGCTTTTTTCCCAGTAGCCTTCAAGTTTCATAAACGCAGAGATTTTTTTTTTTTTATTGTAGTCAAGGTTGTTTGTACAGCTCCTGGAACAGTGCCTACTGCATAGCAATTGCATCATAAATATTTGTTGAATGAATGTCCTAAGTGTACAAATTGATATTTTTTGATGTTTCTCCATTTTCTTACAATGAGTTTATTTCAGTGGGGGTAAATCTCCCTTATTTTAAGCTATTGAATTTTTTATTCTCTGGTAATTTTTTGGCTCATTCCTATAGAGGGAACCATGTTTGACTAATGCTTAACTAATAATAGATTTGATCAGTTATTATATTGTGGGTTCCTGTTTCAGTTATTTCAGGTCAAGGTGAGAGGAGAAGAGAATAGTTTGGATTTTCTGGGGGTTTATTTTTCTAGACAGAGTTACAGTTGCCTGTGTAGAGTAGAAAGAGAGCTCACCTAGAAGCAGCCAAGGGCAGGGAACTTCCCTGTGGTGCTGAAAAGTTTTTTGTTTTTTTTTTTTTACCCCTTTCATTACCGTTATGGAAGTAGCAGTGGTAGGAATAACAATAATGAAACAATGAGGTTGGAAACAATTGCTAGTATTTACTGAATGCTTCACTGAGTGCCAAGCACTGTGATAGAGCTTTACACACACTTTCTCACTTAAACCTTATAATTACCTTATGAGCAAGTACTATTATTATTCCAACTTCATAGATGATAGATCTGAAGCTTGCATAAATTAGGTAATGCAACAGCCAGCCTCCAAGGTGGTTCCCAGTGATCCTCACCTCCTGGTTTTTACATACTTGTGTGTCCTCTCCCACATTATACCAGGGCTGGCTGGTCTGTGGGACCAATAGCATACAGCAGTAGTGAGGATATGTTTCTTTTTTTTTTTTTTTTTTTTGTGGTATGCGGGCCTCTCACTGTTGTGGCCTCTCCCGTTGCGGAGCACAGGCTCTGGACACGCAGGCTCAGCGGCCATGGCTCACGGGCCCAGCCGCTCCTCGGCATGTGGGATCTTCCCGGACCGGGGCACGAACCCGTGTCCCCTGCATCGGCAGGTGGACTCTCAACCACTGCGCCACCAGGGAAGCCCAGGATATGTTTCTTTTGAGATTAGGTTAATAAAGACTGTGGCTTCCTTCTTGGACATTATCTTGTTCTCTTTCTCTCTCTCTCTCTGATCACTTGTTCTAGGGAAGGTGTTAGAAGGGTACTCAGGCAGCCTATGGAGAGGGCTGTTGGGTAAGGAACACAGCCCAAGAGCCAGCAAGGAATTCAGACCTGGCAACAACCACAGGAATGAGCTTGAAAGTGGGTTCTCCATCCCCATTAGAGCTTTCAGATAGTTGTAGCCCCGGCTTGACAGCTTGCCTGCAACCTTGGGAGAGATATGGCGTCCAAACCACCCAGCTAAGCTGCTTCTGGATTCCTGACCTTTAGAACTTGTTTGAGATAATGAATGATAATTATTTTAAGTGGCTAAGTTTTGGCATAATGTATTATGCAGCAGTAGATAACTAATATAGTTAACTTGATCAAGAACACACTATTGATAAGTAGTAGGACAAAAACTTGAGCTTGGGTTTGTCAAACTTCAGAGCCTGAGTTCTTGACCGCTGGGCTCCATTGCCGTGGGGATAGCTACAGTGTCTAGCCTTCTTAACCTGGGCCTGTTGTGAACTGCAACTGACTCTGTGGGTTTGCTGTGGCCTGTGGGACTGAGAACTGACTCTATGACTTCTAAGAGCATCTTTCCCTCATTCCTAGTATGAATTAAGCTTTTTAAGTATTTAAAACTCCCTTAGTGATTTCTATGAGCACTTATGGAGAGCACATTTAAGGTAATCTCCACTTAAACTGGATGTCCAGATTTCCTGTTTAGACCAGGAGTCGGCAAACTTTTCTGTAAAGGGCCATATATTAAACATTTTAGGTTTTGTGGGAATAGTAGAGTTTTTAAAAATGTTGTCTTGACCAAGTTTTGAGGCTCTGGCTAGGGGCTGGTCAGTTCCTCTTCTTGAGCAGCCTTTTAAATCCATACCCCCATCTACCTCCCTGAAGGGGTTCTCATACTCTGGGCAGCTGCATACCCACCCAGGGCCAGATACTTGACAACCAAGGACAGCCCCAATGCCCCAGAGCCCCCTGAACTGATTCAGATTAGCCTGTCTTAAACATGCCTACTCTGTATCATCCTTTCCTTTCTGTGGAAACCATAATAAAGATGCTTGACCACAGTTCCCACAAAAACCCCTCTGCCTTGTGATTGACCCTGGATCTTCCCCTGAGCGACTCTGCAAGGTGTGCTGTGTTCCCCGCAGGGAACTATGAGTAACAAAATTATAAAACTCTTTTTTAAAAAAATTAATAAATTTATTTATTTAATTTTTGGCTGCATTGGGTCTTCATTGCTGCATGCCGGTTTTCTCTAATTGTGGTGAGCAGGGGCTACTCTTTGTTGCAGTGCGCAGGCTTCTCATTGTGGTGGCTCCTCTTGTTGTGGAGCATGGGCTCTAGGCACACGGGCTTCTATAAAACTCTTTTCATTTTCTCTCGTGATCTGCATCTAGTCTCACCATACCTTATCACAGGAAATATGGTTAAAACAGCAGGACATATGGTTTTGGTCACAGCTACTCAACTCTCTCAATGTGGTGCCAAAACAGCCAGGACAATGTATGAATGATGGGTGTGATTATGTTCCAATAAAACTTTATTTATAAAAATAGGTTGTGGGTCAGATTTGGCCCACGGGTTATGGTTTGCTGACCCCTCTTTAAAGCATCCTTATGGATGTTGATTTTTCTGATCAATGGGTAACACTAAAGAAAGTTTCACATATGTAGGTTCATTAGTAAAACTTTTCAAGCTGTCAGTTAGATGACACTGAACGACTCTTGCAAAAGCTTGAAAGGCATTTTGTACCCTGTGAACTGTTTTAGTTCTGATGCCTGTCGGTATTGTAGTCTATTGTTGACTTAAAGAAAAACACACAATATAAGAGTTGTGAATTTAAGTTTTATTCAGGGTCTTACTGAGGACTGTAGCCCAGGAGACAGCCCTGAGGAACTGCTTTGAAGAGGTAGGGGAGGAGCCAGTATATATATGATTTTTTTTCACTAGGAAATAACACGTAGTCAAGCATACATCTTGGTAAAAGATTACTGCTAATCACGAAGAACAGGTATCTCAAGGTAATGATTTTAGTGCTTTTTTATGTATGGGAAGATGCAAGAATCTGGGGTCATTGAAATTCTTCCTCAGATATTCATCTATCTAGGGGCCCCTTTTTCCAAAGCACAGAGTGCCTCATCCTGTTTTATCATCCTGAATTCTTTTCAGGGTGCACTGTTGCTGGGAGACTGCAGTGGGTTGCAATTTAACCCTTGTATAACTGGATGATGATTGATGCTCTTTGTTCTTTTTTTTGTTCACACCATCATCATAGTATTATACTTCATATGCTTCTAGAATGACTAATAAAAATGGAACCACTGCACAGAAAGCTGATTGTATGCCAGCTACTGTGCCAAATGCTTTTATATTCATTATCATTATTCATTCTCCTTAGGACAACTGTGCCTCCCCATTTTACAGATGACAAAACTGAGGCCTAGAGAAGCCCAAGAGAATGCTTCTACTAAATGGCAGAGGCAGCAGTCAAGTCAGGTAATCTGACTTTAAAAATCATGTTCTTAACACAGTTATACAATTACATTTCTGAGATTCCCTTATCTCCTTTAAAACATGTCAAAGCCATCCTTTAAAAATGTCTATTGGCTTCAATTATGATTATTTAATACATTATTTCTTTCATTAAATAACTTTTAATTTTAGGTATCCCCAAAAGGATAGACATACTTTTTTCATAATTGGATGTTGTACAAAGTGGCAGGATTGATTCTTGCATTCATTTTACTTCATAATAGAATATATTAGTTTAGTTGGAACTGTTAATTTTCCCTCAGGGAGAATCAAGTGCCCAAGGCACTGATTGGTAAATCAATAAATCTTTAGTGAGTCTGGTAAATCAACTGTCACACATATGTCAACCTTTTCTCCAGAGTGTAGATTTTATCCAGGACAAGTGTGTTTGTTCCTTTCTATTGTTTTCTCCCTCAAAATTGTATTATACTAAGGTATTTAAACAAATCCCTAAGACTGTAAGCTTTTTTCCCTCTCTTTTTTCCTTTAAAAAAAATAGCAATAAGGATCATGCTTTTTCCAGCTATCTTAGGGAAAGAACTCAGTTGTTTGCGTATTTGCATTTCAGCCCCTAACCCTTCCTGAGGACAAATGGCTGTCTGACTATTACGCCCACAGGCACAGCACTGGGACTGTGGATTAAGCCTCTGAATGCTGACTAGTTTTCTGCAGCTTTCCCAGCATGTGTGAAGAATGTGTTTGTAGCTGGGAGGCAAACAGAACATCCAAAGCTGAGCAAGAATTTTGAAAAATAGTTGTCTTATGTATAAATTTATTTTGCTCTTAGTGTTTTATTCTTGCCGGTTTCATTATTCCTTGTTTCTACTTGCTTTTAAAATAGTTTAGTTTTGTTTGATATCCTCATGACCGAAACTGTGGTCACTTGTTGTTGAATGCTGTGGTCTTGATTTTTAAATGTTCTTTGTTTCTTTATCATTTAAATACCAAGCCATGGATGGGTGGCTCAGATATTTTTCCTCCTGGTAGAGAAGGCCTGGTGATTTCCAACAAGGTGTCTGTGTGGCCTTCCCTCTAAACAAATACGGGCCCAGTTGGAAGTGTTGACAGGTACTGGAAGGCAACAGCTTAGGTTTGTAGCGTGTGTAATAGGAACAGCACGGCTTTGAGCTGTGGATTTATTTCTCTAAGTTTAAGTTATTATTGTACCTGCTTTCAGGTGAAAAACCCAAATGTATTCTCTCAACTGGCTCTTTACTCTTTAGCATCCATAGAAGAAATATGAATTATATTTGGGTAGAAAAACCAAACTAAATGGATGAATTGGCACATTAACTTAAAGGGTCACCAGTAGTAATTTATTTGGAACCTTTTTGCAAGCCATCGGGGGTGGAGCAGGTGAGGCATGATCCAAAGTGAAGTAAAATTCAGCCTCTGCCCGCAGGAGCTCAAAATACAGGATGGAATAAAGAGAATGCCAGAGAATTTACCCATCAGGGAAAGAATCCTGTTTGAGAGGTTGTGGACAATGGAGCATTGGAGATGAACTTTGAAGGACTGATGGTATTTCAACAATGTAGCTACATTTATCCTGCCTGTAAAAGCACAGGGGAGAGGGGGTGGAGTGGGGAGAGACCGTGTGTGTGTGTGTGTGTGTGTGTGTGTGTGTGTGTGTGTGTGTGTGTAATTAGCTATTCCCTTCAGCTTGCACAAGGGTAGGGGAGCAGTGGGAGATGATTTTCTAAAAATAATTTAAATTTAAGTCTCATCATTCATTAGGTCTTTAGGAGAACAGCAATGTATATTTTTCTTTCATATGCAGTAAAATTACACCCTTGTCTGTAGGGATGATGATTCCATTTATATACTATGTAGTTAATGCCGAATCCATTGTTAGCTATTTGTAAATCATAGTGTGACTGACACATAATGAGCTCTATGTTGTAATTCTTAAAAATAGTTACAATAATGCTGCCTCCTAGGTTAGGGTCATGGTGTAAATTCCATCACACAACCTGTGCTTTCTAAATCTCTTTATTCATTATCTGCCTGTACGTTTAAACTGGAAATTGATCCCTAGTCTAGGCCAGATGTTAGGATTGGCAGCAAGTAGTTTAACTATATCGTGGGTTTTTTGTTTTTTTTTGTTTTTTTTGCGTTACGCAGGCATCTCACTGTTGTGGCCTCTCCTGTTGCCTCTCCTGTTGCGGAGCACAGGCTCCGGACGCGCAGGCTCAGCGACCATGGCTCACGGGCCCAGCCGCTCCGCGGCATGTGGGATCCTTCTGGACCGGGGCACGATCCCGCGTCCCCTGAATCGGCAGGTGGACTCTCAATCACTGCGCCACCAGGGAAGCCCTATATCGTGGTTTTTGAGGGGCAACTTCACTGTACTGTTTGAATGAGCTAAAATATTTCACTGATAGAATAAGAGATAGATAAAATTTAATTGCTTTTCTACTAGAACTATTCTGCTCATTGGGATTTTTTGCTATATTATTAGAAAACAATAAATCACGTTGTATACTCTTTATTTTTTGTATGTTTTGAGGTAAGAAACTAGTATTATTTTGAATATATGCTTTGCAGACATACTGCTGTGTTAACATCAGAGGGGCCAGGGAAATTAATTGAACAAGAAAGAAATTTCAAAAATAGATGGAATAAAATATGCTGTTTGTAAATGAAATGGATTAGGATTGGAAGGGAGGACCTTATTGGTTTATAACTGACCAATTATTTTGTAGCATTTCTAAGAAATTTGTAGTAGTAACAGGGTTGTAGCACACCTCTGGAATCCATCATAATGGTTTAGTGTACAAATGAATCACCTGGAAAATTTAAAGAGTGAAGCTTCACAGGTCTAAACTGTAGATGTTTTGATTCCATAACTCTGGGGTTATGGAATCTGCTTTTCTCCATAAAAAGCATAAATCTGCTTTTTTAACCATTGTCCCTGGTGGTTGAGAAATGCTTCACTGGAACATAGGTGCTTCAACAAAAACCCATATATAGTACTGAGAACCTGCTCAACGAAAATGTATAGAGTTTGAATTAACAATGGTGGCAGGCTGTGTCAAGCAATGGTTTAACCCGCCACAGTGCTGGAAGCTAAAATTCTTGGTGTCAATGCTTTTGGGTTAAGTATAGATCATCTGTGATTAATGACAGTTTTGTTTCTTCCTTTCTAATCTTTTTTACTCTTTTCCCCCCTTTTCACGCTCTTCTCTGCTGGCTAGAGTACAGTACTGAGTAGAACTGGTAATGGTGGACACCAGTGATTTATTCTTTTCTCTTCCAGTTTTATTGAGATATAATTGACATACATCACTGTGTAAGTTTAAAGTGTACTTACATGTAATGGTTTGACTTACATGTATTGTGAAATATTACCACAATAAGTTTATTTTTTTATTATTTTTGTGTTTTTTTTTGGCCATGCCATGCGGCCTGCAGGATCTTAAGTTCCCTGACCAGGGATTGAACCTGTGCCCCCTGCAGTGGACGCTCAGAGTCCTAACCACTGGACCACCTAGGGAATTCCCCACAATAAATTTAATTAGCATCCATTATCTCAGATAGATACAATAAAAGTTTTCAGTTTTTCACTGTTGAGTATGATGTTAACTGTGGGGTTTTTCACATATGGCCTTTATTCTTTTGAGGAAATTTCCTTTTATTCCTAGTTTATTGAGTATTTTTATCACAAAAGGATGTTGAATTCTGTCAAATGCTTTTCTGCATCAATTAAGATGATCATGTACTTTTTTCCTTCATTCTGTTAATATTGTGTATTACATTGATTGATTTGCATATATTGAATCATCTGTGCATACTGGGAATAAACCCCACTTGGTCATAATCCTTTCGTATAATCCACATAATCCACTTGTATAATTTTTTTGTGTGTGTGTGTGGTATGCAGGCCTCTCACTGCTGTGGCCTCTCCTGTTGCGGAGCACAGGCCCCGGAAGCGCAGGCCCAGCGGCCATGGCCCACGGGCCCAGCCGCTCCGCAGCATGCAGGATCCTCCTGGACCGGGGCACGAACCTGCGTCCCCTGCATCGGCAGGCGGACTGTCAACCACTGTGCCACCAGGGAAGCCCCACTTGTATAATCTTTTTAATATGCTGCTGATTTCAGTTTGCTCTATGAGAAATGCTTCACTGTTTTGCATCAATACTCATAAGGGATATTGGTCTGTAGTTTTCTTGTAGTATCTTTGTTTAGAGTTACAAAGTGTTCCCTCTTTAATTTTTTTGAAGAATTTAGAAGGATTGATGTTATTTCCATCAAATTTAAGAGTCCTTTATATATTAAGAATACTGTTCCTTTATCTGTGATATGTTGCAAATGTTTCCCCCTGACTTGTTTTCTTGACTTTGTTTATGGTAAAACTATGCAGTAGTTTTTAAAAAGATTCCTTATATCGTCAAATTTATCAATTTTTTTCTTTCACGGATTCTGAATTTGAGGCCATAGTTAGAAAGCCTTTTCCTAAACTCAAGTTCAAAAAATTTACCCATGTTTTCTTCTAGTACTTGTACAGTTTCACTTTTTTTTAAAGTTTTTTTTGTTTTTTAACATCTTTATTGGAGTATAATTGCTTGACAATGGTGTGTTAGTTTCTGCTTTATAACAAAGTGAATCAGTTATACATATACATATGTTCCCATATCTCTTCCCTCTTGCATCTCCCTCCCTCCCACCCTCCCTGTCCCACCCCTCCAGGCGGTCACAAAGCACCGAGCTGACCTTCCTGTGCTATGTGGCTGCTTCCCACTAGCTATCTATTTTACGTTTGGTAGTGTATATATATCCATGCCACTCTCTCACTTTGTCACAGCTTACCCTTCCCCCTCCCCAATATAGTTTCACTTTTATATTTAGATGCATGATTCTTTCAGAGTTTATTCTTGTGTATTGTGTGAGGCGTGGTTTTTTTTCTAAGTGGTTAATCGATTGTCTCAGTACCTTTTATTAAAAACTCCATGAACTCCCCTGTGATTTGAAATACCACCCTTATTATATAATAAAGCTTTATTGTACTTGGGTCTCTTTCTAGACTTTCTATTCTGTTATGCTGGTCTGTCTATTCATCTGTACCATACTGCTTTTTTTTTTTTTTTTTTGGCCACCCTGTGTGGCTTGTGGGATCTTAGTTTCCCTACCACGGACTCAACCCAGGCCCTTGGCAGTGAAAGCATGGAGTTCTAACCACTGGACCACCAGGGAATTCCCTTTACCATGCTGTTTTAAGTATAGAATCTTTACAGTATATTTTAATATCTGGTAAGACTAGTTCTTCTTGTAGCATTTTGTCCCTTCCTTCCTCCCTCTCTCCCTCCCTTCTTTCCTTTCTTTCTTTCCTTCTGTTTACATATTTTTAAAGACTTCATTTTTTTTTTAGAGCAGTTTTAGGTTCACAGCAAAATTGAGAGGAAGGTGCAGAGATTTCCCATATATTCCCTGGCCTCACCCATGTACAGCATCCCCTATAACCAACATCCCTCACTGGAGCCATACATTTGTTATAATTCATGAATCTACACTGACACATTATAATCAACAAAAGTCCATAGTTGACATTAGGGTTCACCCTATACAAGGTGTTATATAGTCTATGAGTTTGGATACATTGTATACATTGTATCTTTTATTATTGTTATCATGCAGAATATTTTCACTGTCCTGAAAATCCCCTGTGCTTTACCTATAGCATTTTTTTTTAGTATTTTCCTAATTGTTTTACATTTTTATTTTTCATATCAAGTTTAGTGTCATCTTGCCTAGTTTCATAAAAAAGTCTTGTTGGATTTTTTTAATTGAGACTGCATTTAAATTTTAAACTAACTTAGGTAGAACTGACATCTTTATGATATTTATCCATCCTTTCTAAGAACAAGGGATATTGCTAGAAAGGATGATGTCTTTCCATCTGTTCTAGTCTCCTTTTATGTCTTTCAGGGGTGTTTTATAAATTTCCTTATATAGGCTTTACATATTTCTTGTTAAGTCTAGTCCTAAGTATTTTATCTTTGTTGTTGCTGTAAATGGAGTTTTCTCTACTGCTTACCATTATTCTTTTTTTCTTTGCAGTACGTGGGCCTCTCAGTGTTGTGGCCTCTCCCGTTGCGGAGCACAGGTTCCGGACACACAGGCTCAGCGGCCATGGCTAATGGGCCCAGCCACTTCGCGGGATGTGGGATCTTCCCGGACCAGGGCACGAACCCGTGTCCCCTGCATCGGCAGGCGGACTCTCAACCACTGTGCCACCAGGGAAGCCCTGCTTACCATTATTTTTGAAGGCTACTTTTTTGCTGGGTATAAACAGAAGCAATATATGAAGATATCATGGCTTTATACAGTTGTGGTTAAGTTGTTATTTTCTTTTAGCACATTGATGCTGTTTTTCTAGCATTTCCTAGCATCCATATTTTCTCTTGAGATATTAGCAGTCAGGCTAGCTGTGGCTCCTTTGAAGATCATGTCTCCTTTTCTCTGGCTCCTTTTCATATTTTTTTCTCTTTGATATTCTGTAGTTTCACTATGGTGTGTCTAGGTGTGGATTAAAAAAATGTTTATCCTCTTTGGGATATGTTAAGCTTTGTGAAGTTATGGGTTGGTGAATTTTGTAAGTTCTGAGAAATTCTCATTCATTATATTTTCATATATTGCCTCTGTTTATTCTCTTATCTGGAATTCTGATTAAATGTATATTAGACTTTTTCACTGTGTTCTCTGGGCTTGTTCCTTTTCATCTATATTTTATATATATTCTCTTCATGCTCCATGCTGGATAGTTGCTTCTGACTTTTCTTTTGGTTTGTCAGTGACCTCTTCAGCTGTGTCTAATTTGCTGTTAAATCTGCCCATTGAACTTTTAATATTGTTTATTGTTTTTTTAGTTGTACAACTGCTATTTGACACCTTTTCACTTCTGTGATGCCACATTTTAAAGTATACAGTTCCCTGATGACATTTGCAACTTTTTCTTTTATTTCTTTTATCATAGTAAAATAGTGATTTTATAATCTGGGTCTTAAAAGCCTAATATCTAAGGTTCTTTTTTTTTTTGGCACATTGGGTCTTCATTGCTGCACGCGGGCTTTTTCTAGCCATGGCAAGCAGGGGCTACTCTTCATTACAGTGCGTGGGCTTCTCACTGCGGTGGCTTCTCCTGTTGCAGAGCACGGGCTCTAGGTGCGCGGGCTTCAGTAGTTGTGGCTCAAGGGCTCTGTTGCTCCGCGATATGTGGGATCCCCCGGGACCACGGCTCAAATCCGTGTCCTCTGCATTGGCAGGCAGATTCTTAATCACTGTGCCACCAGGGAAGTCCTATCTAAGGTTCTTGTTTTGAAGTCTTTCTGTTGTCTCTTTTTTTCCCTGTTGGTTCTTGATGATAGGGTCTTTTTTTCCCCCTTGAATGCTTAGTACTCTCTGACTGTATTCTGGTTATTGTATTTGAAAACCTGCTTGTGGGAAAATTTTGAGACATAGGACAATTGAATCTTCTTCCAGAAAGAATTTTTGTTTGCTTTACCAGTAGTCTGCAGGCCCTACTAGTTTAGGACTACCTTACAGCAATTTCAAGGCTGAGGTTCTCAGAAATATCCAGAAAAATCAAAGTCTTGGGGTCTTGCCCCAGCTTAAATGGAGGAGTGTTTGTCAGACTTCCTGCTTTGTGTGGATCTTGTGATTTCACTTTTATCTACCTTATTTCATAACTATAACTCAGTTTTTGTATTTTTGCCTTATGAATTGTTAAATGCCATCCAGATAAAAGGCGTATTGAATGCTAGGTTATTTCTCTGGGTTCTAACCTCCTAGATTTTGGTTCAGTAATTCTTCATTCTCTTTTTTAGCTGGCCTCTGCTTTTAAGAAGATTAAAAAAAATCATGTTTAATTCAGCTTTATTAGTTGTCCTTAGAGGATTGTTTTGAATTACCTAACCTGAGAGTACTTCATGGGTCACTTTTGGGGACTATCTTTTGTTGTGAACATCCAATTTTATTGCATTGTTGTTTTGGAATGTTCTTTATATTGTATCACTTCTTTTATCCCCCCAACCTTTCTTTGTGAAAAGGTATATGTTCATCTTTTTGTTATCTGTTTCATGTTGGTAGAAAATAATGTGTATTCCATAATTGTCAGGTGTGGGGTTCTATATTTTTGCATTATTTCAAGCTTGTTATTTATAATGTTTAAGTCTACTGTCATTACAAAAATTTAAAATACCTTTTTGATCTGTCATTTTCTGAAAGTGGTTATTTAAATCTTTCATTATAATATTTGCTTTATACATTTTATAAATTTGTATATGTATCTTGTTAGAGATAAGCAAGTTAAGGATTGTTATGCCTTCCTAGCGAATTTTTCCTTTTATTATTATTTGATGCCCCTTTATCACTTTTTCTTTTAACATCTGTTTTGCCTATCTCTAATACTGTTGTTCTAGGTTTCTTTTGACTTTTCTTTTTTCCTGCTCTTTATTTTCTATCTTTTTATGTTCTTCTGTTACAGATATATCTCTGGGAAACAGCATATAGCTGAATTTTAATGTTTATTATTGTGGTAAAATATAGATAGCATAAATATAACATTTTAACCATTTTGAGCATACATTTCAGCAGCATTAAATACATTCACATTGTTTTTCAACCAGCACTACCATCCATCTTCAGAATTTTCTTATCTTTCCAAATTGAAACTCTCTATCCATTAAACAAAACTCTCCATTCTTTCCTCCTCCCAGCTCCTGACAACGACCACTGTCCTTTCTGCCTCTATAAATTGAGTACTCTAGGTTCCTCATGTAAGTGGAGTCACACGATACTTCTTTTATATTTAGTTTATTTCACTTACCATACTGTCTTCCAGGTTCATCCATGTAGCATGGGTCAGAATTTTGGATTAAAAAAAATTTTTTTTTCTGGCACTCTAATGAAACAGAAAAATCCTACGATCTTTTAAGAAAACCATTAGCTGGGCCCCAGCAAGGGGCAAATGATGTAGCAGAGGTCCTACTTTTGTGGGAGAGAGGAACAGGCTAACTGGTCCTTCATTCTGGAGATAGTCTCTCAATTAGCCGTCATGACTGGGGCCTCAGTTCATGTCATATCTGCACTGGGAACCACATGGAAGCTCCCAGATGTACCACTTCATCCTCCTACTTGAGTGCCAGACCATCCACTGCTCTACATTAGTTTGCTTTCTTAGTTAATCCATCAATTAATGAATTAAATTTTACCCATTCACTTTATGTGCTCCAAAAAGTTTTCAAAATTTTCAGATGTCATCCTTTCTGTTTTAATGTTTTATTCAATTTATTATTTTTCTTCTGTCATAGTCAGAAGAATATAACATTTCTAGATAGAAGAATATATATTTCTTCTGATATATTTATATGGAGTCTACCCCATTATCATGAACCAGAAGTTCCTTTGGGGTATTTATATGACTTTTATTTCTCTTAAAAGTAGTTTGAATTCAGATATTAATTATATAAATTTTTTGGTATATTTTTGCCACTTAAATAATATATCCTGAATAAGAATGTTTATTAGTATTATGAATATTGTATAAACACTGTTGATAGAAAATATCACTATTTCTGTTGTTCTTCATGAATTTTTAAAAAATTTTGGTAAAATACACATAACATGAAATCGATGATTTTAACCATTTTTAAGCATACAGCTCAGTGGCATTAAGTACATTTACGTTGTCCTACAGTCATCACCACCATCATTCTCCAGAACTTTTTAATCTTTCCAAATTGAACTGTGTACCCATTAACACTAACTCCCCACCTTCATGTTTTTTAATTAATTAATTTTTGGCTGCGTTGGGTCTTTGTTGCTATGCGTGGGTTTTCTCTAGTAGCAGAGAGCAGGGGCTATTCTTCGTTGAGATGCACAGGTTTCTCGTTGGGGTGGCTTCTCTTGTTGTGGAGCATGGGCTCTAGGTGTGTGGGCTTCAGTAGCTGTGGCATGCGGGCTCAGTAGTTGTGGCACACAGGCTTAGTTGCTCCGTGTCATGTGGGATCTTCCCCGACCAGGGATCGAACTCGTGTGCCCTGCATTGGCAGGCGGATTCTTTTTTTTTTTTTTTTTTTTGCGGCACGCGGGCCTCTCACTGTTGTGGCCTCTCCCGTTGCGGAGCACAGGCTCCGGACGCGCAGGCTCAGCGGCCATGGCTCACGGGCCTAGCCGCTTCGCGGAATGTGGGATCCTCCCTGACCGGGGCACGCACCCGTGTCCCTTGCATCGGCAGGCGGACTCTCAACCACTGTGCCACCAGGGAAGCCCAAAGATGAATCTTAATTGGTGGTGTTAGTCGCATGCTCTAAAAAGAGGAAGCCGTGAGCTGTGTAGTGTTTGGTGATTTCCATGGGGTAAATATTCCCACCATGGCCAATTTCAAGCTCCCAGTGGTTTAACTTACAAAAGTCCTGATATTTAACAATCTGCTATTGTGAGTTGGTACAAGCTGGCTCTAGCTCACTTATGGTCCTAAAGCTTTAGTTCTGATGTCAGAAAGTTTTCTCCGAAAATCTGAGGAATGCCCATAGGATATAATAAGATCTGTACAGTAAGAAATACAGCTTATAAACCTTAAAAGAGAGTAGACATGAAATAGATTAGACTGAGTAAAACTCAGTTGTCAAGTTATCCTGAATCCTTCAGAATTCAGTATTCACTATGTTCACACACAGCTGTCTGTTAACATGGCAACTTTCTGAGAGAATCCTTTTTTGTTTTATCTCGGAAATTGAAGCATACTAATTTATTAGCAATGACAAAATAATCTTTGAAAAAAGATAAATATTTAAATTTTTTTTTTTTTTTTTTGCGGACGCGGGCCTCTCACTGTTGTGGCCTCTCCTGTTGTGGAGTGCAGGCTCCGGACGCGCAGGCTCAGCGGCCATGGCTCATGGGCCCAGCCGCTCCGCGGCATGTGGGATCTTCCCAGACCAGGGCACGAACCCGTGTCCCCTGCATCGTCAGGTGGACTCTCAACCACTGCGCCACCAGGGAAGCCCAGATGATTTGTTTTTACTAAAAAAAAAACCGCATCAAGACAAACATTTGTCATGAGATATTTTTGTTTTATTAAAATTAATTTCACTTGTTTCTTGAAAATTTTTAAAATTTGGCTACCAGAACATTTAAAATTACACATGGGCTCGCATTATATTTCTGTTGGACAGCACTGGTCTATAGGATGTATTTTAGACAAAAGTAAAGTGATCCCAGGTGCGAGTCTGAGATACAACAAGAAATGAAGAGCAAAGAAAATAATTAATACGTGGTTTAACCTGGACAAATATGATTGTATACCCAACAATAACAATGGTTTTGGGATCAAAAAACAATACAGAGTAAAAATATATGGCAGCAATAACTTATAAGTCTGGGGCAGTGGTAATTAGGATTAGAGTGATCTGAAGTCCTGAGTTGTTCTGTAGGAAGACTAAGTTGGATAAGTTAATTACACACATTAAAATGTCTAGGATTACCTCTAAAAGAATATAGAGTATATAACTGCCTAAGTAGTAGAGGAAAAGAATGGAATAGAAATTAGAAAGCAGCTCCTAAAAGAAAAAGGCAAGAAGGGAGAGAAAAAAAGCATGGGACAGATAGCATAAACTAAGATTTTAGAATTAAATTTATCTATATATAAAATTGTAATAAGTGTAAATAGAGTAAGTGTACATGTTCCACTTGAAAGATAAAGATTATCTGACTAGATTTTTTTTAATTAATTAAGTTTTTGGCTGCATTGGTCTTTGCACGCGGGCTTTCTCTCTAGTTGTGGGGAGTGGGGGCTACTTTTCCTTGTGGTGTGTGGGCTTCTCATTGCGGTGGCTTCTTTTGTTGTGGAGCAGGGGCTCTAGGCATGCGGGCTTCAGTAGTTGCAGCATGCAGGCCCAGTAGTTGTGGCGCGTGGGCCCAGTAGTTGTGGCTAGTGGGCTCTAGAGTGAATGCTCAGTAGTTGTGGTGCATGGGCTTAGTGCTCTGTGGCATGTGGGATCTTCCTGGACCAGGGATCGAACCGGTGTCCCCTGCATCGGCAGGTGGATGCTTGACCACTGCACCACCAGGGAAGTCCCAGATTTTTTTAATTATTAAAAAAAAAATTAGCCATTTATAAGAGGCACATCTAAGACCTAAGCATATAGAAAGACTGAAAACAGAAGGATGGCAAAAGATACATACTCCACACACCAAAAGAAAGATCAATAGCAGATAAGATAGATTTTAAAACAACAAAAAAATTACTGGAAATAGGTCAGATTATTACATAAATTGCATTATACAGTATCAATTCTGTCATATATTCTTCCCTCCCACCCAGTTGACATGCTTTCAAGGTTTATCTAATTGGTATGTGTTTTATATGGATACCAGCATTCCCTGCTGGATGCATGGAAGGTCCTTCTTTCTCCCCGCTCAGGGATTTATGGATATGGGGATGCCTACATTGATGTCTAGGTTCTAATGTATTTGAAATAATCACATTGTCAGCATCAAAAATATTCCCTGAAAGGAAAAGCCTCCTTGACATTGGTCTTGGCAGTGGTTTCCTGGATATGACAACAAAAACACAAGGAACAAAAGCAAAAACCAAGGGGGACTGTAGCAAACTAAAAAGTTATGCACATCAAAAGAAACAATTAATGAAATAAAAAGGCAACCTATGGGAAGGGAGGAAATACTTGCAAATCATATCTGATAAGAGGTTAATATCCAAAATATATAAAGAACTCATACAACTCAATAGCAAAAAACATACATCTGATTAAAAAATGGACAGAGGAACTGAATGGGCATTTTTCCAAACAAGATATACAAATGACCAATAGGTACATGAAAAGATGCTCAACATCACTAATCATCAGGGAAATGCAAATCAAAACCACAATGAGAGACCACCTCATGCCTGTTAGAATGACTATCATCAAAAAGATAAGAGATAACAAATGTTGGTGAGGATCTGGAGAAAAAGAAATCTTTTTGCACTATTGGTGGGAATGTAAATTGGTACAGCCACTATGGAAAACAGTATGGAGGTTCCTCAAAAAACTAAAAGTAGAACTATCATATGATCCAGCAATCCCACTTCTGGGTATATATCCAAAAGAAATGAAAACAGGATCTCAAAGAGATATTTGTACCCCCGTCTTCATTGCAACATGATTCACAATAGCCAAGATAGGAAACAACTCAAGTCTGTCAACAGATGGATGGATAAAGAAGATATAATGTATAAGTGTATATATACATTATACATATATACACATATATACATAACACACACAATGGAATATTATTCAGCCTGAGAAAGAAGGAAATCCTGCCATTTGTGACAGCTTGGATGAACCTTGAAGACATTATGCTAAGTGAAATTAGTCAGACAGAGAAAGACAAATACTGTATGATATCACTTATATGTGGAATCTAAAAAAGCTGAACTCAGAAAAACAGAGGGTAGAGCCATGGGTCCCAAGGGCTGGGGGGTGGAGGGAAATGGGGAGATATTGAACCAAAGGGTACAAATATTCAGTTATAAGATTAATAAGTTCTGGGGATCTAATGTACAGCATGGTGATTATAGCTGATAATACTGTATTGTATACTTGAAAGTTGCTAAGAGAGAAGATCTTAAATGTTTTCACCATTAAAAGGAAATGGTAATTATGTGACAGGATGAAGGTGTTACCTAAGGCCATGGTGGTAGTCATATTGCAATATATAAATATATCAAATCAACACATTGTACACCTTAAACTTATACAATGTTATATGTCAATTATATCTCAGTAAAGCTGGAAAAAATTAAGTGAAACATTGAAACGATAAAAAAAAAAATTCCTGGAAGGACAAGAACTTGGGTTTTGTCTGGAGCAAAAAAAGAGTAAAGGTGGGGCGGTGGCTGTGGTTTGTATTGTGGTTAGGAAGTGAGGTGGAGAGAGGATTCCACCAAGGGGCTGGTTTAAACTTCCCTGCCAGCACCACGGGAGGGTGTCTGGGCTTTCTTATAGGTTGGCCTAGATATAGGGCAAAAGGCAAAGGGAGAGTGCTGGGACTTGAATGCTGTCAGTGGTCAAACATCAAAAATAGTCAGACTCTGGGAGTTCCCTGGCGGTCCAGTGGTTAGGACTCGGCACTCTTACTTCCAGGGCCCTGGGTTCGATCCCTGGTCGGGGAACTAAATTCCCATAAGCCTTGCTGCACCATGAAAAAAAAAAAAGTCAGACTCTTTATTACTGTGTCAATAGGTCAAATTTATTTATTTTAACTAGTTTATAGTGTTCTATCATGTGAAAAGAAAAAAACCAAGTTATTTTTCAACTTATGTATTGAGGGACAATTAGGTGTTTTACACTTTTTTTTTTTTTTTTTTTTTACTACTACTAGAAACAATTCTGCAGTGAACATCTCTGTACAGAATCTTTG
The DNA here is from genome assembly GCF_003676395.1 of Aethalodelphis obliquidens. Lineage (NCBI taxonomy): Eukaryota > Metazoa > Chordata > Mammalia > Artiodactyla > Delphinidae > Aethalodelphis > Aethalodelphis obliquidens. The sequence goes on along the minus strand of NW_020837987.1, from coordinate 4,466,430 downwards.
CAAGTGGTTTTCTCAGGGAGATGCCTGGATGAGCAATCACTGGGTCAGAAGGTGTCCTGATCTTCTGGTGTACCAGACTTTGCTAGATTGTTCTCCAGTGTAGTTGTATCAACTTATACTTACATGTCTTAAATTGGTGAAGTTGGCGTTTTATTCCAAGGGTGATGGGAGGCCGTTGGAGGGCCTTAGTGGAAGAATGATATGATCTGATTAATAGAAAAGTAACTCTAGCTGCTTTGTGGGGACCTGGGGGTGGTAAGTAAGAGTGGAAGCAAGGGGACAGTTATTATTGTAATAATCTGGATGAGAGACAGTAGTACCTTGGATGGGGCTGGTACTGGTGGAGATGGTGATGAATTGTAGAATTCAGGATGTACTCTGGAGATAGAGTTCACAGAACTTTTGATGGATTGGATATGGGCTGTGACAGATGATTCCTAGTTTTTAGTCTCACTGATGAAAGGGAGAAGACTGGGCAACAAGGGGATGGGCTGGGGAAATCACGAATTGTCTTGGCTGTATTAAGTTTGAAATACCTATTAGACTTGCAAGTAGAAATGCGGAATGTGCAGTTTGTTATGCATGCTGAGAGCTCAGGGGAGAGGTAGGGGCTGGAGAGCTACATTTAGGGTCCTATTTAAAGCCACAGGCTGGATGAGATTACCTAGGTATGTATAGAGAGATGAGAAGAGGTTTTCAGACCTCTAACAGTTAGAAACTGGGAAGGGAAGAGAATTTAGCAAGGGAAACAGAGGCGAGGCCAGTGGAAAGTGAAGTAGAATATGGTGAGTCAGGAGCCATACGAAGACAGTATTTTAAGAAGAAGGGAAGGGACTTCCCTGGTGGCACAGTGGTTAAGAATCTGCCTGCCAGTGCAGGGGACACGGGTTCGAGCCCTGATCTGGGAAGATCCCACAAGTGCGGAGCAAATAAGCCCATGCGCCACAGCTACTGAACCTGCACTCTAGAGCCCACGAGCCACAACTACTGAAGCCCACATTCCTGGAGCCCATGCTCTGCAACAAGAGAAGCCACCGCAATGAGAAGCCCACGCACCGCATCAAAAAGTAGCCCCCGCTCACCACAACTAGAGAAAGCCTGCGGGCAGCATCGAAGACCCAACGCAGCCAAAGAAAATATAAATAAATAAATTTATTAATAAAAGAAAAAAGGAAGAAAGGAAAATCACTGTCAAATGCTGCTGATACGTTAAGATGAGCTCTGCGAATAGACCAAAATCATCTGAGTCCTTTGGTTACCTTTTACCTTTGATTTTCCTGTATTTTGACACCTTAGTTGTAGTCCTCAGTATTTGTTAATATTCTTACGGGGATAGCAAAACCCACCCCACAATCCCCATCCAATTCTAAGTATATCATTAGATATAGAATGAAAAAGATTAAAGAATTAAGAAGTGCTGGAGGCCTTGTATCTGTTGGTAGCCATTTAACCTACCCCATAGTGACATCCTGGTGTCAAGCAGCTGTGTATATTTTTTAAAAGCCCATCTGAATGCTCTGGAGGGCTTTTTATATCATGAGTTAGAACTGCCTGGAAGATCTGATTGGCCCAATTCCACAAAGAGGGTTCCAATAGGTTTTAAAGCCTTCTGTCTCATTTCTTTCTGCATTTGTTATTAGCTCAATAAATAGTAAATAGAGGAATTACCCAGTCACTAATTTGCTTTTTTATCAAGCAGAGTTCATGTTTTAATAAATTACCATTTTTTTATTGAACATGTGCTATAATATGCCTGTAATTCAGACATGAAACTTTTTATTACAGTATTTATTTCTTACCCATACATATTTTCTTCAGCTGTAGTTTTTGCCATGATGTTTGATCATTTATTGTTTCTCTGTGATGTCTTTTAGTAAAAAGTTTGCTTTCTTCCTGAATTATTACATTTAAAAATTAATATTTACTTTGATCATAAGAGCGATAAATGATGCCCTTTTATTTTTATTTTTTATTTAATTTATTTTTTTTGCGGTATGCGGGCCTCTCACTGTTGTGGCCTCTCCCGTTGCGGAGCACAGGCTCCGGATGCGCAGGCTCAGCGGCCATGGCTCACGGGCCCAGTCGCTCCGCGGCATGTGGGATCCTCCCGGACCGGGGTACGAACCCGCGTCCCCTGCATCGGCAGGCGGACTCTCAACCACTGCGCCACCAGGGAAGACCGATGCTCTTTTAAAGATTCCTAAACTTCCTGTTTTTAAGGCATAATATTCTTTTGGCTACTGTATGTTTTAGGTTAGTGTTGCGTTTCCTATATTTTCAGGAAATATTGGGTTGAGTTATATGAAATTGCTGATATTTGACCATTTTGACTACAGAAATGGCAGTTTCAAATGGTCCAACCTAACAGTTTTGTTTGCTTTAGTAATATTTCTTAACATTCACTCAGCCTTTCAGTGAAATGTCTGGATTTTAGTTGTTGCAGATTAATTTGACTAGAGCTTGGAAAGTTTGCTGAAACCTGATCCCACGTGCTCTCTTTTCTCAAAGTATTGCTTCCATGGCAATCCGCCCTCTCCTTTAACTGCTCAGAACCACAGGCCACATATTACACTTTAGCCTTTCTTGCAGTATGTTCTGAAATTGCTAAAACCTGCGCAGAAGTAGCAATGAGACTTCACTTTTAGAAGAAAGTTGTATTTGAATATGAATGTCAAAGGTGCTTTAGTTTATAGCCTTGTGGATATTCGTAGGTTGTTTTCCATTTTATTAAAGCTGCTTCCAGTCTTGGTCTGGGCAAGGGCACCTTGCCCAGCTAGCCTTCCTGCTTCCTTCTCTGCCCTCTGGAGTGATGTCCTGTCCCTTCTGCCCCTACTTTCCTTCTCCTTGGACTCCCCTGCTGGTCCTTTATTTCAGGCCCCTCACTTTCTTCTTGGGGGTGTAATAATAATAATGGTAATAAAAATGGCTTCCCTTTATGGAGGATTTTGTGCCAGACACTGTGCTTGCTACATGTGTTTGCGCATTTAATCTTTCCAGTAACCCTATGGTGCCATTGTTATACCCACTTAGAGGTGAGGCAGAACCAGCTACATAATTGGCAGGGCCCAATGCAAAATGAAAATGTGGGCCCCTTGTTTAAAAATTATTAAGGATTTCAAGAGAGGGCCAGCAGGGCATTAAACCAAGTGTATAGTCTGTCTACGTGTGGGACTTTCTGCAACTACACAGGTCATAGGCCAGTGAAGCTAGTCCTGGGGTGAGGCATCCGAGGCAGAGGGCGGTCAGTGAAAGTCTCACCTTATGACGTGATGTACCTGCATGAAACCCAAGTCTGCAGACTCCCCAGACTGACTTGTCTAGCTGCTCTGATGTGCTGTCGTAATCTCTCCATTAGTCTCTCTTTCTCTGGTCCCGCCCCACTCCATTCAACCAAGGAGTGATCTTTCTGAAACCGAAATCTGACACACAACTCTTCTGTAGAATGGTCTTCTGTGCTGCTGCCTTTGAATAAAGTCTAAACTCCTTGGCTCAAAACCTAAGACCGTGTGGGATCTGGCCTCTGCCAGTCTCCTGGCCAGTCTCGGTCTCATCCTCTCCCCACATGTACCGTATATGTTTTGGTCATCCTGCCCTCCTTGGAGATCTGGAACATGCCATGCTTTTTCATGCCTTCTTGGCTTTTCAGATGCTAATCTCTTCCTCTGACATCCCCCTCAACCCCCAAGTGCCCAGAAAATTCATATTCATTTTTGAACATCCATTGTAAATATTCTTTCTGTCTAGAGCTCCTTTGAATCACTCTAGCAGAGTTGGCACCTTCCTCCTCTGTGCCCTCAGTACCTTTAAATCATGTCTGTTTAGGTGCTTATGGAGGTATGTGGTGGTCTTTGTTTTTCATGCCTGTCTCTCTGACTAAATTGACCTCTTCATGGGCAGGGACAATGTGTCTTATTTGGTGTTATGTCCCCGGTGCCTGCCCCAGGGCTTGACATAAGGTGTGTGTTAGCTCAGTGCTAATTGTGTTGACTTATTCAGGACTGGCCTAAGTAGGGATAGGATGATAGTTTAACAGGAACAGGAAAAGAGGGCCCTGGCTGTTGGTGACAGGCCCAAAGTGTCACTGGATTACCTGCCTGTAAAAGATGAGGTTAGATGGATACCTGTGTAGTCACAGAAAGTCCCACTCTCACCTGGCACCAAGGACAGGTATGAGCAGGAAAGTCCTGACCTTTTCACTGCTGTGAGGTCACGCCAGATCATGGCATGTGAACCCTCCAGCACCTGGGATGGTCACTTGGAGAGATTGTTGGAAGCTTCTGTCCCTTGAGGTTACCATGGGGAAAGAGAACATACTTGTTGCTCAAATGTAGAAGGAAGTTATTTTCCTTTTATTCCCCCTGCGGTAATTAGTTAAGTACTTCAAAGAGAATTTCAACTTCATGCAATGATTTATATTAGAGCCTAAACAGAAAATATAAAAGCAGCAGATTTGCTAAATAAACCTAAGTAATTATCAGGCTAACCAGTTATTTTTCAGTTTATTATTTTTTCCTTCTTAGGTATATGATTTGCAACTTCCCATTCTGCCAAGGCTACTATAGTATATGTGTGCCCTGGGGCCTTGAGCAACATCACAAGTCTTTGAGTGTATTGCCTGCTGGTGAGGGAAAGGTAATACTATTTCTGTTTAAAAACCTTTTATATGCATCCTTTTGTGATCCTTATCACAGGAATATTCCTTCTCTCTCTATCATGCCACTGAAAGGCATTCTCTTGAAAAAGCATTTATTCCCCAGATAGATCACGGCTACGGAGACAGTCCTTACCAAAATTTTTTGAAGTTGTGATTCTTCTCTTAGTTTGTTTTCATGTGTGTAGTTTCTCTGTAGTCTCTTTTTTGCTCTCTCTCTGTCTTTCTTAGAATTTCCTTTGATATTTAGAAAGACTTGGATTTTTGTCCTAATGGTTATCTTTATAGTGATACCTTTATATAATACCTTAAATACCCTCCCGCCGTTTTTTCTTTTTTGGCACTGTTTATAGGTTCTTGATCATGAGCAATATTTTAAAGTTACAGAAAAGTGAGAGTACTGCACCAAGAAATTTTTTCCTTCCAAATCTTTTGGGAATAAGTTCTCACCTGATACTTTGTCACCCCTGAATACAGACAGGTGTGTATTTCCTACAGACAAAGACATTCATCTACATAACCTCAATATTGTTAGGAAAATTACACTGATACATCACAAACATCTCATCCTCAGACAAGTGAAACTCAAGTTTCACCGATTTTTTTCTTTTTTTAAATCTTTGGCTGCGTCAGGTCTTAGTTGCGGCATGCAGGATCTTTTGTTGCGGCGTGTGGGCTTCTCACTAGCTGTGGCCTGTGGGTTTTCTCTCTTTAGTTGTAGCGCGTGGGCTTCAGGGCATGTGGGCTCTCTTGTTGAGGCGCGCAAGCTCAGTAGTTGTGGTGCGCAGGCTTAGTTGGCCTGTGGCATGTGGGATCTTAGTTCCCTGACCAGGGATCGAACCTGCATCCCCTGTATCGGAAGGCGGATTCTTTATCACTGGACCACCAGGGAAGTCCCTCACCGATTGTTTTGATAAAGTCTCTTTTTTTTAAGCTTTAAAAAAGTTTGGAGTACAGTTGATTTACAATGTTCTGTTAGTTTCTGCTGTACAGCAAAGTGAGTCTATTATACATATACATATATCCACTCTTTTTTAGGTTCTTTTGCCATATAGGTTATTACAGAGTATTGAGTAGAGTTCCCTGTGCTATACAGTAGGTCCTCATTAGTTATATATTTTATACATAGTAGTGTGTTTATGTCAATCCCAATCTTCCAATTTTTCCTTCCCCCCATAATGTTTTATATGTCATCCAGCCAGGATCATGCACTGTAATTAGTGGTCATGTCTATTTACCTCTTTCCAGTTGGAACAGTTCCAGTCTTTCCTCGACTTGGATGACCTTGGTACTTTTGAAGATTTTAGACCCATTAATTTGTAGAATGTCCCTCAAGCTGGGTTTGTCTGATGCCATCTGATGATTAGAGTCAGGTTATACATTTTTGGGAAGAATATCACAAAAGCGATGCTGTGTTTGCAATGCATCTTATCAGGTGTCACACAATTTTGATTTGTCCCATTACTGATATGTTCACTGTGATCCCTTGATTAAGGAGATGTTAGCCAGGCTTCTTTGCTGTAGAGTTACTCTTTCTCCCTTTGTAATTAATTAACACTTGGTGGGAAGGTACTTTGAAACTGTATAAATACTCTGTTCCTGATCAAACTTTCAATTTATTCATTCATTCATTTATATCAGACTCAAGTTTTCCTATTTTATTTGGTGGATTAGACTCCATTATTATCATTATTTTGATGCTCAAACTGTCCTAGATTTGGCCAGTGGGAGCCTCTTCAAGCTCATTCCTGTGTCCTTTTGACATGTCACCATCATTCATCGAGAACTTCCTTACTTTCTGGTACAAGATATGCTAGACACATCTTTTACCCATTTCAGCCCTGGACTTTGTCATTTTTCCAAAAAGCCCTGATTTCTTCTATTGTGGACTGATACCTAGAAACTGAGATCTGAGTGCTTATCAATTCTGTGGTATAGTTATTCCCAGGCACACTCAATGGACAAGCTAAGGGATATATGTATGTGATGTACTACACATATACACATTTGCATCTATGTCTGTCATCCATGCATCCATGTATCCATCCATCAATCAACAACCACATACCTATTTATCTAACTAGGAGTCACATCAGTACCTTCAATTCTAATTCAGTACCACAAAATTTATTGTTTCCCTCCTTTTCCTGGTTGTATCCCTTTTCTTTGACAGTGAGAAGCTGTTATCTCTGTTATAAACAGTTATAAACTGTTATCTCTAATTTATTAACTTATTTGTTCAACCCTCCTGTGAGTAACAAATCTCCCATACCGACTGCCACCTTCACCCCTTGCACAGATAACTTTCTCACTCTGCTTGGGATCTCACTCCCCATGCCAGGATGCCCCCTATGTAGATGCCCTTCTCACCCCACTTAGGCATTTACCTCCTGTGCCAGGTGGTCTGTTATAGACCCTCATCCTACTTGGCCTCTGACTCCCTACACTGGGATGCCTCCCATCCTCTCTCCACACACATGGACACCTTCTTCCCTTGCATGGGCTTTGGCACCCCAAGTCAGACTGTCCTTTTCATTTCACTCAGACTCTGACTTCTATGTCAGGCTTCACCCCCTGACCCCAACACTGTCTCCTCTGTGCTGATGTCTTTCTCTTTCCACTCAGACTCTGCTAGGTGCCCTCTTCTGTGAATGCCTTCCTCAACCCACTTAGGCTTTTGCCCCCCACTTTATGCCATCACGGCTGTTCCCTGCCTCCCTGCCACACCCTGTGCAGATGACTGCCTTGTTCTCCTCTACCTACTGTCTGAGTTAGGACTGAACCGTTCAGGAAGAGAAGGGGGAAGAGGAAGAAGGAAGAAATGATATCTGATATCTTTTGTGCTCAGAAGAAATTGATCCATGACTTTATACTTGAAAGTGATTCAGGATATAATCTTTGCTAGACATTACCTTTCTTTGAGGATCTTAAATATGCTATTCCCAGGTGTTCTGGCTTTGAGGGTTGCTATTGATGCCAAGCTGATTTTCTTTTCCTTAAAAGTCACGTTGTGTTTTTGCCTGAATCCTGAAAGGTTTTCTTTTTTTTTTTCTTTTTTCTTTATATTTCCATTGTTTTACTAGAATATGCCTCAGTGTTGACAGCCCTGTGTTGTAAATATGAAGGTTCAAGTCTTCTTTTATTTCAGGGAAGATTTTTTGATTATCATTTAAAAAATTCTTTAATTTTCTTCCTATGTCTATGTTGGCTTTTTTTTTTTTTTGCTTGTCTTCTATGTTTATCATTTTTCTCTTGATGCATTTTATTTCTTTCTTCATTTCTGTTTTATTTCCTCCATTTTTTTCTCATTTCCACAAAGTTATTCTCTTACTGTACTTTCTGTGGGTTCTAGTTATTCCTTCTAGTTTAGTCTTCACTCCTGAAATGTTTTAGAATCGTTTCTGAGTTTGTCAGTTCTTCATATCTGCCTGTTGTCTGACCATCTCATTTCTGAGCTTTGCTAGTTCTGCCTTATGCTGTTCTTACATAGCTTCTCCTACTTTCTTAATTTTGTTTAACTCATTTTGAAATATTAGCTCACTGTTTTCGAAGGCTTTGTAGTCATACTCTTCTGGTAAATATTTTCTGTATATATGTTATTTGGATGATTTTTCTCACCTTTTGGTATTTTTGAATGGGGGATTGATCATAATCTTTTACTGTTGCTGAAGTTGTATTTTTAGAAGGAAGTTCCCGTGTAGGGGATGGATATATCTTTCTCTATTTTCTGATTTTATCTCAAAGTATTTAATGGTTCTTGTGCATTCATCTCTTCAGTGCTTTGTGATATTTGCTTCCTCCTGTCCCCTCCTCCACTGTTATCTGAACATTTTTCTCCCTTTGATGCCCAGTTTTACCTGTTGTGCCTACATTCACATCTGAGTGGGAGCCCCTCCTTTTGGAGCTAACTACTTGCTACAATCTCTCAGTTCCCCAACATTTAGGACCCTGGTTTCCCCCTTGTTTCTGCCTTGCTGTCATTCTCTTGTGGGTCTTATTGTGGTCAGTGGTTTGGCCCCACCCACTTGTATTATAAGGTTATTGGAGATTTCTTTGTGAACTAGTTTCATTGATGTTGTCATCCATGGGTTTTGTCTTCTGCTATCCTACTTGATCTTGTTTATGAGGGGATTTGGGGAAATTATAAAACCATGCTGTCATCACTTCTATCTTACCTCTCTCTTCTTTTTGTCCATTTTCACAGTCTGGACTGCATGCATTTTTGTGTACTTTTTGATTGGGGCTCAAAGGAACCCTCTAAAGACCCATTCTATATAGAAATGACTCATTCCATTCTCCAGGGGTCGATTCTTGACTCTTATTCATGTTGGAGGTATAGGCAGAGCATAATCAGTTGTGGGAGCACTGAGCTCTTAGCTTTCTTATAAGGAAAAGGGGAAAAGCAAAGAGAAATTTTGTAACGTGATAAAAACTGCACATTAATTTTTGTGTGTGTTTTGTTTAGAGATGATCATATTGCAGTGTTTTACTACTAAAAAGCCTGATTCAGTGCACATACCCATATTTAAAGTAAAGGAAGAGTCCTGCTTCTTTATGTTTTTGTCCTTTTTTCCCCTCTTACACATTGTCTTTATTTTATTTTAGCTTTGCTTTATTGAGTAACTGATCCTTTTAGTGGCATCACGATCTAGAATTTTTTGATACACATGTTTTGTTCTGGATTTGAGTTCAGAACTTGCTTTAGGGTTAATATTGGTCATAATTTTGTATTTTGGGTAGGACTGTTGTCATAATCTATTTCAAAAGGCTTGGTTTACTTGTCAACTGCCAATTTCTTGTCTGTAGAAGTAACGAGTGTTGTTCTCAGATATCTTTAAGAAATTGTTAGTATCTTGTAAAGTATGGTAACATATAATTCTTGTACTATTTACTATAAATTATGACTTCTTGTAAAGTATGAACTTGATCTCCAAAATACTTTATCATGTTTATTGCACACTACATAACTCACTAAATTTTGATGTATTTCAATTATGTGGGTGGAAAAAGTGAATCAGAAAAAATAAGTTGAAGAACGAGAGGAAAAAAAGAACATTTAGTCAAATGCATCAGATCAAGTAGAATTTATACCAGGAATGCAAGGCTGGCTTACATTAGGAAAACCAATCAATGTATTTCATCATATTGATAGACTAAAGGAGAAAAACCATTTAATCACCTCAGTAGACACCAAAAGCCATTTGATAAATTTCTAAATCAATTCAAGATTAAAACTCTCAGCAAACTAGGATTAGAAAGTAACTTTAAGAATCTCTTTTTAACAAAGAGTTAGACAGTATAAAGCATAGCCAAACAAAGATGAAGATTACAATAACTGAAATGAAAATACACTAGAAGAAATAAATACAGTAAATCCCCTACATATGAACCTTCAAGTTGTGAACTTTCAAAGATGCGAACGTGCCCAGAGAAAGGACGAAGAGAGACAAGAGGAAGAAGAAGTAACTGAAGAACCCAAGAGATTCACGCTGCAGGAAATGGCAAGGGGATTTTCTTTATTTGAGGAGGCACTGTTAGTTTTTGAGGTACAGGACTCAAATGTGGAATGGTACATGAAAGTGCAGCAGCCATTCAGAATGCAATCCAGTGCTACTGTGTCATCTATGATGAGAAAAAAAGAGCTACTGTCCAGATATCACTGGATCATCTTTTTAAATAGGGTAGATAGAATTGAATCCAGCAAGGAACCAGAACCTGTGCCATCATCAGGTGTGAGTGAAATTGCAGCTTGCTCTCTGTCTCCTATAGCTGATGATCCTTCAGCTCTACCATCTCCCACCTCCTCTCCTTCCTCCAGTCAGTAACTCTTCTTGCCTGTTCACTTGATGCCAGCCCCTGTATGCCAGCTGTTGTACTGTACTACTTTACTTTTCAAGGTACTATACTGTAAGATTAAAAATGTTTTCTTTATGTTTTGTGTTTGTTTTTTATGTATTATTTGTGTGAAAAGTATTAAAAACCTATTACAGTACAGTACTATATAGCAGATTGTGTTAGTTGGGTACCTAGGCTAACTTTGTTGGACTTACGAACAAATTGAACTTATTTATGAATGCGCTCTTGGAACAGAACTTGTTTGTTTGTAGGGGGCTTACTGTAGTAGATTAGATGATACAGAGGAATGGATCAATGTAGACAGAGTAGTGGAAATCACTGAAGCTGAACAGAAAAAAGAATAAAAAGAAATGAGGACCTCTGAGACAACATCAAGCATACCGACATTTGCATTATAGAGATCTCAGAAGGAGACAAGAGAGAGAAAGGGGAAAAGAAAATACTTGAAGACATAATAGCTGAAAGCTTCCCTAACTTGGGAAAAGAAACAGACATCCTGGTCCAGGAAACACAGAGCAAACAGAATCAACCCAAAAAGGACCACACCAAGACACATTGTAATTTAAATGGCAAAAATCAAAGATAAAGAAGGAATATTAAAGGCAACAAGAGAAAAGCAACAAGTTACTACAAGGGAAATTCCATGTCTATCAGCTGACTTCTCAGCACAAGCTCTGCAGACCAGAGGGAATGGCATGACATATTTAAAGTGATGAAAGGGAAAAACCTGCAACCAAGAATACTCTACCTGGCAAGGCTTTCATTCAGATTTGATGGAAAGATCAAAAGCTTTACAGACAAGAAAAAATAGAATAGTTCAGTACCACCAAACCAGCTTTACAAGAAATGTTAAAGAGACTTCTTTAATCAAAAAAGAAGAGACTGCAACTAGAAATATAAAAATTATGAAAGGAAAAATCTCATTGATAAAGGCAATTATACAGAAAAGATAGTAAATCAACCATGTATAAAGCTAACAGGAAGGTTAAAAGACAAAAGTAGTAAAATCATCTATATCTGCAATAAGTAGTTAAGAGATACGAAACAAAAAGTTGTAAAAAAAAAGATGTCAAAAACAGTAAAAAAGGTGAGGGAGAGAAAAAAAATGAAGGGATATTAAAATGCGTTTGAACTTAAGAGATAAGCAACTTAATCATAATCATATATATTGCTATGTACAGTATGGGGAATATCGTCAATGACTAGGTAGTATCTTGTGACATATCATAACTAGACTTATCATAATGATCATTTTGAATTGAAATAGAATAGAAAATACAATATCTGATATTGAAAATTCACTAGAGGAGTTCAACAGCACATTTGAGGAGGTAGAAAACTCAGTGAACTTGAAGGTAGATAATTGAGATTATCCAGTCTGAGGAACAGAAAGAAAAAAGAATGAATAAATATGAACAGGGTCTTAGAGACCTGTGGGGTACCTCACACATATACATAATGGAATTTTAGAAGAAGAGGAGAGAGAGAGAAAAAAAGAATATCTGAAGAAATAATGGCAGAAAACTTCCCAAACTTCTACACATTGAAGTAAACTTCATATAAACTTCAGTAAACTTCAGATAAGATAAACTCAAAGAAATACACACCTAGGCACATTATAATCAAACTGTTGCACTTCAAAGACATCTTTCAAAGTGAATCTTGAAAGCAGTGAGAGAAGTGTCTCATCTTGTACAGGGGATCCTTAATAAGATTAACAGCCCATTTCTCATCAGAAACGATGGAAGCTAGAAAGCAGTGGGATGATATATTGAAAGAGCTGAAATAAAAAATGGTTATCCAAGAATTCTGTGTGCTGCAAAATTATCATCCCAAAGGTAAAAGAGAAGTTAATACTTAAAAAAAAAAACTGAGACTTTATCACAAGCAGACATGCCCTACAAGAAATACTAAAGGGAGCCCTTTAGGCTGACAAGAAAGGACACTAGACAGTGACTTAAATCCACATGCTGAAATAAAGAGCTCCAGTAAAGGTAACTACACAGGTAAATATAAAAGACAGTATAGGGCTTCCCTGGTGGCGCAGTGGTTGAGAGTCCGCCTGCCGATGCAGGGGACACGGGTTCGTGCCCCGGTCTGGGAAGATCCCACATGCCGCGGAGCAGCTAGGCCCGTGAGCCATGGCTGCTGAGCCTGCGTGTCCAGAGCCTGTGCTCCGCAATGGGAGAGGCCACAACAGTGAGAGGCCTGCGTACTGCAAAAAAACAAAACAAAACAAAACAAAAAAACCAAATATAAAAGGCAGTATAAATGTAATTTTTATTTGTAACTTTATCCCTCCTATCTGATTTAAAAGATAACTACATAACGCAGTAATTATAAATTTGTGTTGATGGGCATACATTGTATAAAGAAGTAAGTTTTATGCCAAAAACAGCACAAAGGAGAAGAGGAATGGAGCTATATAGGAGCAAAGTTTTGAATACTATTGAAATTAAGTTGGTTGATCTAAATTAGATTATTATAAGTTAATATTAATTGTAATCCTTAGGAGCAACTATGAAGAAAATAATGAAAAAATGAATATAAATAGGTAGTAAAAGAAATGAGAGAATTGCAATGGTACAATAGAAAATACCTATTTAACATAGTAATGGAGTAATACAGGAATAAAAAGGACATGAGACATATAGAAAACAAATAGCTAAATAGCAAATGTAAGTCTTACCTTATCAATAATTATATTAAATGTAAATGGATTAAATACTTGAAATGGTAAAATATTAATTCTAACTGGACCATGAAAATTTAAGCAAGGGGCTTCCCTGGTGGCGCAGTGGTTGGGAGTCCACCTGCCGATGCGGGGGGGCGCGGGTTCGTGTCCCGGTCTGGGAGGATCCCGCATGCCGCGGAGCAGCTGGGCCCGTGGGCTGTGGTTGCTGGGCCTGCGCGTCCGGAGCCTGTGCTCTGCAAGGGGAGAGTCCGCGGCAGTGGGAGGCCCGTGTACTGCAAAAAAAAAAAAAAAAAATTTAAGCAAGAATTGTAACAACAGCAACAAACAACAAAAACAATACAAAGATATATAGTATTAAAAACTGACTAAATTAAAATGGAATATTAAAAATATTCACATAAACCAAAGAAAGTAGAAAAGAGGAAGCAGAGAAGCTGAAAATGGGAAAAATAGAACATACTTCTATTCTAAACATATCAATAATTATCCAAATGTATCAATAACTATATTAAATGTAACTAATCTTCATGCATTAACTGAAACTCAGATTTTCAAACTGAAGTAAAAAACAGGAGCCAACTATGTGCTGTCTACAAGAACTCACTCTAAATAAAATCATGTAAGTAAATTAAGAATAAAATGTTAAAAAAAGATATACTATGCAAATGCTAATCAAAAGAAAACTGGACCAGCTATATTAATATCAAAATATTAATTTTGAAAGGTAAAATACTAGAGATAAAGAAGGACATTACATAATAATAAAAGGGTCAAGTCACCAGGAAGATATAAGCATTTTAAATGTATATACACCTAACAACAGAGATTATTTATTAATTAATTAATTAATTTATTTTTGGCTGCATTGGGTCTTCATTGCTGTGTACAGGCTTTCTCTAGTTGCGGTGAGCGGGGGCTACTCTTCGTTGTGGTATGTGGGCTTCTCATTGCGGTGGCTTCTCTTTGTTGTGGAGCATGGGCTTTAGGCGTGCGGGCTTCAGTAGTTGTGGCACGTGGGCTCAGTAGTTATGGCGCATGGGCTTAGGTGCTCCGCAGCACGTGGGACCTTCCCAGACAGGGCGCGAACCCGTGTCCCCTGCATTGGCAGGTGGATTCTTAACCACTGCACCACCAGGGAAGTCCCAACAACAGAACTTTGAAATACATGAAGTTAAAACCTGATAGAACTTAAAGGAGAAATCTATAATTATAGTTGGAGACTTCAGCACCTCTTTCAGTAATTTATATATCAAATAGACAGAAACTAACAAGGATATAGGATAATTGACCAACACTATCAACCAAGTGGATCTAATTGACATGGGTAGAACACTCCACCTACCAACACAACATACATTTTTGTCCAGCATACATGGGATATTCACCAAGACATAACACACTTTGTGTCATAACACAAATCTTCACAAATTTAAAATTAAAATCATATGAAGTGTGTTCTCTGAGGCTGAGTGTGATTTCATAGAATACAGGAAGAGAGAAATTTTAGACTATGACTAGAAACAAATTGTATTGGTTTTCTAATGCTGAATAACAATATTATCACAAGCTTAGTGGCTTAAAACAACACACATTTATTATCTCACTTTTCTATGGGTCAGGAGTTCGGACATGGCTTAGATGAGCCCTATGCTTAGCGTCTCACAAAGCTGCAATTATGGTGTTGGCCAGGGCTGGGTTGGGTTGTCATCTGGAGGTTCAACTGGGGAAGGATCCATTTCCCACTCATGTGGTTGTTAGCAACATTTAGTTCCTTGAGGTTGTAGGGCTGAGATCTTTTGTTTTTTTTCTGGCTGTTGGCTCAAGCTATCTTCAGCTTACAGAGGCTACCTGCAATTTCTTGCCACTTAAGATTCTCCAACATGTCCATTTGTTTCCTCATATCCAGTATCCAGCAAAGGAGAAAGTTCCAAGTGTGAGTCTGCTGGCAAGATGGTATCTTACATAATGAACGTGATAATGGGAGTAATACCATCACCTTTGTCATATTCTATTGATTAAAGCAAGTCACAGGTCCTGCCCTCAGTCAAGAGGAGGGGATTATACAAGGATGTTAATATCAGAATGTAGGGATTTTTGAGAGTCACCTTAGAATCTGTCCACCACAGTCTAATCCCCAATGATTCATATCTTTCCCACATGCCAAATACATTCACTATTTTCCAAGGTCTTTGAAAATCTCATCCCAATGTAGCATCTCCTTAAAGTCAAAAATCTCATTGTCTAAATCAGGTCCAGGTGTGGATGAGGCGCCTGGGTTTTTCTCAACCTGTCAGTCTGTAAAACTAATGAGACAAGTTATTGGGCCTGCCCATCTCCTGCCTCGCAACCCCCACTTCCCCAACAAACAATGGCAGAATAGGCAAAGGATAACAGCTATAGACATTCCCATTCAAAAAGAGGGGGAAAGGAGAGATACAAAAGAGCCACTGGGTCATAGCAGTTCTGAAATCCAGCCAGGCAAATGGGAGTTCCTTGATTAGGTTTCAAGGCCTGGGAATAATTATGTGACATAATAAGAAATATACATTTTGTCTCTGCCTCGGTTTCTGATACAGAGCCCCTAAAACCCTTGTTATTTTCTGAATGATGGGATGCTAGGAGCATCTTTTATTCTATTTGATCTTTGACCCTGGTTTCAGACATAAGAGCTTCTAAGACGCTTAGAATCCCTGGAGTGATAAGAGTGTCTTTTGTATGCTAATGAGATCACTGGTTCCTGGGGACCTCTAGATAGTTTCAGGATGGGTGCTGATCACCAGAAAGACCAAGGCATAAGCAGAGGGTTGACACTTTCAGCCCCATCCCCTGACTTTTGGGGAGAGAAGAGGGGCTGGAGATTGAGTGCCAGTTGTCAATGATCTAATCAATTATTCCTACATAGTAGAACCTCTACAAAACCCCTAAACAATGGGGTTTGGAGAGTTTCTGGGAAGGAATCCACATGCAGGAAGGTAGCACACCCCAAACTCCATGGGGACTGAAGCTTCTGTACCCTTACAGACCTCACCCTACATACCTCTTCATATGGGTGTATCCTTTATATTATCCTTGTTATAAAAAACAAGTAAATGCAAGTACAGTGTTTCCCTGAGTTCTGTGAGGTGTTATAGCATTATTGAACCGAAGAATAGGGTAGTGGGAACCCCTGATTTGTAGCCACATCAGTAAGAAGTACCAGGCCCACCCAGAACTTGCAATTGGCATCTGAAGTAAGTTAGTCTTATGGGACTGAGCCCTTAAATAATGGGGTCCAATGCTCTCTCCAAATAGATAGTTTCAGAATTGAATTGCACTGTAGGACATCAGGTTAGTGTCCATAGAGGTGGAGAATTGGTTCTTAGTGTGGAAACACCCCCACGCATTTGGTGTCAGATGTGTGAGAAGAGAAACAGTTTTCCTTTAGTGTTTCTCAGCTCTCTGATATCTTGGTTCTGCCCTTTGAGTCATTCTTCTGTTTTCATGAAAGGTAGCATATGTTTGCATCTGAGTTTTTATCAGCCTGCTTCCTGCCAGTAGAATATTGGAGGTCCTACCTCTTCCTTTCATTTTGTATTATTTTTCCTTGTCAATTTATTCTCTTAGTTTCTGCTGCAAGAACTTTCTCAAGAACTTTTTGGGCCTCCCATGGGTTTCACTTAGATTTACTCCATTATAACAAAGCCACGCACACACAGATCTTTTTGAGATAAGCCCTGCTCTGTCTGGGGCTTCTGCCAAGAGGGCTGGGGAACATTTTTCTGAGTGCCTACAGGCTGAATGGTTTGGCTGAGAGGCTCTGTGAGGCCCACTCTTCATCTCTTGAAGGGGCACTTTGCGTCACTGAATACTCTGAATTGTTGGTCTTTCTGAGATTTAAGTAAAAGTTTGTACAGTCACACCCTCAGCTTTTCTATAGAGCATGCTTTCCTGACAGTGCTTAGAAATCATTTAGTAGTGTATTTGGAAAGGCTGAGAATCATCGAAATCATCAAGTTCTGGTTCTTTTTGTTTAACAGTTCTTCTCTTAATTTACCTTTCTCTTCCCACATTTTACCGTAAGCAGCAAGGAGAAACCAGGAAGCACCTTTAATACTTTTCTTGGAAATTTCCTTAGCTATATAGCCAAGTTAATTACATACAAGTTCAGTTTTCCATATAACTGCAGGAGACAATTTAACTAAGCTTTCTGCCACTGCATAATGAGGATCCCCTTCCTTCATTTTCTAATACCGTGTTCCTCATTTCCTTCTGAGCTGTCACTAGCAGTATCCTCCAAGTTCACATTTCTTCTAACAGACTATTTCAGGAAATTTAGCCTTTCTCTAAATTTTGTCAAAAATTGCTTGTCTAAATTCTTGTCAAAATTCTTCCAGCCTCTGTCCACTGCTTGTTTCCAAAGCCATTCCCTACATTTTTATGTATTTGTGACAGTAGCACCATACTTCCAGGTAACAAAAATCTTTATTAGTTATCCATTACTGCTGTTCAGTAGGTCTGGGTTGTCAAAACCTCGCACATTCCAAAGAAAGGTTTGGTCCTTGCCTGGCTCCTGGGAATATCCTGCCTGTTAAGAGTGTTTTTGTTTAGCTCAGGCCTTGGGCCATGCCAGATAGTTTATGCTAATTGTGATGTATGTGGGCACCTTGGGCTACACAATATGTGCTTGATCTCTGGAAGGGCTGGAGACCGAAGGTCAACCATGCATGCAGTCAGCTGTGCCTGCGTAACCAAACCACAATAAAAACCCTGGATACCAAGGCCTGAGTGAGTTTCCTAGGCAATACTCTGTGTGGGTTGTCACACACCATTGCTGGGGAAATAAAGTTCCACGTTATTGTACAGTATCCACTTTTCATTGCCCATCACAATTTGTTTTGAAAACGGAATGTTTTCATTATGTTTAAGTGGAGAATCACATGTGGAAATACAGTCAAGAAGGTTTTTTCGCTTAACTTATGTGGAACCCAAACATCAAAGCGATTAACATAACCAAGCTGGTGCAAATGATTTTCAACACTTGGTTTGGATGTTTTGAGTATGTCAGCTATCTCCCGTGTGGTATAACGTTGATTGTTCTCAATTAATGTCTCGATTTGATTGCTGTCTACTTCAACTGGTCTACCCGACCATGGAGCATCGTCCAGTGAGAAATCTCCAGCATGAAACTTTGCAAACCACTTTTGACACATTTGATCAGTCATGGCACCTTCTCCATACACTGCATGAATCTTTTTTTGCATTTCAATTGCTTTTTTACCTTTCTTGAAATAATAAAGCATAATATTGCCAAAAATGTTGCTTTTTTCCTTCCCTCTTCAATATTAAAATGGCTACATAGAAATTCACGAATTTTGATAATTTTTTTTTAAATGCACACTGATATAACATCTGTCACAATACAATCTAACAAAATTGTTTCGAATGAAGTTAGAGACAACTAAGCCCTACTAGAGCCATCTTATGGAAAAAAACCAAACGAAGCTTTTGGCCAACCCAATATATAGTAGTGTGTATATGTCAATACCAATCACCCGATATATAGTAGTGTGTATATGTCAATACCAATCTCCCAGTTTATCCCTACCCCCTTTATCACCTGGTGACCATAAGTTTGTTTTCTACATCTGTGACTCTACTTCTGTTTTGTACCCTTTCATTAGATTCCACATATAAGCGATATCATTTGATGTTTGTCTTTCTCTGTCTGACTTACTTCACTCAGTATGACAATCTCTAGGTCCATCCATGTTGCTGCAAGTGGCATCATTTTGTTCTTTTTCATGGCTGAGTAGTATTCCTTTGTATATGTGTACCACATCTTCTTTATCCGTTCCTCTGTTGATGGACATTTAGGTTGCTTCCATGTCCTGGCTTTTGTAAATAGTGCTGCAATGAACATTGGGGTGCATGTATCTTTTCAAATGATCATTTTCTTCAGGTATATGCCTAAGAGTGGGATTACTGGATCATATGGTAGTTCTATTTTTAATTTTTTAAGGAACCTCCATACTGTTCTCCATAGTGGCTGTACCAATTTACATTCCCACCAACAGTGTAGGAGGGTTCCTATATTCTTTTTAATATAAATGCAACAAAAATTCTTTCTTTTTGCAATGAAAATTCTCATTTTGTCTCTCATGTATCACAAAATGCATGACTTATGGGTTCTACTTTTCCCAAGTTACAGTAGGGAATATATATTTTAGGAAAATTCAAGAGAAGATGATCATTTGGGGTATGGGAGAAAAATCTAATAGCTTATATTTTTTGTGGTACCTTTTAACAATTTTTATTTTTATGTGTTTTATAATATACATGATATATAATTACAATATTATAATAATTTATAAACAAAATATACATATATTTGGGAGCATGTTAACACTTTTTTTTTTAAACTAGTAAGGTAGCAAATCAAGAAAATTTGCAAAGTGCCTTTCCAATCTTATAAGTCTGTTTCATTCTATTTAGTTTTTTTGCAGTGATTAGTAGAAGTGAGCATTTAAAACTAGTTTTCTGCTCAGGGCCTCTCATTTATGAAAAGATGTCACGACAGACCATAACAGACCACCTGTGACTTCAGGATTCTATACAATTAAAACATTTTCCCTTTTATAACGTTTATGGTATAAAAATTATGTTTGCAAAACACTTCTGCTAATATAAAACATAGTAATGTTGATATTTCAGTAATTACTGGTTTCCCTACACCTAATAATCCTATTTTAGTAATAATAAATATGACATTTGATTCAAGTTAATTTGGGTGAATTTATGTTAAATACTGATAGTGGGGCCATTTTCTTACGTATTAGGGCACTTTACTGACTTATAGCTGAGCCTACTTAGATAATAATTTTGGCCCAATAAGCTATGAACTGAAGCAATTTAATGAAGAGTTTGGTACCCTGTCTTTTATAATGTTCTTGCTCACTGAAAAGATTCTGGAAAGACTTGGTATTTATGACCCAACTACAGTGCCATTTTATTTGTTTTTCTAAGATATACTCCAGGCTTCAGAATACCCTACAGTGGATAGTGCCACTGAAAGCACACATGGAGATGACCTATCGATTGTGTGGCCTTCTGTTTGTCTGGGATGGCAACACACATTTTTCAGTCTCCTGAAATACACATTTCTCAATCTTCAGCTTTTGAGTGGTTTTGCCTACAGAAAAACCCAAGTGCAGTGCCCCCTGCTGGTGAATGGCAGCTGTGAGTTTGCCTCATGTCAGTGATGGACAGAGTGTGTCCCTTTGCTGACAATGAGCCGGGGGTGATGCTGAGCCTGCCAGGTCATTTTAGATCAGGTCATTAAAGGAACAGAAGGTCGAATCAATATAAAATTAGCAGTTCACAGTTTTCTCTACATTTTTTAGACATGTGAGGATTTGCTATAGTTCAGTTTGGCTGATAAAATATGAACACTTCACAAAAATGTTTGTATTTCAGCCTCTGTCTTAGTTCATTTAACAAACCATTTTGCCCTGATTCTCAGGAGCTGTATTCTTCTTCAGTAGGGAAACCTAACTTGAGCCTTGGCAGAGAAGATTTTAAACGTGAAATATTTTAGGAATGCTCATTTTGTTAGAAATTAGAATAGCACTTTAAACAAAAGACCCCTTTCATTTTTATTTCACCGATAGGAATTAGCACTCTTTCACTTCCTGAACAAATCAGTTTAAAAGTCTTTAGTATACATCTGTGCTGGTTTCTAAATGATGATCAGTTTAAAGAAAATTAATTAAAACTAAGGACCAGATTAGTGTTTAGATGATTATTTTAACTTTGGCCTTTGGTGAAGGTAATTGTTTTTATTTTTATTTTTTTTAATTAATTAATTTCTTTAATTTTATTTTTGGCTGCGTTGGGTCTTTGTTGCTGCGCACGGGCTTTCTCTAGTTCTCTAGTAGTTCTCTAGAGCTACTCTTCGTTGCGGTGCGCGGGCCTCTCATGCGGTGGCTTCTCTTGTTGCAGAGCACAGGCTCTAGGCGTGCGGGCTTCAGCAGTTTGTCGCACGCTCGCTCACGGGCTCTAGAGCACAGGCTCAGTAGTTGTGGCGCATGGGCTTAGTTACTCTGCGGCATGTGGGATCTTCCTGGATCAGGGATCGCACCTGTGTCCCCTGCGTTGGCAGGTGGATTCCTGATCACTGCACCATCAGGGAAGTCCGGTAATTGTTTTTATAATGAATAACTAGCAAATCATTAATTTTGCTCCATAGTAGGTGGGTCTAATTTCTTTGTATACATCTGTGATGGGTATTGTCATGGTAGTGACATTTTTGGTGGCCTTTAATCCAGGAATGCAGTACAGACTTCAGAATTTTAATGTCTAAGGTTAGTGAATACTTAGATATTTCCAGTGTGGTAGGAGGAAAACCAGGAGAATGTGTGTCCTGAAACCCAAGTGATGAAAATGTATCAAGAGGGAGGGAGTGGGCTTCCCTGGTGGCGCAGTGGTTGGGAGTCCGCTTGCCGATGCAGGGGACACAGGTTCGTGCCCCGGTCCGGGAAGATCCCACATGCCGCACAGCGGCTGGGCCCGTGAGCCATGGCTGCTGAGCCTGCGCGTCCAGAGCCTGTGCTCCGCAACGGGAGAGGCCACAACAGTGAGAGGCCCACGTACCGCAAAAAAAAAAAAAAAAAAAGAGGGAGGGAGTGACTACTCTGTTGAATGAATTCTGATAATTGATCACTGTGGAGGTCACTGTAACCTTGGCAGGGGAAGTTTTGGTGGAGAGGTGTCTGATTAGAGTGAGTTTATAAGAGAATGGGCTTTTCCTCTCCCTTATCTTTTCCTTTCCCCCCACCTCTTTCTTTTCTTTCACTTCCTGAACAAATCAGTTTAAAAGTCTTTAGATAAGACCAAGCAAGGTAGGTATCCATACGAGGTGGTCGGAAGCCCCAGTACCCTAAAGTAGGTGTCCAGTGATGTCCTACAAAGGAGGGTATCCACATGGTGGGGAGATTGTCCAGCATGGGATGTTGGAGCCAACCAGGATGAGGTATGGTGGTCTGATACAGGGCATTGAAACCTGAGTGGCATAAAGTGGATGGATGGCCCAGCTTGGGGTACAAGACATTGGGGTGAGAAGGGCATTCATGTAGGATGATAACCAGTGTAAGGTGTCTGAGTCTGAGTGGGGTGAGGAGGTTGTCTGCAGAGGAGGGCAGCCTGGTGTGTGGTGTTGGAGCCTGACCAGACAGAGGGATGTCCGCACAGGGTATCAGAATTTGAGCAAGGTGAGGAAGATATCCACATAGGAAAATAGGCTGGCATGGAGTGTTGGAGGCCTAATGGGGTAAGGAGGACATCCACACCTGGTGGACAGCTTGATGTCGGGTGTGAGTCCAAGCAGAACAAAGAAAGCATGCATATGGTGGGGATGGAAAGGCCACTTGTCTGGAGCGTCACACCTTGAATGGGAGAAAGACGGCTGGGGTAGGAATGTATAAGATAAACCTGGAACATCATACGCCAGAAAGTATGCATGCATTTCAGAAATGATGGAGACATGTCAAGCAGACACAGAAACTATCTTGAAGGGCTTCCACTGGCCAAATTTGGGACAACTGAAGCATCGGAATAATGAGAGTAAGGGATTGAAGGAAACAGAAATCCATGAGTTCACACTGGCATAAATGAATGAATGAATGAATGGATTGAATGCTTGATGAGGACCAGGATATTCAAAGATTTCAAAGTACCTCCATGCGAAATACTTATTAATTATAGAGAGGAATAATAACTTTGCAGTACAGAAGTCTGGCAGACTCCCTTAATCAAGAGACCAAACAACATCATTAAGTAAGGGACAAGTGGAAATCATCTACTACTTGATAAGATGCAGTCAAACAGTCACAGCATTGCTGTCTCAAAGATGAATAACCCAGATCTAAAGAGGCAAATCCAAACTGATGGACATTCTACAGTTTAACTGGCCTGTAATCTTCAAAAATGTTCAGGTCATGGGCTTCCCTGGTGGCTCAGTGGTTAAGAATCCACCTGCCAATGCAGGGAACATGGGTTCGAGCCCTGGTCCGGGAAGATCCCACATGCTGCGGAGCAGCTAAGCCTGTGTGCCACAACTACTGAGCCTGCACTCTCGAACCCATGAGCCACAACTACTGAAGCCTGTGCACCTAGAGCCTGTGCTCCACAACAAGAGAAGCCACTGCAATGAGAAGCCTGCGCACCACAACGAAGAGTAGCCCTCACTCACCACAACTAGAGAAAGCCCATGCGCAGCAACGAAGACCCAACACAGCCAAAAATAAAATAAATAAATAAATTTAAAAAAGAAAAGTTCAGGTCATGGAAGTCAAGGAAAGACTGAGGAATGGGTCCAAATTCAGGAAACTAAAGAGACATGACAATTGAGTACCATGTGTGATTCTGAACTGAAATATTTTGTTACATGGGATATTATTGGACAGAACTTGAATGAAGTCTGAGGATTAAATGGGAGTAACATATCAGTGTTAATCTTCTTATTTTGATATTTTTCTGTGGTTTAGTATGAAGATGTTCCTTATTTGTAGGAGCTGTGCACTAAAGTATTCAAGTGTGATGAAGTACCATACTGACAGCTTCTTAACAATGGTTTAAGGAAAATAAGTTCTTTATATTTACTGTTGAGTTTGTGTACAAATAAAACAGAGAGAGGAGGAGAGAGTGAGAGAAGAAATCTGGGAGATGAGGATGGATAACTCTTTCTAGGAGTCTTGTTGTAAACAGCAAAGAAATAGGAGAGTAGAGGGGGGAGAAAGATAAACTAGAATGAACTTTCTAGGATGAGGGTACAAGACAACCATGGAAATTTGGATTCATCATCTAGGGAAAGTGGAAGTTTATACTTCAGTGATTGCCAAGAAAACAATGTCACACACCTTTTCATGGACCTGTACTTTCCAGAATCAGCCCCACTTTCAGGAAAAACTTCTTCGTACCTCAGATAGGTTGAAATTGCTGTATTTAAAGCTTATTTTCTCTCCTCTGTGAAGGTAGAGAATAACTGTTATCACATTTGTTGTATATATTTAAAATCAATTATTATTACTCTTTACATTTTCCTTTTTAGATCCTTAGACCATTTAGGTCATTCATCCAACAAACTTTTACTGAATTTGACTCTGTGAAGCAAGGGTCTAGTTAGTTTGGGTATAAAAATGGACATGTTCCCAGACCTCCCAGATCTGAGAGCCTAGCTTGTATTAAACAAAACAGTCATGACACTGTGGTGAGTCCTGTGAGAAGAAAATACAGGAATTTAGATAGAATACAAAAGAAAGCTTGAATTTAAACTGGGGACTCAAGGAGTATCTCCTTAAAAAAGTGCCAGTTGAACTGTTGATGTAAAGGGTGGGAAGGACATAGCTGAGCATAAAGCTGGGAGAAGAGCCCTTGTAGCAGAGCGAGCAGAGTGCAAAGGCACAGGGTGGAAAGGAGTAGAAGGAAAGCCAGTGAGGCCAGGGCACAGGCAGCAAGGGTGTGGGCGGCTGGAAGGAGTCATCGAGAAGAACAGCAACACCACGAAGTTATTGAAAGGTTTTGGTAAAGGGAATGCCATAATTAGATCTGTGTGTTGTTTTTAAAGATCTTTGCTTCATGAAAACTGGATTGTCAGAGGCAAGGGTGGAAGCAGACAGAGGCTGTTTCACATGACATATAATTTTTGATAATAGAATTGATAGAACGTGTTAATAGATTAAATGTTTGGGGGGGGCAGGTAAAATAAAGGCGATGAGAAAAAAAATCCAGGGTGATTTTTGGATGTGGTCAAAGTAGTAGAAAGGAAAGCAGGAGAGTGTGGGGTCATGGAAGTCAGCTAAGACAAAGAGAAAAGCATCTATTGGATTTAACAACAGGAAGCCCACTGATGGTCTTAGCAGAGCAATTTGGGTGGGTTGTAGGAACAGAATCTACCATGTGTTGAATAGTGAATGAAGACTGGGAGGTGAAGCAATGGAGACATGGAGATGAGAGTCTTAGGAGGAGTTTGTCAGTGAAGGGGAGTAGAGAGAGAACTATATCTAGGGGGGATAGAAGGTCAAAGAAGGATGTGATAAGAAAAGCTTTACTTAGGCAAATTGTTATTCTGATGCGAATAGTCATAGACTCTCAGTCAAGGACCCCTGTGGGCAGTCTCAGTAGAAACACTGTGGACCCAGGATGAGTAAGGATAGTTTTCCCACCTTTGTCCTCCATGCAGATACGATCCATGGCTCCACGGAAGCCCCCAGTTGAGGACATGGTCCCTGGGCAAAGGTGGACCCAGACTCTGAATTGAAGCAGATTATTTCAGACACCTGGAGAGTGGGGGACTCTAACAGATGTTAAGATCCCAAAGAAAAGAGAAAATTGCATTTCTTGCCACCTGAGCATATGAATCTTAATTTGAATTCATTACACTTCTGTGGTATTCCCAGTGGTATTCTTCTGTTATTTCTGCTGCTAGACTCCTCCTCTGCTTATACTGCCCCTTCCCCACTTTCTGTAATTCAAGACTCAGCTCCCCACCTCTGGGGCCCCCTCTATACTCTCATGGCACCTGGGTGCCAACCACCATCCAACTTACTGTGTTGGGTTGGAATCCCACCCACTTGTCTCCCAGTGTGTGCTCTCTTTCTCTCTACACCCCATCACAGATGTGATACCTGGAAATAGAGCTGCTGAAAGGCAGGTGACATATAGCAGTTAGGAAGGAGCCCAAGTCCCAGAGCCATATTTGAGTGGTACCACTTACTGTGTCCTCGAGCACATTATGCAATCTCTCTGTGCTTTGTTCTTCATCTACAAGATGGGGATATTGAGTACTTACCTCATAACATGTCTGTAAGGATTAAATGATATAATATCTGTAAAGCAGTAGCAGTGCCAGGCAGATAGTAAGCTCTCAATAAAAGTTACTATCATTATTAAGATATGGTAGATATCCACATGTTTTTATTGAAAGAATAAATGTGTAAATGAAAGACTAAAGTATGATGTAAAAAGAAACCAAACACTGTTTTTCAGTGCCTTTCTTCCAGGCCTACTTGAGTACATCTCTGGTGAACCATATATGTTCTTTGAGCCAATTTTCAGCTTATGTACAAGGAACAGAATGAGGACAGGCAAACAGTGGTTTCTTGGGGGTGCCTGGGACCTGGAGGAGCCATCTGGGCAGTTTGATCAATGTGTCCATGCCTGTCCCTGTCCCTGAGATCTGGGCGTGGACCCCAACACAAAATTTCTATAAAGCTTCCCAGGTGGTATGTTTTCCTGAAACACAGAACAGGATGATAGCTGTTTGAGTCCACTGGAGCTGATAAAACAAAAATACCAGAGAACAGAGAACCAGTGGCTTAAACAGTAAATATTTATTTCTCACAGTTCTGGAGGCTGAGATGGTCAGGATTAAGACACCAGCAGAGGACTTCCCTGGTGGTGCAGTGGTTAAGAATCCGCCTGCCAACGCAGGGTACACGGGTTCGATCCTTGGTCTGGGAAGATCCCACATGCCGCGGAGCAACTAAGCCCGTGCGCCACAGCTACTGAGCCTGTACTCTAGAGCCCGCATGCCACAACTACTGAAGCCAGTGCGCCCTAGGGCCCGCGTGCTGCAACTACTGAGCCCACGTGCCTAGAACCCGTGCTCTGCAACAAGAGAAGCCACTGCAATGAGAAGCCCGCGCACCGCCGCAAAGAGTAACCCCCGCTCGCCGCAACTAGAGAAAGCATGAGCACAGCAACGCAGCCAAAAAAAAAAAAAAGACACCAGCAGTGCCTTGTGAGGGCCTACTACCCAGTTCATAGATGCCATCTTCTCACTGTGTCCTCACAATGCGCCAAAGAGTGAGAAAGCTCTCTGGGGTCTCTTTTATAAGGGCTTTAATACCATTCGTGAGGGCTTCACCCTCATGACCTAATCACTCCCTAACGCCCCACCTCCTAATACCGTCACTTAGGGGATTAGGATTTTAACATAGGAATTTTCAGTCCGTAATAGTAGCCAAGGTTCCTTCCACCTCTGAAGTCCCTGAATTCCGTGATTATCTCTCTTATCACACTTTTGGTTTCTGAATGTGATGGTGAAAGATCTGAAACTACTCTTTGCGTATGTGTCTCAAGGCAATCAAAGCTTTAATGTCATCAACTAGATGACATTTTATTTAATCATGAAGGAATTACATTTTCTTATGGAACCATTTTCTTAAATCATTTATTTGGGCTGCATATCTGTACATTACAGCGAAAGGACGTTTTAAAATATTTAATTTAAATGGATGAGGGTGCCACTCTGCCATGACGTTCGGAGAACAGTTTGGTGATTTTCTTCCCAGTGGGGTGGTAACTTTCTTGAGAGACAAAGCTCTTGGGGGTCTGGCCAGGAGGATTTGTTTGGCTCTGGGCAAATTGCCTGCATGACTGAACATCCCTCAGCCAGGTCCATCAGCTGCCCCTGGGGTGGGGGGCTGGGGCATCTTGTTCACACGCCAAGGAGAGCGCATATTTTTCTGTGTGGAAACGAATATAGTATTATTAGTTTTTATAGTTATGAAAATTAAGTCTGGGGTGAAGATGGTGGATTCAACACATGCATTTACTTTTGGTCCCTCCTGAAACCCTACCAAAACAAGAGTAAAATGATTTTTTTTTTAAAGAAAAATCCTCTAGGACCAAAAACACCCCACAAACAAACAAACAACCCCTCCCCAATATCCAACAACAACAATAACAAACAAAAACGAGAAAGCAGAATAGAGCAACATTTTGGAAGTTAAAAAGCACAAAGCTTAGCAGAGAGAAGAAAGCTGTATCCTAAGCTGGAAGGGGAAAACCCAAGAAGCATCCAATGTATATGGCAAAATCCTGCCAAGGCTTAGGAATAGGCAGACCAAGGTTGAAGGTGGGCATAAGGACAGGGGAATTATACCATAATCTGTCTAAGAGCCTGTGGGAGCCAAGCCCTAGATCCTCACCCTGCCTCTGTACACCTGGGGGGACAGCCCCCTTTCTGCACCAGCAGAGGGCAGCAGTTTTATTATCCAAGGAGGTCAAGGCACTAAGGACTTGAACATCTGGTTCATGACCGCACGCTGTATTTTGAGCCCTGCAATGGTCCTGGAGTTCTTCAGGGTGCCCATGTACATCCCGTCCAGCTCCGTGATCCCGTGGTTCCACTGACCTCCCTTACTCACTTCAGCCACTGCACCTTGGCCTTGTCATCATTGGGCCCTGCCGACTTATTCAGACATTGCATTCTGAGCGCATCCGTGTGTCCTTCTTGGTAAGCTGCCTCCACCACGGCTGTTCATTGACCGGGTCCTCCAGGCCATCGACTGCTCTGCTTTTTCTTAGTCTTTCAGTCTCCTCCTTTCCTTCCCATCCCTCACCCTGAAATTTCTTGGAAATAGAAGGAGCTGGCTTTTTTTTTTTTTTTTTTTTTTGGGTCGCGGGCCCCCCTCTTTTTTTTGGCCTCTCCCGTTGCAAAGCACAGACTCCGTACATGCAGGCTCCGGACGCACAGGCTCAGCGGCCATGGCTCACGGGCCCAGCCGCTCCACAGCATGTGGGATCCTCCCGGACCGGGGCACGAACCCGTGTCCCCTGCATCGGCAGGCGGAC
>NW_020837987.1:4401610-4437516 GCF_003676395.1 Aethalodelphis obliquidens | reverse complement strand
TTTTTTTTTTTTTTTTTTTTTTGCGGTACGCGGGCCTCTCACTGTTTTGGCCTCTCCCGTTGCAAAGCACAGACTCCGTACATGCAGGCTCCGGACGCACAGGCTCAGCGGCCATGGCTCACGGGCCCAGCCGCTCCACAGCATGTGGGATCCTCCCGGACCGGGGCACGAACCCGTGTCCCCTGCATCGGCAGGCGGACTCTCTACCACTGCGCCACCAGGGAAGCCCAGGAGCTGGCATTTGACTTTCCATTTCCATATTAAATCTTCCTCCTTACTTCTGGCCTCATGGCCAAGCGTTCGTGATGGAGGGGATCTAAGAGGGAGGGGATGAGAGAGAGAAGAAGGGAGGGAGGGGGTACTGAATCAGGAGAAATCTCAAGTCTCTGATTTGTTGCTTATGAGAACACCTATCCTTTGCTCCTTTGTTTCTGGTACCACAGAGGGGCTGTTGCTCTCTCTAAGACACTCCATCACCTGGATGCCATAAACCCTGGCCTCTTCCACCTTCTCCAGCCTTGCCCGATGCATCAGTGGCTTCCACAGTTTCTGACTGAGCCCCGTGGTTACATTGCATTCTGGCATGCACACATGCACGTACACACATACACTTCCCTTACAGGTTTCAGGAGGTAATCCTTATTTGGATGTTCTCTGATATTTTAAATTTTGTTCTGTTTTATTCTATCCATTCAGTTTAATGTTTAAAATACTGGCCAATAAATTGATATTTCAACCACTGATGGATCCTGGCTCACAATTTGGAAAACACTGCTGCAGGTCATCCCTTTCTTCCCTTATATATTCCACTTTTTTCTTCAAGCTGGATCCTTTATCACTTAACAAATTCAGGTCTGTCTGGATTTTTAAAGAACCCTCCTCACCCTTCCCTGTATGGCCACATGTGCATTACAGCACATGGTTTCATGTCCTCTTTGTTCCCTTTCCTCTCTGTCCACACAATCCTGACTGCCTTTCAGCGCCAGCCTTGCACTGGAACAGCCCTTGCTCTGGCCACGAATGGCTCCCTGGTCATTAATTCTGATGGTTGATGTCCGGGCCTCTCGTTACTGGTCCTCCAGCAGCACCCAGCTCAGTGTGTGCTCCTTCTCCCCCACCGTGGTGTTCCACCTCCCTCTCGGTGATCACACGCCCACTTGGATGCAAACCATCCACTGAGTGACATCCCTAATCCAAACCTCTCAGCTCCAGACCATTTATCCGACAATCCCTGGATCTGACTCCTGTCCCTGCTTCGTCACCACTGACATACTTGCTCCCAGCTTTCTGTTTCTGAACACCCATGGGTCTGTTCCCTTCGTCACACCATACCACTGGTTCTGGGTTTTTTAGTTTCTATGACTCTTCGGAATCTGTGCATCTTGAACGTTTTCCTCTGTTAGAAGACAGAGCCATGGAAGAAACAGTCTTCTCCCCCCACCCCTCTTCTATTATCTTTGCTTCCTTGGTGACACCGAGCTTTCCTCTAACATGTTTCCTGTTCTTTTATTATGTGCTTGGTGCCGTTTCCCAAATCTCATTGTAATTTCCCCTGGGGGGCAGCCTTCATTACGGCTGTTGATGAGCACTGAGGAGGGAATGTAGGCGTGCTGTTTCCCTGTTTCTGTGCCATCCTCTTAAAGTGAGCACCGTTAGTGGATGATCCTGCAGCTGCTTAAGGCCACGGGCTGTTTCTTAACCGCATTACTCTTCTCAGGGGACTTCCGTGTTTACTCGTTGCTCTTGCTCTACAGTTTTCTTTCTGATCTGGGAGGGTCCAACACATTAAGGTTCTTGGAAGTCTCGATAATATTAGGTTGTACATGAAGTAATTTTATTATTTTAAGCAGAGAGAGTCTATTTAAATACAGGAACCAAAAAATACCAGAAGGCTGTAGAAGGATTTCCTTTGTTAATGTTCATTAAATGAATCAATGTTCCCTTGTTCTAAAATATATTCTCATATTATGTTAATCTTCATGAATTGCAAAATGGAAAAGCCCTGGCGATCACCTAGCAGGATTCCTTCCCCAGAGAAGCTGAAGCCCAGGGTGGTCAAGTGCCCTGTGCTTGGACACGTGCCTCATTCCTGGCAGAGTTCTAAGGCCTGTGTCTTCTAGGACAGGGCTTTTTCTGCTGTGCCTCTCACCTCTGTGCCCAACATGCCTCTCCTCCATTCTTTTTTTTTTTTTAAATAAATTTATTTATTTATTTTTGGCTGCATTGGGTCTTCGTTGCTGTGCGCAGGCTTTTCTCTAGTTGTGGCAAGCGGGGGGCTATTCTTCGTTGTGGTGTGCTTGTGGCACATGGGCTCAGTCATTGTGGTGCACGGGCTTAGTTGTTCCACGGCATGTGGAATCTTCCCGGACCAGGGCTTGAACCCGTTTTCCCCTGCATTGGGAGAGGATTCTTAACCACTGCGCCACCAGGGAAGTCCTCCTGCATTCTTATAAATACCTAAGTGTACATAGACACCCACATTCTCCTTTAATCATCATTTTGAGGGATGAGGAGTCGTCTTGTTTAGTGACATTTTTGGTAAGATGACCTTGGCTTTAATGCATTTTAATTTTGTTATCTTTATCCTTATAAAACATGTTTTTTAACTGAATTTTTATTTAAAGTTATTGCACATCTGTGAATCAAGTATGTTTTATTTAACATATGCTTAACAAATAGCATGCAGACGACCTCTGTTGCTGTGAATGAATGAGTGAATTTGGTTATTGAAATCCCAAATTCTTTGGGAACCTTAGAATTCGTGCAGATCAGAGTGTGCTCTAGGATCCTTTGAAACATGTGGAAAGGGATTACCTTTGAATATGTAGTATTAGTTTTTTCAGATTATCTTCTTTGACAGCTTTTTGAGATGCAGTTAACTTGGGTATCTTGAATTTTGTTTAATCTTTAAATAAATGATTTTAAGTATAATATACCTGTAGTTCCAATCAGTTGGTTAGCTTTTCTTTTGGAGGGTTGGTATTTTAGACCAGGGTCAGCAAACTTTTTCTTAAAGGGCCAGATAGTAAATATTTTAGGCTCTGTGGGCCATCTGGTATCTACCACAGCTCTGCTGCTGTAGTGGGCGAGCAGCCATGGATCACTGTAAATGATGGGCCCTGGCTGTTCGCAAAAACTACATTCACAAAAACAGCCTGAGTTTGCCAACCCCTGATCTAACCTAACGCTGAGCCTCTTTCCAAGTGCTAGTGGCAGTCTCTGCCAGCAATTTTTTTCCCCCAAAAGGAGTCACCAAGCCTGGAATTGAAATAACAGCCCCAGTTTTTTTCCCACTTCTGCACCTTTTCCAACGTTTCTCTCCCTGCCTGAGACGCTGTCTTCTCCATCTGTCTAAATGTTATCTAGGAAGCCTTCCCAGTCAACTCACAGTGCTGTCTCCCTGCTCTGAGCCCTGCTGGCATGCTGTTTGCGTGTCTCATTGGCGGGTCTGGTGGTATTTGTGCGTTCATGGGTTTAGGGCTCTTTCCGAGTCCCCTGAGCACAGGGTGTCTTGCATGATGCTTCGTGTGCAGTGAGTGCCCAGGAGCGGCTGTCAGCACCCAGTACAAGCTCAGCTGCTCTACCCACCTGGGGGGAACCGTCCTTTGAGGAGGCAGTAGGATAGACACATGCTCAAGTTAGGAAGGACCACAGTTATTGTTTTATGGCTCTAATTTCTCAGAAAGGAGACAGGGTTCATTGTGGATATGGGTATGTTAGAAACCATAAAAAGTTTAGGGAGGAACCAAGACAGCATCAAAGAGAAGCACAGAGCACTTTGGCAGCTGTGTCATTCAGCCCTCAGAGCAGAAATGGCCAAAAGGCACATTATGTGCTGGCAATAAAGCCACCACTTCCTAGCTGAGGGACCGTAGTGAATTAACTTGCTCAATTTCTCACCTGTACATTGGAGATAATAATAGCACCGACCTTAGAGGTTTGATAGGGGCACTAAATGAGTTAAAACACATAAAGGACTTCGAGTGCCGTCCAGCACCCGGTAGCTGTTGGCTCTTGTTGTCATTTGACATGTAGAACCTGGGGTGAACCCACCTCACCCCCAGCCCGGGGATCATGACCAATACTGAGACTTATTCTGGTAAAATAACTAGACGTAAAAATTCCTTTGGCTATCTAAGCAAGAAGAGCAAGTGACTTAGAAGGGAGAGTCAATTAAATATTGACCTTTTTTTACAGCAACACTTTATGCCAGAAAAAAATGGAGTAATGTTTAAGATACTCAAGGAAAGAAAATGTGAGCCAAAGATCTTATATCCAGGAAACTGACTTTTAAGTAAAAAGATTACTGTTATCAATTTTCAGGAACTTGGAAAAAAATGTTTCCGTGAAACTTTCTTGAGGAATCTACTAGAGAAAGAGCTTCAGACAATCAAAATGACTAGAAAGACACCAGTATAAGGACTGCTGGTAAACATAAAACATATGATTATTTATGGATCTTAGACTAATTGAGGGCAAAAGGGAGAGACTAGGGTATGTAATGGCTGTATACTCTGACACTGTCGATATAGTACAACTATGAAAAATAGGGAAGCAAGAAGAGAGCATATGCAAGTTTTAAAAATTGTTCTCAGTAATTAGGTTGGTGGTGCTAGTATTAGTATTGTTAACAAGACCATTATGTGTATAATGTGGGATGAAGTAAATGAATAATTTGGAGATATTGTAATTATATCATCTCTTGTGTTTTAGAGAACTAGGATTCCCAGTGTGGAAGAAAGGAGACATAGATGTAATACAGAAAGATTATGTTGAACTGTAGTGGTCTTGAATTTAAATGAGGAGTTATCAGTATGAACTCAAGAGCTATTTTATTAAAAAATATTATATATGTGTGTGTATGTCTAGTTCTGACTAATGAAAAGGCCTATCAATGAGTATTTTCAGTGCCCAGACTGTAGCCTTAAAATATCACTTCCCGCTAAAAGAAACCAGGGTTCTTGGAGAAATGGCTGATTCCAGGTCTGGGATCAAAAATGTACAGGATGAACTGGAACATCTTGTCATAACAAATAATGAGGAAGCTAGCAGAGACTATAAGGTCATGTCAAAAGGACTCAGAAGCTAATTTGAAAAGACTTCCATTGGCCAAATATGGGACCATTTGATCTGCAATAAGGGAAATATTGGTAATGGATCAAAACTTAACAAAATATGTTTAAATCCATGAGTGTATAATGATATTTAACATAAAAACCCGATTGGTCACTGTCAGCTGATAGAGATCCAATTTCTTATCTTCAAATTGGTAAATGAAGGGAAAGACTCAAGCATTTATTCTGACTTTTCTAGGTGACCTGGACCAATGGTAACTAAAGTGTAGAAAAGGGGATGCGTCTGCTTATAAAACTATTCCAACTAGTAAATAAAAAATAAATGACAGAATTAGAATATCACCACTTTAATGGATTTAGGCATTGTGTGTTGACAGCTGCTCACATCACAAGAAGAGAGATCCTTAGATTTTATGTGCTTTCTATTGAAAGAACTGAACACCACCCATGGTATTACCAAAGAGGTTGAACCTGCGTCTGATCCAGCCTCTAGATCCAGCTGCCAATTTTGCAAGAAATACAGAGGAACATGTTGAATTACACCAAGAGTATCAATAAGCAAAACCAGACTGTGGGAACTCTACAGGTCAAATGCCCCAGATTTTTCAACAGATAAACTGTAAATGAAAAGAAAGGGCTGGAGAGGGACCTATAAAACTAAGAGAGACCTAAAAGACATATTACATTTTTTTAAAGGGCAAGACGAGGTGCACTCTAGAGGTGCACACTTGGTGATAAAATCACACACACGCACACACAGACACACACACACACAGACACACACACACACACACACACACACACACACACACACACAAGCAAAGCCAGGATGTTGGTTCCTTTTGGAGAGTAGGAGGGGTTTGACACTGGGACAGGGCATATGGAGGGATTTCTGGGGTTGCTGGTAAATTTATATTTCTTGCCATTGGTGATGGTTACAAGTGTTGTTTTTTTTTAAAAAATAAATTTACTTAATTAATTATTTATTTTTGGCTGTGTTGGGTCTTTGTTGCTGTGCACAGGCTTTCTCTAGTTGCAGCGAGCGGGGGCTACTCTTCGCTGTGGTGCGCAGGCTTCTCATTGTGGTGGCTTCTCTTTGTTGCGGAGCACAAGCTCTAGACACATGGACTCAGTAGTTGTGATTCATGGGCTCTAGAGCGCAGGCTCCGTAGTTGTGGTGCACAGGCTTAGTTGCTCCGCAGCATGTGGGATCTTCCCGGAGCAGGGCTCGAACCCATGTCCCCTGCGTTGGCAGGCAGATTCTTAACCACTGTGCCACCAGGGAAGTCCCCCCCTTTTTTTTTTTTAAATGATGATGTTTATTTTATTTAAAAAGGTTAAAAAAGGGAAAAAAATTATGATAAATTTTCTAAAATATACCCATACTTTAGAAAATTTATATAGTGATTTTTGTTCTATTAAGCCCCCCATCTTAGGGATTTTCTTAGATCTAACCAGACATTTAGATCCATGAGACCCAAATCAACCCCACTCAGCACTATTAACCCAGTCCAGGGAGCTTAGTCTCTTTGCCTCTCTTCCCCCACCCAGTGACAGCC
This sequence comes from Aethalodelphis obliquidens, assembly GCF_003676395.1. NCBI lineage: Eukaryota > Metazoa > Chordata > Mammalia > Artiodactyla > Delphinidae > Aethalodelphis > Aethalodelphis obliquidens. The sequence goes on along the minus strand of NW_020837987.1, from coordinate 4,430,882 downwards.
TGGGAACAAGCTGACATTACACCTTGACCAGGTTTCCAGGGAGACAGAAGTAGAACGTTAACCCAAGGTCAAATTTGTCCATAAAGAATGTGAAAGATTTTTTGTTTCTTTGTTTTTTAAACCCATTACTTACACCTTCTGAGAATCAGAGAACAGTCATCATTGCGTTTATTCTCATGACACGCCTTTCAAGGCACCTCATGTACAGATGAAGGCAGGTATAAATAAGGTGAATATCAAGGGCTCCTTCAGCTCTGGTATTTGGTATTTGAGGTAGAAGTATATTAACTTCCTTATTCTTCTCATGAAGATGATAGAAAAGAAGAGGTTTAATGGAATTTTCCAGGTCACACAGGGAACTGGAGGCTCTGCTAGGCCACCTGACAAAATTTATTGCCAGTGTAATTTTTCTGTTTGTTTTGTTTTTAATGCCATCTTAGACGTAGGTCTTACGTATAATTTTCCCTTCCACTGCCTTCCTCCCTTGCCCTTTTTGGCGAGCACCGGAGAAGTACATTGTTTCTGAAATGTAGTAATTAAAGGTATATTGAGAATGGTTTGTTCTCTGATTTAAATCCCTGAAAAACCAGAAGAGGTTTTGACAGACCTAGGACATGGGAAGCAAAAAGTCAATTAAAGCTGATTTTTTTCAAGAGCCTCATAAAAGTTATAAAAGTGCCACATACTTGAGCCATGTTAGCAGTTTTCCATCTGCTTTTGTTGTCTCAAAAAGAAGGAAGTTTCTCTGGCATTTCTCTGAATTGTCTTAAGTGACTTTTAGATCATCACAGTGAGTGGGGTGGTCCTAATTCTCAATGCTCCAATTTGCCTCTGAAGTTTAGAGCGGGCTGCGCTAATTCATTTGGTTAATTTTGCCCCCTTTTGGCTTGAAAAAGAAAAGGATGTGAATTCTTTCACTTGGCAGAGCAGGTAGCATTGTGGGTTGTCCTTCCAATACATTTTCCCCAGGCACCAGTCTCTTCTTGGGCATAAACAGGCTGTTGTTGGACAGGCAGATATTCAGGAGATTCTATAAATTGAATCTTCCATCTTCTGCTAATATGGCTTTTGGCAATAAAGCCATTATCATGAAGTGCCATAAAAGGCATCTTTTTTTTTTTTTTTCATCTGTTGCCTACTCAGCATGGGGTTTATTGCTATTTAGAAGTCTGACTGCTAAATGCTAAACTAGGCAGGTCACCCTGCAGTCAATGGATAGATGGGTCTCGGATATGCCTCCTGCTGTCCTTTGGGATAAAAGACGCATTTTTTGGTGGCAAGACCTAAAATAGCAACAGAGGCATGCTTCTTTGTTTTCTGATTGGCAGGTGGACGTTGGCTAATTGGCCCTAAAGACGATCAGTAGGTGTGTATTCCATGAACTGAGCCAACTTAGGTTCTTGTTGATTACTGATTTGGAGTCTGGTGCTGTGAAAAATTTTAGAGCTAGATAAAATAGAAATTCTCCTCTTAAGAAATTTATACCCAGATTGGGAAAATAATACTGAACAATAAGAAACAATTTGAGAACCACCAAATGCCAAAGTCTATTCATTCATTATGCTAGGGTACTTGGTAAATGCTCTGTAGGTTATTATTATTATTGTTTATTTTTATTATCGTTAGGAGCACAGAGGTCGGATTTTAGAGTGAATGGAGGATGGGCTGGAGTATTGAATGTCCAAAAGGAGAAGGCCTTTGGAGAATGGGTGGGATTTATACAGATAGAAGGTTTTTGAAGGCAGCATAGTGTAAATTAGGTCAGTTCTGAGTTTAGGATTTGACATTCTTGTGTCTGTTAGGTCACTCTGCCACCTCCTTTCCACCTCCCAAAAGTTTATTGTTTGTTGTACTGTTATTTCTCTTCTTGTGGGTTTATGTCTCTTTTTTTTGAGAAAATAACTTTACTGTAATTTTAGTGAGGTTTTCAGATTAAAGTAGATGCATATGTTCAAATTATCATTTTAACAGGCTTTTAAAAGAGAAATAATTTCATTTATTTTTAACAAAGATACATACTCTTTATTTTAACAAGTCAAGCAATATGGAAAAGTAGAAAGAAATAAGTAAAAGTCAATTAATACTCTCCCATCCAGAAATTATTTTATTTATTTATGGCTGTGTTGGGTCTTCGTTTCTGTGAGAGGGCTTTCTCTAGTTGTGGCAAGTGGGGGCCACTCTTCATCGCGGTGCGCGGGCCTCTCACTATCGCCACCTCTCTTGTTGCAGAGCACAGGCTCCAGACGCGCAGGCTCAGTAATTGTGGCTCACGGGCCCAGTTGCTCTGCGGCATGTGGGATCTTCCCAGACCAGGGCGCGAGCCCGCGTCCCCTGCATTGGCAGGCAGACTCCTAACCACTGCGCCACCAGGGAAGCCCCAGAAATTATTTTAAATAATATTCATTAAAGACCATTCCATTTCACACTGTATGCATATGCACAAACACAAAAGTAGAAGGGTCATTTGTTTGTTGACGTTCTTGACTTATAAATGTGCTTTATAAATTCCAGATATGAGTCCCTTATCAGGTATATGATTTGCAAATATTTTTTCCCATTCTTGGGTTATCTTTTTACTTTCCTAATGGTGTTGTTTGTAGATATAAGTTATTAATTTTGATGAAGGCCAGTTTATTTTTTCATTTGTGCTTTTGATGTCATATCCAAGAAGCCATTACCTAAGGTCATGAAAATTTACACCTATGTTTTCTTCTAAGAGTTTTATAGTTTTAGCTCTTAAAGGTAGGTCTTTGACCTATTTTTGTGGCCTCTCCCGTCGCGGAGCACAGGCTCCGGACACGCAGGCTCAGTGGCCATGGCTCACGGCCCCAGCCTCTCTGTGGCATGTGGGATCTTCCCAGACCGGGGCACGAACCCGTGTCCCCTGTATCGGCAGGCGGACTCTCAACCACTGCACCACCAGGAAGCTCTTTGACCTATTTTGAGTCAATTATTTTGGTATGATGTGAGGTAGGGGTCTAACTTCATCCTTTTGCATGTGGCTATTCAGTTGTCCCCAGAACAATTTGTTGAAAAGTCTGTTCTTTCCCTAGTGGACTGTCTTGGCACCCTTGTTGAAAATAAGTTAACTTTAAATGTGAGGGTTTACTTCTGGACTCTCAATTAATTCTATTGATCTGTATGTTTATTCTTATGCCAATAATGCATTGTCTTGTTTACCATTCCTTTGTCGTTTTGAGTTCAGAGAGTGTAAATTCTCCAACTTTGTTTTTCTTTTCCAAGTTTGTTTTGGCTATTGTGGGTCCCTTGCATTTCTATATGAATTTTAGGATTAGCTTATCAATTTCTGCAAAGAATCCAGCAGAAATTTTGATGAGGAGAGCACTGACTCTGTAGACCAATTTGGGAAATGTTGCCATCTTAACCATAGTATATATTAAACTTATTAACATTAATATATAAAACTTAAATATTAAGTCTTCCAATCCAAGAACATGGGATGGCTTTCCATTTATTTAGGTCTTTTTGTATTTCTTTCAACAATGATTTGTAGTTTTCAGAGTATAGTTTTGCACTTTTTTTGTTAAATTTCTTCTTAAATATTTTCTTCTTTTTTGATGGTATTGTGAACAGAATTTTTAAAAATTTTATTTTCGGATTGTTTATTGCTAGAGTATAAAAGTACAATTGAATTTGTATATTGATATTGTATCTTATAACCTTGCTGTTAGTTCTAATAGTTTTCTGGTAGATGACTTGGGATTTTCTATATATAAAATCATGTCATCTACAAATAGAGATAGTTTTATTTCTTCCTTTCCAATCTGAATGCCTTTTATTTCATTTTTTTGTTTAATGTCCCTCACTAGAACCTCCTGTATAATGTTGAATAGAAATGGTGAGAGTGGACATCCTTGCCTTCTTTACAGTGTTAGGGGGAAGTCTTTCACAATTAAGCATGATGGTTACTTAAAAAAGTATTTTTTTGTAATGACTTTTTTTTTTTTGCGGTACGCAGGCCTCTTACTGTTGTGGCCTCTCCCGTTGCAGAGCACAGGCTCCGGACGCGCAGGCTCAGCGGCCGTGGCTCACGGGCCCAGCCGCTCCGCGGCATGTGGGATCTTCCCGGACCGGGTCACGAACCCGTGTCCCCTGCATTGGCAGGCGGACTCTCAACCACTGCACCACCAGGGAAGCCCTGTAATGGCTTTTATCAAGCATAGGAAGTTCCCTTATGGAGAGATTTTTCTTTTTCTTCCTCTTCTTTTTTTTGTTAATTAACTTGGAAGTTTATTTTTTAAATTATTTATTTATTTTTATTATTATTTTTTGAATTTTATTTATTTATTTATTTATACAGCAGGTTCTTATTAGTTATCTGTTTTATACATATTATGTATATATGTCAATCCCAATCTCCCAATTCATCCCACCACCACCCACACCCCCGCTTTCACCCCTTGGTGTCCATATGTTTGTTCTCTACATCTGTGTCTCTGTTTCTGCCTTGCAAACTGGTTCACCTGTACCATTTTTCTAGGTTCCACATATATGCATTAATATACGATATTTGTTTTTCTCTTTCTGACTTACTTCACTCTGAATCACAGTCTCTAGGTCCATCCACATCTCTACAGGTGACCCAACTTTGTTCCTTCTTATGGCTGAATAATATTCCATTGTATATATGTACCACATCTTATTTATCCATTCGTCTGTCATTGGGCATTTAGGTTGCTTCCATGACCTGGCTATTGTAAATAGTGCTGCAATGAACATTGGGGTGCATGTGTCTTTTAGAATTATGGTTTTCTCTGGGTATATGCCCAGTAGTGGGATTGCTGGGTCATATGGTAATTCTATATTTAGGCTTTTAAGGAACCTCCATACTGTTCTCCATAGTGGCTGTACCAATTTACATTCCCACCAACAGTGCAAGAGGGTTCCCTTTTCTCCACACCCTCTCCAGCATTTGTTGTTTGTAGATTTTCTGATGATACCCATTCTAACTGGTGTGAGGTGATGCCTCATTGTAGTTTTGATTTGCATTTCTCTAATGATTAGTGATGTTGACCAGCTTTTCATGAACCTCTTGGCCATCTGTAAGTCTTCTTTGGAGAAATGTCTATTTAGGTCTTCTGCTCATTTTTTGATTGGGTTGTTTGCTTTTTTAAATATTGAGCTGTATGAGCTGTTTATATATTTTGGAGATTAATTCTTTGTCCATTGATTCATTTGCAAATATTTTCTCCCATTCTGAGGGTTGTCTTTCATCTTGTTTGTAGTTTCCTTTGCTGTGCAAAAGCTCTTAAGTTTCATTAGGTCCCATTTGTTTATTTTTGTTTTTATTTCCATTACTCTAGAAGGTGGGTCAAAAACGATCTTGCTGTGATTTATGTCATAGAGTGTTCTGCCCGTGTTTTCCTCTAAGAGTTTTATAGTGTCCGGTCTTACACTGAGGTCTTTATTCCATTTTGAGTTTTTTTTGTGTATGGTGTTAGGGAGTGTTGTAATTTCATTCTTTTATATGTAGCTGTCCAGTTTTCCCAGCACCACTTATTGAAGAGACTGTCTTTTCTCCATTGTATATCCTTGCCTCCTTTGTCATAAACTAGATGACCATATGTGCGTGGGTTTATCTCTGGGCTTTCTATCCTGTACCATTGATCTATATTTCTGTTTTTGTGCCAGTACCATACTGTCTTGATTACTGTAGCTTTGTAGTATAGTCTGAAGTCAGGGAATCTGATTCCTCCAACTCCTTTTTTTCCCCTCAAGATTGCTTTGGCTATTCGGGGTCTTTTGTGTCTCCATACAGATTTTAAGATTTTTTGTTCTAGTTCTGTAAAAATGCCATTGGTAATTTGATAGGGATTGCATTGAATCTTTAGATTGTTTGAGGTAGTATACTCATTTTCACAATATTGATTCTTCCAATCCAAGAACAAGGTATATCTCTCCATCTGTTTGTGTCATCTTTGATTTCTTTCATCAGTGTCTTATAGTTTTCTAAGTACAGGTCTTTTGTCTCCTTAGGTAGGTTTATTCCTAGGTATTTTATTCTTTTTGTTGCAGTGGTGAATGGGAGTGTTTCCTTAATTCCTCTTTCAGATTTTTCATTGTTAGTGTATAGGAATGCAAGAGATTTCTGTGCATTAATTTTGTATCCTGCTACTTTACCAGATTCATTGATTAGCTCTAGTAGTTTTCTGGTAGCATCTTTAGGATTCTCTATGTATAGTATCATGTCATCTGCAAACAGTGACAGCTTTACTTCTTCTTTTCCAATTTGGATTCCTTTTATTTCTTTTTCTTCTCTGATTGCCATGGCTAGGACTTCCAGAACTATGTTCAATAATAGTGGCGAGAGTGGATGTCCTTGTCTTATTCCTGATGTTAGAGGAAATGGTTTCAGTATTTCACCATTGAGAATGATGTTTGCTGTGGGTTTGTCATATATGGCCTTTATTATGTTGAGGTAGGTTCCCTCTATGTCCACTTTCTGGAGAGTTTTTATCATAAATGGGTGTTGAATTTTGTCAAAAGCTTTTTCTGCATCTATTGAGATGACCATATGGTTTTTATTCTTCAATTTGCTAATACGGTGTATCACATTGATTGATTTGCATATATTGAAGAATCCTTGCATTCCTGGGATAAATCCCACTTGATCATGGTGTATGATTCTTTTAATGTGCTGTTGGATTCTGTTTGCTAGTATTTTGTTGAGGATTTTTGCATCTATATTCATCTGTGATATTGGTTTGTAATTTTCTTTTTTTGTAGTATCTTGCTCTGGTTTTGGTATCAGGGTGATTGTGGCCTTGTAGAATGAATTTGGGAGTGTTCCTTCCTCTGCAGTTTTTTGGAAGAGTTTGAGAAGGATGGGTGTTAACTCTTCTCTCAACGTTTGATAGAATTCACCTATGAAGCCATCTGGACTTTTGGTCTGGTCCTGGACTTTTGTTTGTTGAAGATTTTTAATCACAGTTTCAATTTCATTACTTGTGATTGGTCTGTTCATATTTTCTATTTCTTCCTGGTTCAGTCTCGGAAAGTTATACCTTTCTAAGAATTTGTCCATTTCTTCCAGGTTGTCCATTTTATTGGCATAGAGTTGCTTGTAGTAGTCTCTTAGGATGCTTTGTATTTCTGTGGTGTCTGTTGTAACTTCTCCTTTTTCATTTCTAATATTATTGATTTGAGTCCTCTCTCTCTTTTTCTTGATGAGTCTGGCTAAAGGTTTATCAATTTTGTTTATCTTCTCAAAGAACCACCTTTTAGTTTTATTGATCTTTGCTATTATTTTCTTTGTTTCTATTTCATTTATTTCTGCTCTGATCATTATGATTTCTTTCCTTCTGCTAACTTTGGGTTTTGTTTGTTCTTCGTTCTCTAGTTCCTTTACCTGTAAGGTTAGATTGTTTATTTGAGATTTTTCTTGTTTCTTGAGGTAGGATTGTATTGCTATAAACTTCCCTCTTAGAACTGCTTTTTGCTTCATACCATAGGTTTTGGATCATTGTGTTTTCATTGTCATTTGTCTCTAGGTATTTTTTATTTTCCTCTTTGATTTCTTCAGTGATCTCTTGGTTATTTAGTAACGTATTGTTTAGCCTCCATATGTTTGTGTTTTTTACGTTTTTTTCCCTGTAACTGATTTCTAATCTCATAGCGTTGTGGTCAGAAAAGATGCTTGGTATGATTTCAGTTTTTAAAAATTTGCCAAGGCTTGCTTTGTGACCCAAGATGTGACCTATCCTGGAGAATATTCCGTGTGCACTTGAGAAGAAAGTGTAATCTGCTGCTTTCTGGTGGAATGTCCTATAAATATCAATTAAATCTATCTGGTCTATTGTGTTTAAAGCTTGTGTTTCCTTATTAATTTTCTGTCTGGATGATCTGTCCATTGGTGTAAGTGAGGTGTTAAAGTCACCCACTATTATTGTGTTACCGTTGTTTTCCTCTCTATAGTTGTTACCATTTGCCTTATGTATTGAGGTGCTCCTATGTTGGGTGCATATATATTTATAATTGTTATATCTTCTTCTTGGATTGTCCCTTGATCATTATGTAGTGTCCTTCCTTGTCTCTTGTAACATTCTTTATTTTAAAGTCTATTTTATCTGATATGAGTATTGATACTCCAGCTTTCTTCTGATTTCCATTTGCATGGAATATCTTTTTCCATCCCCTCACTTTCAGTCTGTATGAAGTGGGTCTATTGTAGACAGCATATATATGGGTATTGTTTCTGTATCCATTCAGCGAGCTTGTGTCTTTTAGTTGGAACATTTAATCCATTCACATTTAAGGTAATTATCAATATGTATATTCCTATTACCATTTTCTTAATTTTTTTGGGTTTGTTTTTGTAGGTCCTTTTCTTCTCTTGTGTTTCCCACTTAGAGAAGTTCCTTTTGCATTTGTTGTAGAGCTGGTTTGGTGGTGCTGAATTCTCTTAGCTTTTGCTTGTCTGTAGTGCTTTTGATTTCTCCATTGAATCTGAATGAGATCCTTGCTGGGTAGAGTAATCTTTGTTTTAGGTTCTTCCCTTTCATATCACTTTAAGCATATCGTGCCACTCCCTTCTGGCTTGTGGAGTTTCTGCTGAGAAATCAGCTGTTAACCTTATGGGAGTTCCCTTGTATGTTATTTGTCATTATTCCCTTGCTGCTTTTAATAATATTTCTTTGTCTTTAATTTTTGTCAGTTTGATTACTATGTGTCTCAGTGTGTTTCTCATTGGGTTTATCCTGCCTGGGACTCTCTGTGCATCCTGGACTTGGGTGGCTATTTCCTTTCCTTTCCCATTAGGGAAGTTTTTGACTATAATCTCTTCAAATATTTTCTTGGGTCCTTTGTCCTCTCTCTTCTCCTTCTGGGACCTCTATAATGTGAATGTTGGTGCATTTAATGTTGTCCCAGAGGTCTCTTAGGCTGTCTTCATTTCTTTTCATTCTTTTTTCTTTATTCTGTTCTGCAGCAGTGAATTCCACCATTCTGTCTTCCAGGTCACTTATCCGTTCTTCTGCCTCAGTTATCCTGCTATTGATTCCTTCTAGTGTATTTTTCATTTCAGTTATTGTACTGTTCATCTCTGTTTGTTTGTTCTTTAATTCTTCTAGGTGTTTGTTAAACATTTCTTGCATCTTCTCGATCTTTGCCTCCATTCTTTTTCCGAGGTCCTGGATCATCTTCACGATTATTATTCTGAATTCTTTTTCTGGAAGGTTGCCTATCTACATTTCATTTAGTTGTTTTTCTGGGGTTTTATCTTGTTCCTTCATCTGGTACATAGTCCTCTGCCTTTTCATTTTGTCTGTCTTTCTGTGAATGTGATTTTTGTTCCACAAGCTGCAGGATTGTAGTTCTTGCTTCTGTTGTCTGCCCTCTCTGGAGAGATTTTTCAATAAATAGATGTTTAATTTTTTCAAATGCTTTTTTATATCAATTATATAGTGATTATGTGTTTTTTCTTTTTTAGGTGGTTAAAATGGTGGATTACATTGATTGATTTTTAAATATTGAACCAGACTTGCATGCCCAGTGTAAACCCAGTTGATAGTGGTGTTATTATTCTTTTAATATATTTTATACATTTACACATCATATAATGTATTTCATTTGCTAGTATTTTATTAAATATTATTTACTAATAAATAATATTTATTATTTTGTGTCTGTGTCTATCAAATGTATTGGACTGTAACTTTCTTTTCTTATATTGTCTTTGTTAGATTTTGGTATCAGTGTAATGCTGGTTCTCATGAGTTGAAAAATATTTCTTCTTCTACTATATTCTGGAAAAGATTGTGTAGAATTAGTATCATTTCTTCTTTAACTTTTTGGTGAAATTCACCAGTGAAACCACCTAACTGTCTGAAATTTCTTTTCCTGGAAAAAAATTTAAATTAGGCATTCAATTTTTTTACTAGTTATAAGACTATTCAGAATTTCTGTTTCATCTTGAGTCAGTTTTGATAATTTGTGGTTTTCAAATATTGGCCCATTTTATCTAACTTACTGAATTTCTGAATGTAGAGCTGTTCATAGTATTCCCATGTTATCATTTTAATGTCTGTAGGTCTGTAGTGTTATCCCCTGTTTCATTCCTGGTATTGGTAATTTATATCTTTTCTCTTATTTCTTGGTATATCTTGCTAGAGGTTTATCAGTTTTATTGATTGTTTCTAAGAACAGCTTTGATTCCATTGATTTTCTCTACTCTTCTTCTCTTTTCAATTTCATTGATTTCTGCTCTAATTTTAATATTTCCTTTCAGCTGTTTGATTTGCATTTATTTTGCTCTTCTTTTTCTAATTTCTTGAAGATAAGATTAGATTACTGATTTAAGAGCTGCTTCTTTTCTAATATAAGCATTTAACACTATAAATTTTCCTCTAAGCACTGCTTTAGCTGCACTCCACAAATTTTGAAATGTTTATTTTCATTTCTTCCAGTTCAAACTATTTTCTAATTTCCCTCATTATTTTGATAATCCCTTTGATTCATGGATTTTCTAGAAGCGTATTGTTTAATTTCTAAGGTTTGAGGAGGAGATTTTCCTGTTAATTTTTTTCATTACTGATTTCTAGTTTAATTCAGTTATAGTCAGAAAATTTGGTTTGTATAATTTTATTCTTTTAAATTTGTTAAGATACATTTTATTACGCAGGAGATGGCCTAACTTGGTGAATGTTCCCTGTACACTTGAAAAGAATGTGTATGCTGCTGCCCTTAGATGAAGCATTCTATAAATGTATATTTAGATCCAATCAGTTGATGGTGTTGATTAGTTCTCCTATAACCTTGCTAAATTTCTGTTTGCAAGTTCTCTCAGTTACTGAGAGAGAAGTGTTGACATCTCCAATGATAATTGTAGATTTGTCTATTTTTCCTTTCAGTTTTCTCATGTTTGCTTCATGTATTTAGAGGTTGTTTGGTGCATACACATTTGGGATTATTGTGCTTTCTTGGTAAATTGATCCTTTAAGCAGTATGCAATGTCTCTTTTTATCTCAGTTAATTTTTTGGTCTAAAATATACTTTGTCTAATATTAATATAGCCATTCCAGCCTTCATTGGACTATTGTTATTATATTGTATCTTTTTCCATTCTTACACTTCTGACCTACCAATATTATTATATTTGAAGTGAGTTTCTTGTAAATAGCATTTAGTTTGATCATCTTTATCCATTGTAAATGTTTATCTTTTAATTGGTATGTTTAGACTGTTTGCATTTAATGTAATTATTGATATATTTTGATAGGCCTATCATTTTGTTGTGTTCTATTTGTTCTTTCTCTTTTTATTTCCTCTGTTTACCATTTCTTGCCTTCTTTTGGGTTATTTAAACATTAAAATTTTTTTAAATTGACAGTTGTAAGAAATAATAGTGATCCCTTATACAGTTTGCTCAGTTTCCTCTAATTTTAATGCTTTGCAAAACTACAGTATAATATTGAATCGGGATATTGACATTAATACAGTCCACTAATCTTATTCAGATTTCCTCAGTTTTACTTGTATCCATTTGTGTGTATGTATGTGTGTATTAGGTTCTATTGATATATGATTTAATCACCTATGTATGTTTGTGTATCCACCACCCCAGTCAAGACCCAGTCAAGGGTCCCTTGTGTTTCTCTTGTGTTGTAACCATATTCACCTTCCTTCAGCTCCCCCTGCCCTAACCCTTGGCGACCACTAATGTTTCCTCTCTTTCTAAAATTTTTTTATTTCAAAAATGTTATTTAAATGGAATCATATAATATATAACCTTTGGGATTGGCTTTTTTCACTCAGCATAATTTTCTGGAGATTCATCCAAGTTGTTGCATGGTTAATAGTTTGTTCCTTGTCATTGCTGAGGAATAATTCATGGTACATCAGTAACACAGTTTGTTTAACAATTGACCTGTTGAAGAACATTCTAGGCCAATCCCAGTTTTTGACTATTACAAATAAAGTTGCTATGAATACTTATGTAATGTTTAAATATTTTTTAATATTCCATTTTAGTTTATCTTTTTTGCATAATATCTCTTAGTATGGTTTCATTGCTCTGGGGACTACAAAAAACATAGTTAACTTTTCATTCTACTTAGAATCAGTATTTTACTACTTCAGGTAGAATGTAGAAACCTATCATCATGTAAGGCCTATTACCCTTCTCTCCTTTATGTTACAGTTGTCTTATTAATTATTTAGTACAACTTATTAGTTATTTAATACAACTTATTATAGTTGTATTAAAAGTTTATCTACCAGCTGGATTCAGGCTACAAGTTCCAACTAGATCTATGGGTTATGGTTCCATGTCAAATTTATTTGCAGAGCCTTTGCAGTGCTATTGGATCTGTCCCAGGTATGCACCACCAACAGTCAGTCTGGGATTTGAGCTGTGGCTTATCCTGTTCCCTTCACAAAGTCTATGGTAGGCAGTTTAGGAATAGGTCCATATACACACAGGCCGGGGGTCTGTCCATGAGTTCATAAATGACTTTATGGGGTCACTTTTCTCAGCTTCTGCCTCTTCACACTCTCTCAGATATGTTCATCTTCCCTGGGTGTCCTCTTTTCACTCCTCCTGGCCAGAAAGCTGAAGCTTTATTTATCCTGCTCTGTCACACGTTGGGCTGTGGTGTGAGGAAATGGAGAATGAAATGGGGGGCACTATTTCTCCCACTTACTCTGAGCATTAGCAGACCCCTTTCCTGCTCATCAAACCAGAACAAGGGAGTGTGTTCTATAGCTCTCTTTGTCTGCACCAGTGCCCATTCTAGGTTTCAGCTGTGTTGCATCCAGGCTGGGGCTACTGGAGGGGAAATGAGGGATTTGATGATACTCTGAATGATGTCCCTCCCCCAATCTATCATTTTACTTTCAGAGTCCTCAAATAGCTGATTCATGCATCCTGTCTACAGTTTATAGCTGCATTCAATGGGAGAGACAGAGAGGAGTGTATTTTTTCCATCTTACTTCATCCATTTTGTCTTTTAAACATTTGTTGACACTTGACACATCCATCTACGGGTGTTTCTTTTTAGTTTTCTTTGTCTTCAAGAACTTGTTCTTTTGTTTAAAGTTCTTTATAATTTTTGTAAAGGTCTTAAATTAAGAAAAAGAGGAGATGGTCAATCTTCTGTCTTTGTTTCATGGATTCTAATAAAATTGTGTTCTATGCAAACTTTGACTATTTTTTCTTGCTTTTCTCAGTATGATTGTTGCTTTTTTAGTTCCATTTCAAGTTCTCAGGGGTTTTTTTTGTTGTTGTTTGTTTGTTTTGTTTTCTTTTATAACAGGTAACAGGGGCATCTATTAGAAAATTGGAAGAATTAATTGGAAGTCTGCTGTTTTGTTTTTTCCAGAAGGCTAGAATAGAGCTTTTCTCCAATTTTAGAATACAAATATATACATATATGATAAAGAAGACATTTTCCCTCTCTTTGTGTTAACCAAATAAAAATATTTTAATTTGTTCATACTATGGTAATAAAAATCTTTTACATCTGTATATTGCTCTCAGAGAATCTTAACATTAGTTCTTTAGTTAGATTTGATAATTACAGATTTCCTTCTTATGCATGAACATCTACCATGTTTTTTGAGAAGGATTATTTTTATTTAACTTGCTTTGGGATTTTTGCTGCCTATCTTTACTAATTAAGTACCAAAGTGTCCTCAGAATTGTGAAACCTTTGCTGAGTAGTAATATCTATTCTAGTTTAGTTGGTTTTTGAATATTTTCAACCTTCATTGTTCCTTTTATTTTAAGATTGTCATAGACCTTTAACTTAATACCTTCATGTGATAAAGGAGAAACTGGGGTTTGGAACTAGATTTTATCCACAGGTACACTGCTTTTAACTTTCACTTTTTATTAACGAAGCTAATGTGAAAGCAAAGTGTTTTCTGTTGCCAATATAACTTCTTTAATTAAACATGAAAGTTATAAGGTAATAGTGCCATGGGTGAAGTTCTAATGTCATCAGAATGGGGAAGATGGGTTTAAAATTGAAACGGTTGGCATGATGGTGACTATAGTACAGCATCAGGAGTTTTGACACTTTATTTAATGGAAAATGGATACCAATGCCTTAAACTCTTCGAGTATTAACTTTAAAAAAATTATAAAACTATAAGAGGCATGACTATGAGAAAAGCACTGATGAAAGCCGAGGATGCCCTGGGAAGGTGGGAGTTTGAAAGATTAAAGCATGAATACTCGAGGTTTCAAACTCTGAGAGAATGTGTATCCTGAACTTAAATTAGGTCAGGCAAAGCAGAATTCCTCCTTCACTTTTACCAGCCTCATGAAGTTGGCAAGTATGTGAAACAAACAATCATTCTGGAATGTGCTGAACCTGATTATAACAAAATCCCAGTGAGAAACCCTGATCTACAGTCTTTGTGCCAGTGGGAGTGGCATTAGCAATTCATTTTCTTGACTAAAAAGTAAAGTACTCTGACAAGTGTTTTTTAATGGAGAGTCTTAAGATCCCTCTCTCTAATTTCCATTTATATCAGAAAGTATCTTTTCAAACAATAGTTTCCCATTCATGAAGACCTCAACCTATTGATATCAGTGTATCTGTCATGCCTGTGCAGTCCACTCAGTAGAATTTCTAATACTTTGTAGAATTATGTTCTTTTCCCCCCAGAAAAAGCCAAATGTTATACCAATCATGTCGTTTTACAAAATATTAATAGATTTTCCCAATATCAATATTATACACAGATATTCCAGGCATACAGCATGTTACATCTACAAAGACTTTAACATAAAAATGTCCTTGGCTTGGGACTCACAGTAAAAGTGTAATAGTAAAACTAAATTAATTTCACGGTAATTTATCATCCCTAAAATTTAAAGTGGGAGAAGGCAAAGGGTCTTTCAGTCAAGTACCTTCCCCGTGTCTTCCAACAAGAACTGAAAGCTGAGATTTAGTGAAAACAAACTAAAGGGTAGTATATCTGGGTAAATGTAACAGGAATTTTTTTCCCCTAAGTTTGAATACCTGACCAAGTCAATAGACATTGAGTCCCAACAACACTGACGCCTTTAAAATGTTCAGTTTTTGCATGAAGCAACTGTGGCCGACAGAGAGCACTTTATGAGAGCACCAGGCACCAGTTGGAATGGCTGTCCAGGGCTAGCAGGACTCCCGCACCCCACTTGCCTTCAGGGTCTAGAAAGCTGGGGGTACCCCCATCCCCTCCCACATTAGACCTCTGTGCCCAGCCTGCCATGTGATCAGGAAGAGACCGTGGGGCCCCACTGTCCTAGCCTTCATAGAACAGAGGGGACCACACGTATCAGGAGACAGACAGCAGCCATTGCATGGGTTTCTGAATAAGCATAACCAGGCTTCCCAAAGCTTCCTTCATCTTCTGCTATTTTATTTCACAGGTTGATCTGGGAGGGAATTCTTCCTCTTTACAGCACCTTCTAGGGATGGCCAACCATTATCTCCAACCATTTCACCTGGAAATCTCCAAAGAGTGTTACCGAAAGTGGAGTCCGGCTGCTCACTGCTCAAAAGCCAATGAAGAGGCAAGGTTGGTGGAAAGGAAAGTTTGCTTTATTTTGCCAGCAACTAGTGGGGAGTGGGGGTGACAGACCCCTGTCCAAAGGCTGACTCCGCCCCCTGACAATCAGGGGGCAAGAGCTTTTGTAGATGGAGGGAGGGGGCTACATGTAGAACACAGCTCTGACAGTCATCTTTTTTTTTTTAATTAATTAATTTTTTGGCTTCGTTGGGTCTTCGTTTCTGCGTGCGGGCTTTCTCTAGTTGCAGCGAGTGGGGACTACTCTTCGTTGCGGTGCGCAGGCTTCTCATTGCAGTGGCTTCTCTTGTTGCAGAGCACGGGCTCTAGAGCGCGTGGGCTTCAGTGGTTGAGGCGCGTGGTCCCAGTTGTTGTGGCTCGTGGGCTCTAGAGCGCAGGCTCGGTAGTTGTGGTGCACGGGCTTAGATGCTCCGGGGCATGTGGGATCTTCCCGGACCAGGGCTCGAACCCATGTCTCCTGCATTGGCGGGCGGATTCCTAACCACGTGCCACCAGGGAAGTCCTCTGACAGTCATCTTGAAATTAGTCATGCAGTGGTCTGATCAGCGTTATCTTGATTGTTTTAAGTACGGTTCGTCTTTAGTTCCAGGGTTGGTTTGCTCCCATTTCTTTGAGGCCAGTTCTTGGAATTGTGGCAGCTTATGTCATGGCTACAGTTTGGTCATCACGTAGTTAACTTCTTCCACCTCGTGGGGATTTCAGTATCTATAAGACAGCTCAAAGGATATGGCTCTGGGGGACTTCCCTGGTGGTCCAGTGGTTGAGACCCCACGCTGCCAGTGCAGGGGGCGTGGGTTTGATCCCTGGTAGGGGAACTAGGATTCCATGCGTGCTGCGCAAAAAACTAACAAACAAAAAATGACATGGCTCAGAATATTATCTATAGCCCTTGAAGAGGAGTTAAAAGTCCTTGACTTTGCTTAATGACTAAACTATTATTATTTGGTCTCCTTTGACTGTTTTCCTTTGTTTCTGCATGTTCTCACTTCTCTGATGAAACTTATTCTTTGGCTAAAATTTTTCTACAGACAAAAGCAGGCTGAGGACATGGGGGGCAAGGACCATAGGGTCCTGCTCCGTTTCAAAAGGACATGCAGGTCCTGCTAAAATCCCATTGTGTTTTCAGGAGCTTTGCAGATTTGTCTTTGGTGTGTTTTCCAGTCCTGTGCTTTTCTTCATTCTCCCCAAGTGATTCATTAGTATTTTTCCTGTTGTAAAGTGTTATCATTAATATCCAAATTAATAGTCAAGGAAGCATCCAAATTTAGGGCAGTGATTTTTTCTAAAGGAAATTGCTTTCTTTCCTAACAAAAACCTCACTTCGCTGGATTTTTCATTTTTAAATTTATTCTTGAAATAGCTTTATTGTTTTTATGTGTTTATAAAGTGAAATACATACTCTTTGCAAATCTAAGGAAAATCCCTAAAAATACAAAGAGGTTAGCAAAGACTACTCATAATTCCACTTCTTGGAGACAGTCTCTCTTTCCACTTGATTTAAATCCTTCTGGTCCTTTTTAGGGAACTAGAAATACAGCTGTCTATATGTGTGCGATGCATAACTACACTGTCTCTTTAGAACACTCCCAACTCCCTTGTCTCCCCTATTTGCCCAGTAGCTCCCAAACTTGGTCCTACTTTAATTTTATGACTATGAGCCTCAACGGGGCCCTTAGCACAGCTCAGCAATATGAATCCATTTCCCCAGTCAGTTAACTCTGCCACTCTCTAAGACCACTGTTTTATGCCTTCTTTTTTCTCCCCCAATCCTTAACACCCTTTCCCTTCCTCACATTCATATGATGACCTTGTTTCTTATTTCACTGAGAAAATAGAAGCAATAAATGAAAGTTGTCTCATGGCCCAGCCATCAAATCAAACCCACCAGCCTCCCTGGCCCCTGGTCCCACTGTGGCTCTCCCCCTACTGCAAGCAACCCCCATGCATGCAGTGCATCCCATCCCTTCTCCTAGTCAGTGGTTTTGCTTCTGACAGGGCTTGACCATCCCTTCGTTCTTCCACTCATCAGTGTTTCTCTCAACTCCTTCACTCCCAGTAGCATAGAAGCATGCTGTGCTCTCAACCATCTTAACACTTCTTGTCCTCATGTCTGCCCCACCTATGACGACATTTCTCTTCTCCCCTTTATAGAAGAATTTCTCAAGAGTTGGTAGACTCACCATTTCCACTTTGTATTGACTGTATTTTCTTATTTTCTGTATTCCTAATTCTTTGGCATTTCGGGCCTTTTTCCTGGGGAGACTGCTCCTCTCAGGGCTAGCTAATTCCTGGAGTTAGCAAAGGACTCCCCTGCAGGCACCTATGATATACAAACCATTCAATTCAGAGCCCACACACCCCAACCATCTCCTTAATCAAACTCTCACTCACCAAACCAGTATTCCCCCTGCCCTAAGTCACTCCAAGGCCCAAGGTACTGGGCAACTAGTGACCATTCCTATAGCCCAGAGCCAGCTGAAATTATCCAGACAATACAATTCTAAGCTTAACCTACCTGCCTTGCCTCACCCATTCCTTCCTTTGAAAACCCCAGAAAAGATTCTGCTCTGGGCCATTCTCTCCTCTCCCCTTCTGCCTCTTGACTGACCTTGGTGCTTCCCTGTGTGGCCCTGCAGGGTATGCCATGCCTCCTCTTTCTAGGGATCTGTGAGTATAAACTCCTTCCTTCATGATGATCATTTCTGTGTTTGTGTACCTTACCAGAGCTGATTAAAACAAATCCTGGGTACACATGTTAGAATACACATCCTGCCTGGTTTTTCTCTTTCTATGACTGTAATCAGATGTTTGTCCCCAGCATTCCTCTGAAACAGATCTTAGAAGAACACCGGCTTCTTGCCAAATTCAATGGTTAATTCTTGGTCCTCCTGTGACTTGAGCTCCCATCAAACTTGATAGATTCTCATAATTTTCTTTTGAAAATTTCTTCACTTGAGCTCTGGGACTCTACACTTTCCAGGAGCTTCTCTTTCTTTACTGGCTGTTCCTTCTCAGCTTCCTTTGCCCATCTTTCTCCTTTTCTTTTCTTTTTAAAATTTTTTTTATTGGAGTATAGTTGTTGTACAATGCTGTGTTAGTGTCAGGTGTACAGCAAAGTGAATCATTTATATATATATATATACACACACACACACACATACACACACACACACACATACACACACATATATCCACTGTTTTTTAGACTCTTTTCCCATATAGGCCATTACAGAGTATTGAGTAGAGTTCCATGTTGCTATACAGTAGGTCCTTATTAGTTATCTATTTTATATATAGTTGTTTATATATGTCAATCCAAGTCTCCCAATTTATCTCTCTTCCCTCTCCCCCCTGGTAATCATAAGTTTGTTTTCTACGACTGTGGCTCTATTTCTATTTTGTAAATAAGTTCATGGGTACCGCTTTTTTAGATTCCATATATATAAGTGATATATGATATCGATATTTGTCTTTCTCTGTCTCACTTCACTCAGTACGACAGTCTCTAGGTCCATCCATGTTGCTGCAAATGACATTATTTCATTCGTTTTTATGGCCATCTTTCTCCTTTTCTTGATGTCCACATGTTCCAGTACCCCCAGGGCTCCATCCTCAGGCAGCTTCTCACCTCTGTCTACTCTCAGGCTGTAGAGGTGATAGGTAGGCTGTAGGTAAATACCATCTATGGACTGATGCTTCAGATGTTTTTATTTATTTTTTTATTGAGATAAAATTTATATAACATCAAATTAACCATTAATCGTTTCAAAGTGTACAATTCTATGGCATTTAGTATATTCACAGTGTTGTGCAACCATCTCTTCTACCTAGTTCCCAAACATTTTCATCACCCCAAGAGGAAGCCCCATACCTATTAAGCATCATTACCTATTCCCTCCTTCCCAAAGGCCCTCGCAACCACTAGTCTACTTTCTTTCTCTATGGATTTACCTATTCTGGAAGTTTCATATAAATGATGATTCCCAGTTGTCTAATCTCTAGCCAGTAGCTCTCCCCTGCGTTCCTGACACCTATATACGACTGCCTACTTGACACCTTCCCTGGCTCTCTAATTGATATAGCAAACTTGGTGTGTCCCAAAACATACTCTTGAGTTACTCCTTATCCTCTCCTGACTTTCCCCATCTCAGGATATAGCACCTCCATTCGTTTAGTTCCTCACTCCAGAAAACTAGGAAGTACGCAATTCTTGTCTTCTGCCTTCATTTGTTTCTCCTCCTTACTCCTCTCTTTTTCTTATTCCTCTTCCCACCGGTTTTGAACAGCAAAGCAAGGAGGCTTTGGTGATGGCAAGAAGGAGGGAGCGATGAGACAAGCCCCTGATCTTGTTCGGCAGATCCTGTTGTATCTGGGAGAATCTGGTGCAGATTATCTAAAGAAGGAAAAGCAGGCAGTTTCTACATCAGAAGCTGCATGGGATAGCTGTGTGCTTGAAGGGGAGGGTCCGGCCACTGCAGTCAGGACTGGGGACAGGCACTGGTAGCAGTCATGGGGCAGCTCAGGGCTCCTCTCTGGGGAGGCGGTGGGGCGTCCCTGTTAGTCCAGCATCGGGAGGCTCTTTCTGCAAACCCGTAAAGCTGTCTCTCCCCTCCCATCACTCCTCATTGGTGTCAGTGTCCAAATTCAGGTTCCTCTGATGGTCTCTGCCACTGTTCTCTGTTTAAGTGGGTATATTTTGGCTTTAGCATGTCATTCTTCATTCTGTCTGTTTCAAATGTGTTACCAGTAAATATAGATTAGGACCAGGCAAATTTTCTTTCTTTTGGAATTTCAAATCCAATATTTAAAATTGTTGTTTCTTCTTCACTTTAAGCCCCAAGTATGTCAGCACATGCTAACCAGCATGGAAGGAGGGAATCTTGCCTTATGTTGCTGGCATTTTTCTGTGATAGATGTGCAAAGATCTGTTAGCAATTAAGGATTGATTTCATTGTCCAAGAGATTTGGGGATGGAAAGTTTGGCACCACCGGATATTTTGGGATCCAGGAAGTGGGACATGTGCACATTTCTTTCTCTGCTGTGTAGTAGCTGCTTCTCTATCAGATGAGTTGGGCTTCCTGGAAAGCAAAGATTTGGGGGCATAGAATTGTATAGAGGGCCTAATGAGTGTAGAAGGACTTCGTGTACAGCATTTAAAATACTTCAAAAAGAATAGAAACTTATTTTGAAACTTAATAGTTAGCAATATTATAAGTAAAGTGGGTTGATTTTTTTAAACCTAGGGTAGATTTTATTTAAAACTGAATATTTAACAGCTAATTGGGTAAGCCTAAAGGCTTAAACTTACACGTCTATGAATTTAGGCCTTGCGTTTTTGACACCTTGGATCCTATTCTCCTTCCTTTGCTATTTTTTAACTTACTGCAACAGATGAGGGGCTCTTAAACCATCTGTTACCCTTTCTTTTTTCTTTTTTTTAACCATATAGAGTCGCTCAAGGCAAGAAGACCCAGAGCCAGCAAGACTGAAACAAAAAGCAAAGGAGGTAAGCATGGCTTGAGATCATTGGGTTTGACATTTCAAGGCTTGGGCCTATTAATTTTTTATGTCCTGCTACTTGTATATCGTTAATAAAAATCTGACGAAAAACTTTTTAGGATGTATTTGTTGCTTTGGCTTTGATCTTAATGTTTGCAAACTAATACATTAATACATGTGAAGCCTTAAGGAGTTTTTCTAAGAGAATATTTCCATACATTATATTTTCATTTCCATTTTAGGTAGCTGAGCCTCTGTGGGGTTGTTGATGGCGGTGGCATTCGATTTTGGTTGGGAAATGTATCTCTTTGCCTGCTGTTAAATGTCACTTCCTAAGCGTGTGAAACCTTGTCATCAATATTTTACCTAAATTCACTTCTGTAAGATCTGCACTTCTAAGAGGTGTTGCCATTTCAAATTCTTCATTTTGGAAAGATATATGAAACTCCATTCAGTTATTTGTAATAGTAAAACTCATCCCAAATCATCTAATCACAGGGCTTGCAGTCTAGTTATCAAAATTTCGCTGAGGTTAGGCTGGAGATCAGCTCAGTTGAATGTCATTATCTTTGCTCCCTTTAAGGTGCCTGTTCCCTAGTAGTGGCAGCTGTGACTGACTAATAGAGTTGCAGTAAACTTGGTTGTCTAGAAACATAAGTCATGCCAGCTAAAACATGTCGTTTTGTTACTTATATGTTATGTATATGTCCACAAGTGCAAAATGTAGTCATGGCATGACAAAATGTTCACCAAAAACTTCTAAAAAATATTTGAGATTTGAGAGTCTAATGAATAATTAGATCACATTTGAAATTTTACTTTGTAAAAATAAGTAGATATGAAACTTGAATGATTACTCATTAAAAAACGATTGCTCACCCGATTTTGAATACTTTGCTGTGACACATGGGTGAATAGGCTGTTGAAATGGCTCTTTCAGTTGTGTTTAACTCAAAAGTGACTGTGAAATTCTCTGAATATTTATGATTTATGCTGAGTGTCATACAACCTTCAATAGTTTTCAGATTTTTATCCTTGTAGGTAATGTTTGAAATGTCTATCATATTCTGATTTCTGTGTGGTTAATTATTCAGGTAGATGTTAAGTACCTTTTTCCTAGAGGAGAGGGAATGGAAAAAAGCACACTGTACAGGAAAGCAAAATTAATTCACTGTGGTGATCATTAAAATAACCACCAATCAGAATGATCATTACAGAAATTTCTTTTACTATTGTTCCAAAAAAGATGAAATCGTTACAACTATGATTATTTTTTAGATCCACTAGAGGGAGTAATGCTGTACAGATTTGTACTTTTAATGAAAAAGATTTGTTTGTCATTGAGTTAGTAAATAAATTTGTGGTAATAGTATTACCGAAATTCAACAGCCGTGGTATTTTAAATCTTCCTTTTTATTTGCGAATGTTGCTGGGTGGTTGATTTAAACTTTAAACCAGCTTTTCGGTGACAGAGGGGAGTGCTCTATACTTTCACACATTTGTCCTACTTCTTTCTCTCCCTTCTAATGTAATTCCTTAATTTTCTAATTCTACTTACCGTCCTGAGGCAATTTTGATAAGCAAATAAGCTTTAGCATTAAAAAAAAAAAAGGAAGCTTTTGAAATCCTCACTTTCATTTTTTGAGAGATTGTGTGTTTGGTGTGGTAGCCCCACAATAAATGGGAATAAATGATGACAACTTCATTTCTACTGCAGCTTTCAAGAACGTGTCTCTGTTCTTGGACCTCCTGGTGGTCTCCCAGACCAGTGCTTTGGCTTGGCGGGTAAATGACACCCTCCCAAACAGGAGATTTCGTCTCAACTTCTGTCTTCCATGAAGTGATGATAATAAGAAGCGTCAAATTTAATGTGTTTCATTTTTCAAAACTTAAAGAATTTAAAGTAATTCATACACAGTGTTTTACAAATGTTAAGAAGTACTGAAGGGCTTGCAATGAAAAGCACAGCATTGGGCTCATCTTCTCTTCTGCTCATGTCACTCCTCAGAGCTATCACTTCATAAAATAAAATTTTTATTGGGGTAAAATTTACATACAGTGAAACGCATAGTTGAAAGTCTTCAAATAAATTGGTTTTGATTAATTGGTACAGTTGTGTGACTACCACCACACTCAAGATACAGGTCATTTCTGTCACTCCAGAAAATGCCCTCATGCCCCTTCTTGTCAAAATTAATTCACCATAGTGACTGTTAAAATGACTACTGATTAGAGTGATTGCTATAGAAATTTCTTTTTCTACTCTTTCCAAAAAGGTGAAATAGTTATAAATATGGTTATATTTTAAATCCACTAGAGGGAGTAATGAAGTCCAATTTATCAGTTTTTAAAAAATTTTATCCCTTATGCTTTTAATATCATTTCTAAGAAATCATTGCCTAACCAAGGTACTAATATTTACTCCTCTGCTTTTTTCTAAGAGTTTTATAGTTTCAATTTTTACATTTAGGTCTTGATGTATTCTGAGTTACATTTTGTGTATTGTGTGAGGTTAAGTGTCCAAATACATCCTTTTGTGTGTGGCTATCCAGTTGTCCCAGCACCATTTGTTGAAAAGACTGTTCTTTCCCCCATTAAATTGTCTTGGTACCCTTGATGAAAATCAGTTGACTGTGAATGTAAAGGCTTATTTCTGGAGTCTCGGTTCTCTTCCATTGTTCTAAATGTCCATCCTTATGCCAGTACTGCACTATGTTGATTTATGGTAGCTTTGTAGTAAGTTTTGAAATTGGGATGTATAAGTTCTCCAACTTTCTTTTTCCAGATTATTTTAGCTATTTTGTGTCATTTTTCATTTCCATATGAATTTTAGATCAGCTTGTCAATTTCTGCCAAAAAAAAAAAAAAAAAAGGCCTGCTGGGATTCTGATAGGGATTATATTGAGACAGATCAGTTGGCAGAAAATTGCCATGTTAACAATACTGAGTAGTCTCCCAGTCCATGAAGACGTAATGTCTCTCCATTTGTTTAGATCGTCTTCTTTAATTTCTTTCAATAATGTTTTATACTTTCAGAGTATAAGTTTTACACTTCTTCTGTTAAATTTATTTCTAAATATTTTTCTTTTTGATACTATTATGAATGGAACTGCTGTCGTAATTTTTGATACTATTATGAATGGAACTGCTGTCGTAATTTCATTTCAGATGTTCATTGCTATAGAAGTAAAATTGATTTTTGTTTGTTTGTTTTTGTTTTGTTTTGTTTTGTTTGTTGATCATTTTTATTTTTTGTATGTTGATCTTCTATCCTGCAAACTTGCTATACTCACTTATTAGTTGTAGTCCTCTTTTTTTTTTTTAAGTGGACTTCATAGGGTTTTCTATATACAAGATTATGTTGCCTGAGCATAAAGATAGTTTATTTCTGCCTTTTCAGTCTGGATGCCTTTTATTTCATTTTCTTGCCTTATTTCCCTGTCCAGAACCTCCGGTACAATGTTAAGAATAGACATCCTTGTCTTGTTCTCAATCTTAGGAGGAGAGCATTCAGTCTTTTGGTAGAAAAAAGTTTTAATTTTGATGAAGCGCATGTTATCAATTTTTTTCTTTTATTGTTAGTGCTTTTTGTGTTCTTAGAAATCTTTGCCTATATTTGTCCTGCACCCCAATTCCAGTGTTGTTTGGGAGTGTTTCCTGCACCAACAAGCAATGCTCCTACACCCACTGGTGTCCTACAGTCAACTCAGTTCTGACACTATCTACCTGGAGATAGGGTCAGAGTGCATAGGTTAAGAGCTCAGTTCCACAAGACCACCCTCCACTTGCAAGCCCACAACCAATTGCAAGCCCAAGTTGTTAACCTGTGCTTCTGACTGACCAAACCGCTACAGATTGGAGGTTCCCACAACCCTCTCCTTGGGTGTGATTAATTTGTTAGAGTGGCTCACAGAACTCAGGAAACCCATTTATTCACTAGACTGCTGGTTTGTTACAAAGGATATTAAAGGATATGAATCAACAGCCAGATGAAGAGATACACAGGGCGAGGTATTGAACAAAGGAGCTTTATCCTCCTGGAGTTTGGGCCTGCCAAGGTGGCGGATGGAAGTGTTCTGGTTCCCCAGCTTGGCAGCTCTCCAAACCCCATCCTTTCAGGTTGTAAAGGAGGCCGCATTACATAGGCACGATTGATTAAATCCTTGGCCATTGGCGAGTGATTCAACCTCCAGCCCCTCTCACTTCCCCAGAGGTTAGGGGGATGGGACTGAAAATTCCAACCCTCTAATCACATGGTTGGTTCTCCTGGCCGCCAGCCTCCATCCTTAGGTGCTTCCCAAAAGCACCTTAATAACATAAAGAGACACCTTTACCTCTCACTACAGGATATTCCAAGGGTTTTAGGAGCTCTGTGTCAGAAACGGGGTGAAGACCAAATATATATTTTTTATTATAAATCTATATCACAGTCTACTTAAGGTTATGAAGATTTTCTCCGATGTTCTCTATAGAAGTTTTGTGGTTTATCTTATAAGTTTATGTCTATGATCCATTTCAAATTAATTTTTGTGTGATTGTTGATTTCTCCCTTTATTTTTGTCATTTTTGCTTCATGTATTTTGAAGCTGTTATTAGGTACATACACATTTAGGATAATTATAGCTTCCTGATGAATTGCTCCTCTATAATTATGAAATATTCCATTTTTTCTTTAGTAATACTCTTTGTCTTGAAGTCTGCTTTTCTGACGTTAAAAGTACTTCATTTACATTTAATGCAATTATTGGTGTGGTTTGAGTTTAAGTCTACTGTCTCGTGATTTGTTGTTTTCTTCTTTTGGCCTTCATTCCTTTGATCCTTTTATCCTGCCTTCTTTTGGATTAATTGAGTGTTTTCAGATTTTATTTTATTTCTACTATTGACTTTTTAGTTACACCTATTTTTATTATATATTAGTGGCTATTCTAAGGCTAACAATATGTATCCTTGATGTATTAAAACCTATTTAGAATTACATTGTACCATTGTTCACATCTACCACTTCTCATTTCACACCTTATACTTCCCACATCACAATTCATACTTCACACGTCACAAATTAAGTAACTTTAAAATTGAATCATTCCATTTATTCACTCTCCCACCTCATCCTTTATGCTATTGTTATATCTTTTATTTCTCTAAATCTTATAAGCCCCACCTTACAGTGCTATTATTTTACTTTAAACAGTCAGTTTTTAAAGTAAATATGGGAAGAGAAAAGTCTTGTATGTTTACAAAGTTATTTACCATTTCTAGTTTGCTTATTCTTTCCTATAGATTCAGGTTTTCATTGGGTATCACTTTCCTTTAGCCTGAAGAACTTCCTTTAGCATTTCTTGTATTAAAAGTCTAACGACAAATTCTTTTAGCTTTCATTTATCTGAAAATAGTTTTCGTCTCATTTTTGGAGGGTATTTTCACTGAATATAGAGTGCAGTGTTGACAGCATTTTTCTTCAACACTTTAGAGATGTAATTCCATTGTCAGCTGGCCTCCATTATTTCTTACGAGGCATCAGTGAACAGTGTTATATTTTCTCAATTATTTTCTGCTCCTCACCCCCTCCTTCTGGAACTTCAGTTGCATACATTGTTAGACCACTTGATATTATCTCAGAGTTCATTGAGACTTTGTTATTTGGAAAGCCTGAGTGTTGACCAAATCCCTCTAACTTGGGAGGATTCTAAACTCAAATTGTCTCCCTTGCAGTGGGTGAAAGCTGAAATCTCTACTCTTTCAGCTGCTGCTTTTCAGCAGGCTTCTTAGAGTTTCCCTGCACATTCACAGTTCAGGGTGAGCTAAGCATTTGAGGGGAGTTTATATGCAAATTTGGTGACTCCCCATTCTGTGGTTCCTTTTTTCCCACCTGGCTTTTTCCCTCTGAATTTTCAGCTTCTCTGGCTGCTTCAAACTCTAACACTTCAAGCCAACTCAGGCTTTCTGCTTCAGTTCTAGCTGCTCCACCCCATACAGACTAGGGAATGCCTTTGGGGAAAATTAATAAGAACATTAATCTCACCCAGTACAATTCCGTTATTTCAAGGCTTGAATCCCCTCCTCTTTATGCCTGCTTCAGGTCACTTTCTAGTGCCTTCAAATAGTTTTTCAAACATTTTGTCCAGAGTTTATAATTATTATCTACAAAAGTGGTAGTCTGATACAATGTAGTCTTTCATAATTTAAACCACAATTTCACAGCAATCATGTTTAACCATTTCTAGTAAAAGGTCTTTTGCAGTTATTTCTGTACTTGAAATACTATGCTTATGTCTGAATGTCTCAACTTTAGAATTATCTAGTGGATTTTTGCTATGTTATATGAAATTTAACTTAATTTACGTCTTTCACCTCCATACCAATATAGTTCACTTGTACCAATATAGTTACATCACTGTTTTTAGTTATTTTAATTGTCACCTATGTAACTTTAGATAACCTTCTTAAACCTATATTTCTTATTCATCAACTCTGGACAGTATCTTAATTATCCACACAGTAAAAAGAGAATATTAGCACTTTTAACTTTCCTTCTCCCTCTTTTATTTTTTTTTGCCTCCCCCCCCCCACTTCTGTATGCTGTGCCTTCATTTTTGCATTGCCAAGCATAATGCCATTTAATTTCTATCACATAAACACAATTATGGTTTCTGTGACTTGCCTATGGCTTGATTCAACACTTATGAATGCAACAAATATTTATTGTGGACCTAGCATGAGCTAGCCTCTGTCCTTGGTGCTGGGGAAACAGCAATGAATACAATAGTAAAGAAAAATCCCTGCCCTTGTAGAATGTGCTTTCTAGTGGGGGCGTTCGTGGTGAGGTGGAGACAGAAAATAAACAA
Organism: Aethalodelphis obliquidens; assembly: GCF_003676395.1. Taxonomy (NCBI): domain Eukaryota; kingdom Metazoa; phylum Chordata; class Mammalia; order Artiodactyla; family Delphinidae; genus Aethalodelphis; species Aethalodelphis obliquidens. The sequence continues at coordinate 4,403,000 of NW_020837987.1, read as the reverse complement.
GATAAAGAAGTAAAATGTTTAGTATGATCATTGTGTTTAGGAGAAAAGTTAAGCTAGGAAAGGGTACAGGGAGTGTGTGTGTGTGTGTGTGTGTGTGTTTGTGTACACATGTGCACACACACCTGTGTGTTTTGTAATTTAGATAGAATGGTCAGAAAAGATCTCTCTAAAAGGTGATATTTGAGTGAAGTTCTGAAGGAGGTAAGGGAATAATCCATGTGGATATCTGGGGAAAGAGTTCTAGGCAGTAAGTACATGTCCATTATAAAGAGTAAATATTGTTTGCCTTAGAGCTAAGAAGAAACTATGTTTCTGTGACAACATTCCTTCCCAGTGATTCCAGGAACCCCACTCTTGTGCTATTCACAGAAGAATGTTCAAAAGAATTTGTTCTTGTACTCGACTAATTGCTCACAGTCACGTCATGTTTTCCTCTATGTTATATTTAGATTATACCTTTCTTGTGTATTTTCTCCACCCCCTTTGCTGGTTACCTTTCTTTATTCTCAGTGATAGAAGAAACATATTTTATTCATTATATTACTATAGTTTCCAGGTTATTTTCTCCATTACTTAGAATTCATTCAACTCTTTTTTCACATTCACTGACTTCTGCTCACATCTGCTCCAATTTTACAATATTTTGTTATGATTCTATGGTGCAGATGTTAGTTTTTCTTAGAGTTTTCTAGTTATCTTTTCTTTTTTGGCCTTGCATTCTGTGCATTTTTAATATTCTCAGTTATTATGAAGCCCAGTCATACTCTCTTATGGAATCCCCCCACATCTTTTCCTGGATACCTCCCTTCCAAAACCTGCTGTCTTCCTGCTCTAGGCAGGGCTGGTGGCATCTCTGGCTGCTATATAGCTGACATTCTGGTTCCTCCCTGCCCTCTCAGTTCCATGTCTTCTTCTCTATTAACCAGACCCCTGAATACAGGATTAACTCCTTAAGTGACTTCTTCAGAAGAGGTACATGGGAGGCAAACTCTTTGAGTGTTTGCATGTCTGAAAAGTGCTTTGTTCTGTCCTCAAACTTTATTGATAATTTGGCTGGGTATAGAATTCTAGATCTAAATATCCATCAACAATTTGAAGGTCATGCTCTATTGTCCTCAAGTGTCTAGTGTTGTTGATGAGAAATCTAATGTGAGTCTGATTCTATTTTTTTTTTTAATAGTTAACTCTTTTTTCTTCTAGGAGTCTTTTCAAATCTTTCTTATTGGTATTCTGAAATTTCACAGTGATGTATTTATGCTGGGTCCTTTACATTTAGCTTGCTGAACCTTTGAGAGATGCTCTTACCTTAAAGGCTGATGTTATGTCCATATGCTCAAGGGCAGCATGAATGCATGACTGCATTTTTTTTTTTTTTTTTTTTTTTTTTTTT